>NC_092866.1:53256973-53258752 GCF_032062135.1 Pyxicephalus adspersus | reverse complement strand
AACTGTAGATTTTGCCACTCCTAATATTGTAGCAATTTCTCGGATGGGTTTTTTCTGTTTTTGCAGCTTAAGGATGGCTTGTTTCACCTGCATGGAGAGCTCCTTTGACCGCATATTGTCTGTTCACAGCAAAATCTTCCACATACAATCACCTATCCATCAAATCAACTCCAGGCCTTTTATCTGCCTAATTGATAAGGACATAACGAAGGAATTGCCCACACAAGCCCATGAAGCAGCCTTTGAGTCAATTGTCCAATTACTTTTGAGCCCCTGAAATGAAGTGATTGTGTAAAAAAAAAAGTTCCTCACATTTTATGCAATCTTTTTGTTCAACCCACTGATATAAAGCTAAAAGTCTGCAGTTCAACTGCACTACTTCCTGAGGGAGCCTCTTCTACATTTTCACAGACCCCACAGTAAAGAGTTCCTTTCTTATCTGGAGATTTAACTTCTTTTTTTGCAGAGTGCCCTCTTGTTCTTTGTAATGATCTTAAAGTGAAGAGTTGGGAAGAGTTCTCAATATGGACCATTTATTTATTCATAGAGGGTGATCATATACCCCCTTATACGTCTCTTCTCGAGGGAGAATAGATTCAGTTCAGCTAATCTCTCCTCAGAGCTTAGCTTCTCCATTCCTTTTATTAGTTTTTTACACTACTTTCTTTTTTAATTCTAGACCCAGGAAGTGAAATGGTATGCTAGAATACAAAAGTGACACACGCCTGTCTCCTTCAGATGCATTTCCAAACTGACAGCACAGACTGTAGCACCTTCTCTGGCTCAGCCGTTGAGTGGTAATGGGAAACACACAGTTAAAGATTTGTTATTTCTCATTCACTTAGCAACAATTTGTAAAAGCTCTATGTGTGATGGTAAGCATGAACAAGAAGTGGAAAGTGCTTGCTTTAGCAGTGTAGTGAAGCCCAGCTTTCTCACCAGGTATGCTCCTACTGCTGTGTATTGGCTATGTTGGGTTAGGCAATAGAAATCATGTTTGGAAGGGTTATATTGAAAATAATCCACAACACAAAGAAAAATCAGTTGTTGCGACATAGGTTACAGCCGCCCGTCTCCATCGTCCTCATTCTGCCAGATTTCTCAGAGGAGACCAATTACCGAAGCTCAACAGGCCAGCAACAATCCAGTGTCATGTGGGGCAAAGATGCTGCGAACAACTCTAAGGCGGGAAAAAAAAGCCAATTAAAACAAATGAACTGGGCATGTAGCAAGTGACAGTTCAGTGGAAGCTGCAGTTTATGGGGAGCAGTGTTCTTCAGCCCTCTGTAACCTCTACAGCTGGAGTGCAAATAAAGGGTTAAAGCTGAATTGCAGCCAAACAGGTAAATTCATATAAATAAAATTACTTTCCCTGAAAAATATTTGGTATTCTGCAAACCTCTAACTATATTTTAAAGATAGAATTATAGAAACTAATGTAGCTGGTCCTTTACATCATTTACATACTGAGGAGGCAGTTGCTCCTGAGGTTCCACTGCCATAAACATCCATCATAGAGGACACATTGTAGATACCACACACAAATCACATTTTTCCTGTGTCAGGACTACATCGTTTCATCGTTCTTAGTGCTATGAAAGTAAGGTGCATACCTCTTCAACATAAGGTTTCTGCTGTTGTCTGTAAAGCAGTTTCTGGAGGAGCTTAGGGGAGTTCTCTTCCTAACTTTTTGTGCAATTTGGCATATGGAGCACTGCAGGCTACAATCCAGGCCGCGAGCACTGGCACCGGGCAGGCTGAAATCCAGGCCGCGAGCCC
>NC_092866.1:53178062-53256302 GCF_032062135.1 Pyxicephalus adspersus | reverse complement strand
AACCCAGGACGCAAGCACTGGCAGGCTGCAACCCAGGACGCAAGCACTGGCTCCGGCAGGCTGCAAAGCCGGATGGAAGCACATTTGTGAGGGTGGCTACAGAGAGGGCCCCAGGGAAGCCTACAAGGCAATGTAGCCACCCTAACCAGTGTTAAAAATAAATATCACAAAAGTAACTAGAAAACAAGGACAAACATCAAACGTTGGAAGAAATATGCTGCTGTGTTATTTTTTAGATGGAGAAACACTTAATACATCACAAAATGTTTAAAAGTCACCTTTGTAAATACCTCAGATTTGAACTGGTATCAGTCTTTGCAGTCCCTTCTACAGCAGAACACAAGATGGAAGGGGAGAAGTAACAAATAGAGCTAATCAGCTGTGCCCATTTTCCCTGTCTAGGGGAATTATAAAACCCAGCTGTATTTATTTCACTGCAGGATAAAAAAATAAAAAGAGACCTCTTGTAATTTGGCAGAGCTATGAGGGCACTGGATGGACAGAAATTCTTTGTAAAGTTAAACATATGTATTTTAAAGTTCAGCTTTAGTCACTCAGGTATACATCACCAACTAAAAGGAAAATCCAGCAGTAACATCAACACCTTTTGAAGCTTGCCAGCTTACTGTGCCTCCTAAACATTTTCTGAAGAGGTCAGAAAGGTGGGCAACATTTATCCTTATTATATTGTTTCCTTAAGTGATACATGCTTCTTGTACAATTCCAAAGTCTTCAATACTTTCTAAATCCGTGACCTGAAACAAGTATCAGGAGTTCCAAGATTCTATCTACCGGATGGTTGTTCCAGAATAAATCCAAAGTATTGATTTGTCCTGATATTGATATTTTCTCTAATTTTGAAATTGGGCACTTTAGAGCTTGTTCTAAAGGTTTGGGAAAGGCTTATTTCTAAAATAACTTTGTATGATGTTGAATAAACATATGTTTCACTGAAAATATCCAAATTTAATTTAATGGAGAGGTGTCCATATAGTAAATGGTTGTCTTTGTAGGCTGTAGCATGAAAATTGAAATTAAAGGGCCGAAGTTTGCACTACTTTTTGGTAGTGGATATTAAACCTACAGATATTTATTACCCTTTACAGAGATCATAATACACCATTGACAATACTTTCATTTGTTCTTTACACTTTCCATGAAACCACTTTCCAGGGTCAGCATCTACATCCTGCTCAGTGATGACACAATCATCTGAATCCTGATGCTTCATGTTCACAATAGACATAGTTCAGCCCCTGCTCTGACCACTTACCTATTCCTATAATGCTAAAGGCCAGCGATCTGTAGGGAAGAGGAGTCTGAGCAAATGCTTCTACCTACCTGTAGCAGACTGATGACAATCATTTGCCTCATCAAAATCATCTGACTGGAGCCTAATGACTGCTTTTTGTAGGTTATCAAAAGGAAATCTTTCTTTCTTCCAAAACTTCTTGCTGTGTCAGGATTGTATGGTTCTATACTAAAAGTATTTAAAAAAAATAATGGTTCACCTTAACTCTATAGATGTGCGTAAAATAAAATGCTCTCCATTAGTTATATTGCTTTTGTGCAAAACCATACTCAATCATTTAAAATATTAAAAAAAATCTTTGTGTTACCTTCTCCTTTGTGATGAGAGTAAGGGCCTGTGTCAATGATCTTTTGTTTGCGTTATAAATTTTTGCATACTCTAAGTCTGTGGAAAATCAAAACCTTCTTACAGCAGGTCAAACGTCAACAGGCATCCATCAACAAATTCTAAATGATCTTAGAAGTGTTTACAAACTTATGTTATTGACACAGACCCTACCAGGGTAATGTACATATTTTTGTAAGGGCCTTTTGGGTTCTCCCCACAGAGACCCGAGTTAGATGTTCTTATCAAAATTAACAGAAATCAAACAAGACAGAAAATCTCAGCTGGTGTCACAGGGTTTTACTGGCGCAATGCTCTGCAGATTCAACAATTGTTACATAAATTGAGTCATGCCCTAAAAGGTCACAATGCGTTATTGGAATGATGCTTTTTGCACAGCACCTTGAAAAAAAAAAAAAAAAGAAAAACAAAATAAAAAGTGTTACACATAAGAGCAAACCAACCAAGCATTACGGTTTACTGGAGCAATTGCTCTACAAGTCTTATAATGTTATAGCGGGGCACTGGAGTGATGCTCTGCAGGTCTGAATGACAAGAGGAAAGAGTAAAAGATAGTAAAGTTCCAGTACTCACTGCTACATAATACACCGGAGCAATGCTCAGCCGCTGAGATTAATGGTACAGCAAGGGTTAAAGCAAGGCTCTACGACAGACACTAGCAATAAAGCCATTACTGGAGCAATGCTCTGCAATATTGTTAATACAGGCATTGGCGGTTATTGTAGGCGCGTTTCTGTAGTGCTGCTGCACACACTTGAAGGAAGAGGGGTTTTCAAACCAGAAAAACAAAACAAACACAGAACCGCCCAGTCCAGCAATGTGAATCCTTCTTGCCAATATGCAGTCACTCACTGGCACCCCCTGTATCACCCTAGTGGGTTACTGCAATCGGGGTGATGAGTTCAAGTCTGCACAGCTGAAAATTTGGGATTTACATCAACGGCTTTCATTGCAATTTTTTTTAAAATCTGCTTTTTGTAGTTCACATGCAAATACATTTAAAAGAATCCAGGCCCCTTCTGTAACATTTGTAGTTAATACTGCCAACATTTACTAGGGTCTCCGTGCCGTTGCCAAGTGTCTGTTGGTGGGCATGTAGGTCTGGATATGCTTGCCCAAATATTAGAGCTTAAGAGAAGCGACTAGTTATCTGGTGCAGCTGCTGGCATGCTGCCGTGTAGGTAAACTGCTGATTAATCTGGCAAGGTAAGGATTGAAACTGGAGCTGTGCTACTGGCCTCTGGCAAGGATCTGGGGTGACAATCACATAAGGTGGGGGAAACAGTTATCCATCAGAATCAGACACTCACTGTAGACAGAGAGGGAAGAAAGAAAAACATTGGTTTGGACCTGCAAAGAGGCACAGGTCACATTTGCACAAAAAGAACATATTAAAATTACAAAAGAAAAAGAAAGAAAAGCACATTTAAAACTCTAACCGCAGCATTTTTCTGGAACAGTTTGGCAACTGGGCAAACGGTTGTAGTGAGAGGGGCTGATTATGGGCTTGTGACCACTGCAGGAGAATGACTTACTGGAAACAGATGCCACTCTGAGTGCGGGTGGTGGAGATAACCGGGCGTCAGCATGCATTCCTGCATCTGAATGGAGGTGCACCTGGACACACAAGCCTGGCATGGAGAGGCAGCCTATAGGCCTCACCCTTCCCTGTAGTGCATGCATTCCTCCTTGAACTTCAGTCAAAGCAAGAAGGGCAGTAACAGTCTTATAGCAGCTCCTTGCACTTGACAGGGGGAAGGTTAGTGCTAATTTCCCCTGCCATGACCAATATATACCTTTGGAAACAAAAAAAAAAAAAAAAAACTAAAAGGAACGGGATTTCTAATGGATAAGACTCTTCTTTAAGTTCACCTTCAAGGGAGCCAAGGGAAGAGTATGAGCCTCAAACCCTTTTTATTAAAGGGTGATGGGGAGGATGTGTCTTTGCTATACAAAGTAGATTGGGAAGAGAAGGGGGCAGTGTGATAAAGGTCAGCTGCGACTTTACACTTTTCTGCACCTCCCCTTCACATACTGGAAGAGGGTCAGCTATCAAACAAAATTTCACTGAAAGTCTATAGCACCATAATCCACAGCTCGAAAGTCCCCACCAAGAACGGGAGGTGGGGAAAGGGGGGCAATCTGTCCTTACAGCAGTACCAACTTGGTGGCTTTGTTTTTCTACCTCTCCACGCCCGGAAAGTTGCCATTCGGAGGCCGTGCATTAAGGTCACCTTCATTATTGGTCAACAGCACTGGCTCTGGCAGTAGGGACCGGCTTGGCTGAAGTGGAGAAAGGTGCCTTTCCAGCTCTGCCACTGTTTCTCTAGACGTGGAGGGCTGTGAAGAGTGCATGGTGGAGGTGCGCGAGGTGGGATCCGTTGCTGTCTGGGAGCTGCGGTGGATTCGGTGGCTCACGATGATATTGTTGCCAAATCCCCCCATTGATGCCATGGTTGTGCTCTGCTCCCTCTGGACCACTGCAGTCATCCCTCCTTCTGCCATAAGTCGCTGGATTCTGCTCAGAGCATCCTCCTGTCCCTCGCCTGTCGGACATGAAGGGGCAGAGTATGAGGGAAGCGAAGGACTGTGGTATAATAGAGAAAGAAGCATAAACAGGTCCGGTATAAGAGGTCTGCTACAAAAGACACAACATTTGGGGAAGGTACCCACCCAGGAGCAGTGACAAAAACCAAACCATAATGTGACAGTTTAGTAACAATAAACAGAACAAAAAAAGGGGTCAGCAGCATTCCACCAATAAGTTACAGATACCCTTTAAAATAGGGACAGATACAGTATTCCCTTGATAAAGGGGATCAGAGTATCCACAAAAAGTCAGTAAAATGCTTTGTTTACTGCTCAAGTAAAACAACTTGAGAAAGATTTGTCATAGAAATTCTGCCCACTTATGGACTTAAATTTTTTGCACTCTGCTTATATACAGGTGTTAGCGTGTTATTGCAAGATGAATTTTCAGCAAGGTTCTCTTAGGAGACATCATCTCTTAATTCCTGGCTTGCTGGCAATGTTTTACCAAACAGAAAAATTATAACCCCATGACCCTGACAGATTTTAATTACTTGTCTGTGTGCATGAGGCAGATTTGTTTTCACTTCTTCTCAGAGGACAGAAAGTTAGAGAAAATCTATCTAAAGGAACCCTGGATAACAGTATTAACCTAGCAGAGTTTCCAGGTCATCCTCAGTCTATCCTAAACTGGGGGGGCACTTTTCTCTGAACACCTAAAACCTTACACCATACTTTTATTTACTTTCAGCAGTAGTTTTCTACTTCCAGACTGGAACAAAGATTCTTTAAAATGTACATATGATTCAATGCCCCCACTACCTGCACGTTAGTTGCATGCTTTCCCTATGGACAGTAGAAATATGAGACAAGAAACAAAAAACTAGGATCCTGCAGCAACAGAACAAACAAATGTGAATGCTTCTGGGAATGAACTTTATAAAAGCCGTGCTGCCAGCTCCCCAGTCCCAATCAGCGTTGTTGTCTTGTTTGTTGTAAGACTGAGTGAATGACATGCACCTAAAGGATTCAGAAGTCATGCTTTTTCAATTGTCAATCCCTGTAACATTTCTGCTGGCAGGCTCATATTATTGAGGCCAAAAAAGAACATATACAAATGTAATAATAGACACATATAAGAAGCTGGGTCATGCACAGGCAGGTCTGGCACTTCCAGGAAATGAGGGATCTTTGCAAGATTCACAGCCCTTAGTATATTAAATAAAAAAAGAACATTTTAAGGAATCTTTGTTGCAAACTGTAAGGAGATAATTTGCACGAGTTTACTTAAGTCTGAGTTGTGGTCACAGGGTCTCTTTTAAAGTGGAACTATAGTTCCACAGAAAAAAGAAATGATTCAAGGAAGGTTCATTATTGCAAAAGGGACAGGTGAATTCCCTTCTGAAATAAAACATACTTACCTGCCTGAATGCCATATTTAATAAACACTGAGGTGCACATGCACATAATTGTGATGGAATGAATGGTACAAACATTGCTAACTAATTCTTGAATAAAATAAATGCTTTAGTGCAAAAAGTGTTACCGAATCCTAAACATCACAACTGAACATTTTTCCCACCTGATCCAGGTATCTCTGTAGACTCCAGGTTCCCTTCTTGTGACTCTGCCCTATTTTCCGCATCACGGGTAGAGCTGCCAGGCTGTGCCATATCCTCCATGCTGGAGCCTGTGAGTATGAATAATACAATTGTAACTCTAAAACCAGACACAGAACTAAAGAAGGTAGAAAACAAAAGGGTTTCTACTTTCACACAGTGATCTTAAAGTAGGAAATAACTGCATGGGTTTTCATACTTTAGGCTTTAGAAAAACCTGTTTACATGTAACTGTGAATACCTTAAATCACAAAGTTACAAGCTTCGCCAGCAGCCTGTTTTCTGCGTTACAAAAATAATTTGAGATCAACTCTATTGTATGCACAACAGAATTACTTCCACTGTATCACCTTATTGTAACATTGAAGAGTTTAAAGCAGATCTGAGGCTAGTAAATAAGCTTTAAAATCAAGCCATACCTGACCTCTGAAGCTGCAGACTTTGTACAGCTAATAATCCACAAGGGAAGCACAGGAGTCACTAAAGTCCTGTGCAAAAAACTCTGCTCTACCCACCAGACCAGAAACTAACTTTAAGCATAAATGCATGTTTACAAAATCTTCATATTTCTATCCCACCTCCATACACTGAACAAACCTAACCGGACTCCTCCTTTAAATTTATGTGCTTAACGAGATCAAAAATGCCTCAATCTTATGTTTGTTTACATCGCCTGACACTAGTCTTCTTTCCAACTATTGGCTGTTTGCTAAAGTGGTGGATGGATCCTTTAGAAAGCTTTGTGGCCGCTTGTAATTTCTTCCTCAGAATTCGTCTCTCCTGAGCACCTAGAACAGCACCATAGGTTTTTATAGTATGAGTCTACCACCCTAGGACACTGCCAGTAGAATTCCACTGAGCTGTTATGTGCAGGCAGGAGAGAAGTCCATCAACAGGGGATGTAAACAAATGCAGAATCAAGGCACTTCACCTCTGGATAAATATTAAGCTGTGGAAGAGAACAGTGGCTTTAGGATAGCTTGGAGGATAAAGGCTTTGGGGGTGAAGATGAAGAGGGATTGCAGGAAGAATAAGGTAAGGTTTCATAAACTGTAAAAAACAACAAGACCACACAACAAACCTAAAGTGAAGGAAAAAAACAAAAGTACAAAAATAATTGAAGTTATAGCACCAAAGTATAAAAGAATTTTGTTAAGTTAGGCATTAATATTTGAAGAGGGAACTAGAAAAACCTACAGGTAAAGAAGAAATTCCCTTACACAAAACTATAGGAAACGGAGAGTGTCTTTAATTTAATCTCTATAACAAGCTGTGATTTTATTTTTTATCTTCAATGCTAAAAGATGCACAGGAAAGCCGATATAAAATGTGCAGCCTAAGGGTGTGATCAGAAGATAAGTGAGATGCTAAGGATGTAGATGACAATTTGGCGTTTATCTCTTACCTTCAGAGACTGAGCCTGCAGGTCGAGTCTCTGGTACTTCCCGTTCTGTCTGAGTTTCTGCATTTTGCAACTGTGGTGCGGGGGTCTGCGTGCCCTGGGATGTCACCGAGGTGCTCGGATTGCGCGGTTGAAGTCCAATAGCATTCATCAGACCCAAATCACGGTCTGACCGCCACGTTGCACGGCTGGTCCTAAAACAATAAGGGAGACATATAACACGTGACTATCTGGGAGTTCAGTATCCAAACTATGAGCCCCTTGATTAAATGGTTTAATAAAAACAGAAACAATTTGTTGCTCTTATGGAAGCACAAATCCTCTTTATCTTATCCTTTTATCTGAGAAACAAAATTTTGTATACAGGCCCCAAGCTGTACAAAACTGTGTACCAGAATAATTAAAGCTGAACTCCAAGCAAATATTAAAGATGCAAATGAATGCAGCTCTTCATTTAATATTATATATGCTGTTTTTTTTTTGTTTTTGTTTTTTTTTTTTGCAAGCAATGTTTGAGCTTAAATCAGACATGGCATTATACTCTTGCAGTAATTGTGCAGCAGAGCTCACACTTGGGAAGGGAAAAGCAGAAGAAGATGTCAATCTGGTGTGCTGGAGTAAAAGGAACTAATTATTACTAATTATAGGAGGAAGACATGCTCAGAAGTGTTGCTTTACCTTTCACTATTCAGTCTCAGGCAGAGAGGAATTTTGATTACACAGTTGCAGTTGTATTCTTCATGCATGTGTATACTTTAATATGGAGAATACTATGTGGGAGTGCAGCTCCAAAATGTTGTTATAATACCATATTGGCCAGGGCAGGAATTGTGAACAATCAGGTATTAGTTTCTTGTTTTTAATACATTATGAATTTCACTTGGGTCTAGACTCCAGTGTGCTCTGGGCACCACCAAACCCTTTCGGGTCCATGACTCACAACAAAGTCAGTCAGCTAGCATTTCCTGCAGTGTCTTATTACGTAGCTTTTAATGTGGATAAAGGGTGAGAAAAGGGTCACAAAAGGCCAAATCTAAGCAGAAATAACTTCAGATCTTACTTAATCATCATTTACTACATAATTTTTTTGCCCTGAAAAAAATTAAACCCATATGGTCTACCAAAGTCTAACAATGGTTCTCCACACCAGTGATTATTTATGTGTCTCACCCAGGTCTCTCGCTGCTCCGAGTTGTGTTATGCTGTAGAATAGCCTCATTCATTTGCTCCCAAAACTGGTCACAAACATTGTCAAATGCCCTACACAATAAAAAAAAAAATCAAATTAATACACATTGTCCATTAATATTTTGAAATAAATCTTGGGAATGAGTTTGCTACAAATAAAGCATTTTGATAATCGTAGTCAATGGGAAGAATATCACGTCTGCTGTTAAGTGTATGTAAAGTCACATTTTTTCTTTGTGTTAGAGAAGGGATGGATAAAATCAGTATTTTTGTTGTGTGTGTCCCACTGGGGAGATTTCTTTTCATATCCTGTCCTGGAGATGCAAAAGGAAATACACAAGACTCTTATCTTATAGATAGTTGTCATAACAGTTGAAGAATTGTCTGACTTCTTGCCATGGATACAGCTTAAAATTTGGATTTCCCAACACTTGACCCAGGTGGCAATTGATATCAGAAATATCAAAAAGAAAAAAAAGGATGGATTATCCCAGCGGGGAAGCAAAAAAAAAGGGTGGCTAAATCATTCCATGTTTTATCCAAAACATAAAAGTTGCCTTACCGGAGAACTAAACTCATAATACTTACCTATACGCTGCAGGGCGCCATAGCAGTTATTTGTTCTTGGATACAATCCTCAGCCATCTTTATCAGACCAGGATGGGATGACGTCTAAGTTCATTCATTCCCGGCACGCACAAGAAAAGTGGGGATGCCGTGTTTTTCTGGCAACCATCACTGAGCTGCGCAGCGCATCAAAATACGATAGTTGGGTGGTGATCCGGAAGATAAGAACAGGTATTGCAGAAGGGACATCGCCTGTCCCAAAGGCCATGTACACACATCAGATGATTCTCGGCCGATATGAGCCTGAAGACAAGCGATTGCAATTGAAGTGAAGAGAGTAGAGGTGTGCGGCTCACTCGTTTTCCCCCCTGCCCTCTCCATAGAACAGAATGGTGCAGTATGTACAATGCTCGTTCATTCATCTTTCAGTCGGTTGTCATTGGAAATGATCGAGAAAGATTGTTTCCACTGACAAAAATCTAGTGTGTGTCACTAGATTGTGTAAGCTAAAGTGTCTGGTGTGTATCAGCCAAAGTGGGACTTTAATTTCACTTTAAAGGGTTCGAGATAATATGAAATACTGCATAAAAATAAAAGGTAAAGCAAATGGTTACAGCTAACCATAGACCACCGGATGCTTCCTAAGAACATATGGCGGCAATACATGTCATCGTCTTCTGCAACACCAAAGCATATTGTTGTTTCTTGCGTGACTCAGGGAACAATTTAGAAAATTGCCACGTCCCATTCGAACGCATTTGATGCTAAATGAGTACAATCACATCTCATACACTAACCCTGAATAGCCCAATACTCTATTTAGCATCTAACTAGGAAGCTGAACCGAGGGCATAAACAAAATATGGCAAGCCTAAATCCACAGGAAAAAGCGTTTTAATTGTCTCTACATAAAACCTATCCAGACAAGACAGCAGCCAGCTAGTCCACATTCATATGAATATTAGATCACCAATTGAACGCCTGCATTCGCTGTGTGCGTTCCCCAGACGTGCAGCATAACATTGTATTGACCCTGCAACCTCAACAATAGCTTTTAGCGTAATGCCGCGACTTCCGCGGCGCTGCAGCAACCTGCCATAAGCTCTGAAAATAGCTGTATGTTCCCTACAATAATGAATTGTTTTGATCGGCACTGCCTCTTTCTCAAACTTTATCCTTTTGGACAAAGCATATTTCCAGCAGTTACCAGGCAACGCTTGTGATGCCAATGACTGTTGTGACTATAAAGAAGGATTCTGGCAAGCCTTTGTCTTCGTCATCTGATCAGGATACAATTAAGACGGCAAACCCTAGCGAATTTCATTAGGCCCATTGCGGGGAAGTGGGGTTATCAGCTCCGAGCTAAATCCTTGGAAATGTCAGCAAAGATCGGCTATCAATCCAATTCAGAGCACAGACATCTTATATTCATTACTTTATATATCCTTAAGATGTTATACTTTTATGTCTGACCCTTCTTTTTTTCATCTTTCAAGATCTATATATGACCTCTGATAATTAGTTATTTAGAGATCTGCAAAAATGCTTTTATGTCTGCTCCTGCGGCTCTCACAACAGCTCCCTTTTCTTTTGACCTGTAACCACAAGATGTTCTAAGAAGCTAAAAATGAGAAGTGGAAGGTAAAAGAAAAAAAGGACTTGAACAAGCTAAAATTAGTATGATTCAGTTTCCCATTTTCTACTTTCTAAGACGAATATCTATTCTGATATCCTGAACACCATCTGGTCTGCTCTTTGTATTTAGAGCTGAACTCAGGCACAAGCTCTTATTTAAATATGTTCTTCATAACCCCAAAGGAATATGAAGCCACTTTTTGTCCTTCCGAACCCAGGCATTACCTAGTAAATGTGGCAGTGACAGTGACATAACAGAAGAGCGATGAAATCTACCATAGGTTTTGTGTAATAAGGGGAGTATTCAGGACTGCAAAGAAACAAGTGTTTTGGACACCTATTTACAGAGGGTTAAAAAAGTTTTTTATCAAAATATGAATACATAATATGCAAGGTTTAAACTATTACACTAAACTCTTACACTATCCTATGTATAGTTAGTCTGTTTTTCACCTAAAATTGGAATCTCCAAACCGGACGCGTTTCGCTCTTTTGGCTTCTTGATGTGCGACTGAAAATATTCCATAAAGCTTTCATAGGAACAAGTTTGTAAAGGTGAAAATTAATTTCCAATGGCCAATGTGGGCTGTGGTGTCCTTCCAAAAAGGAGCAGAAATTCTTTCACTTGAATGTAGGTGTAAATGTTGCAGGAAGAGTTTAATAATTCCATTTGCCGGGTTACAGTGCAGGGAAAACTTTTTCTCTTTGGCCAAATTTGAGAATCTTTTTGCAGAGGAATCATCCATCTTTTCCTCAACAAAAAAAAAAAATTCTTCAAACCCTATGTTAAATAGATGTTCAAAAAACTCTTTATAATTACTTACGGGGTGATAAAAAAAACTAGCCTGATCATCATAATAGGGGAAACATCCATGTTTGGATTTAATTTTTATGTATTGAGAGCTGGTCAACTTATACTAGCAAAGAGAAGAAATGACTGGAGAGGAAAATCCTGAATTGAGAAGTTCAAACTTACCTACTTGTCTTCTTCTGTCTGGTAATCCCTCACTACTTCCCACCACTATTTATCCACCTCCTAGATTGTAAACTCTTTGGGGCAGAGTCCTCACCTCCTCCTGTGTCACTGTCTGAACCTGTCTGTCATTTGCAACCCCTATTTCATGTACAGCGCTGCATATTATATTAGCACTATATAAATCCTGTTTAATAATGGATGAGCTGGTACATACTGGAATAGTGTACAGATATGGAAGAAATACACAAAAATCTAATGATTTAGGAAAACATATGAGTTTTGTATTTAGCCATTTTTGCTTACTTCAGAGTGCAGATTTAAAGGATACCAAAACTTACCCTCACTGCTGGTACAAGTGACAATGCACAGATAAAATATCCAGCATTACACCTGGTACAGTCAAAGCAATTAATTTAAATTGGTCATGTTATATCTCTCATAGTAATTCTTATTATTAACATAATTCTTCGCATGAATCAGCAGGACATATGGCAACAATAACAAGTAAGTAACACTTGGGCTTTTGTTTTGCATTCCAATACATGCCCTGAGGGAATGAAAACCTGCTTGAAGCAAATCAAATGCAGGTCCAGAAGAAGGTTAACTGAAGATCAAGTGCGCTTCCTAATTCTGAATAATCCCAAAACTGATGCCATTGACAAAATACCCAAACTAATGTACTAAGTTCTATTCTTTCACTAGGCAAAGGTCACCTGGTCTGTGACAAGTAGCGGCACTGGTATTGCTCCACCTCAATAAAGACTGCAAAACGTCCATTGATTTTAGTCAGATAGATCTTTTATGTGATATAAAGGTCAGCGGGAAGCAGAGAATGCTTATATTAAAAAACAAAAAAACAAAACAAAGTAATAATGCTTTTATCTATACTTTAATAAGATTTGCCACACTTCATTAGGAGTTTCACATGGTAAAGCTACAAAATATAAAACAGTTTTTCTTCTTTGCATAGCAATCATTTGTCCCAAGAGATTTATTGGATGATAATACAAACAAGTAAAGACCAATCTGAATTTCTTGTGCTGTTTTTGCTTGTGGAAGACTGCTGTTGAAGTAGGTTGAAGAGTGTTGACATAATAATCACAGACCGAGTCTAACGTTACCCATGCCAAACAAAAATAGCAGCTTTGGATGGACATTTCCTTATATAATGCAGACTGGAAAGCCGTTATCAGATAATAAACACAGGCATGGCACCTTGCTCTCATTCTTCTGCCTACTTAATGTCACCATGCGCTCTCATTGCTTCTCTTCCTTATGCTCGGTGACAGGCTTCACTGAAAGCGGCATGGGGGAACACAACAATGTATGTGAAAGGCTCTTGTTAATCAGGGATATTGATCCCATAATCAATAGCCGCAGGAAGCGATAAGCTAATGGTGCTAAAAAAGATAAAACCTGATTTAGAAAGAAATCAAGGTAAACTTCATAACATTTAACTGACACACAGAGCTCATTAGCAGCCATGTCCATACTGCGGGTCTCCCGGGGTGGTGATTTGATGCCCCCGGGGAACCGGTTGATGTACTGGCCAAGAACAATAACTACTGAATGTACAAAGGTTTAACCGAAGACAAACCTGGAGACAGAAGCTGTACATATTTTCCTTATAATAAACTATGGTGGAAAAAGAGAAATGCAGAATGAAAAGCAAGTAATTTCTAAACTAGGAGCATTTCCTTCAGCTCATGACAGTTTTATAACCGTTGTGTAAGGAGACAAACATTTAGGAGTGAAAAATCCATTTAACAAGATTCATCTCTTCAAGTGCCATCATCATCTCATATTCAGTCAGAGTCAATTTGAGTGAACCTTAGTGAGAGGGTAAATATAAAACATTTATAAGTGAACCTGCACAACTATACTAATTTAAGACAAACTATTCAGATTCTTGCAAAACTCAAAACTGTAACTGGTTCTCCTTCAGGGTGGCCAGATATAACCTAATATTGGCCCACAAGGGTGGCCATACTTGACCCAATGTCTTCCAACAAATTTATTTCAAATGTCTTTTAATGTCCTGCAGCTGTTAAAGAAACTCTGTCCTTAGATCATTTGGTAAGAAACGGGAACTACTACACCCATGTAAATGCCATTACATAAGGATAGACTTTAAGCGAAACTGCACGCAGACTACTGCTGCGTGGCTCCATCACTGTTTTGACATTATTGGCCCCAGTAGGCACAAAGTTGTCATTCCACTGATGCGGTATAGCAATCCTGCAAATTGCACAAGGAGGTTAAATGCTTCTGGCACTAACAGTGACTGAGCTCTGTCTCAGGACACAGCATGCGGTATCCGGCACTCACATGGCAAAACAGAGCAATTGGAGCTTTGCAAGGATATTGTAGCATTGCTGGAAGGTGTCCTGTAAGCGTACTGCCACACCATACCTAAATCCTATTTACTGTACAGCGCTGCGTAATATGCTGGCGCTACATAAATACTGTTTAATAATAAAAATGCTGTCATATGACTTTTCATGAGGCTGTGCTAGAAATGGCTTGAACACATGGTAAGGTACGGAGCGTCGAAGGGAGTAGTTTGTAGTTGTGAGGGGCTGTGAAAAATATGGCAATACCAATTCTACAAAGAGTTGTATTATTACTATTTAATCTGCAGCATATGTAAATTTAAAAAAAAAAATAACAGATTATGAAAACAGTTGGCAAACATGTACATGATAATACTGCTCTGCTGCTTAAAGGGATATATTTAGTGCTGCGTGATGACAAGGTCTCATTAAGGAGCAATGCCACTTATGTGCAAATCTTACCTTGTACATTTGCTACACAAGCCATTCTGTAATTCAGGATAAGTGTTCTCCCCAGTCCCTTTAAGCCAGGCACACCATTCAGCACTTTTCAGTAGCCACCCTTCTGTTTTTGGGTAGTTACTTAAAAGTTGGGTGACAATACAGGTGCAAATCAATCACCTACAACATCTTTCCTGTCCTGCCTATTCTCCATGGGGAGAATATGGAGGTTGTTAGGAAACACCTTTTGTTTTAACATGAAGAAAGATATAAAATTTTAATATAAACTGGCTAAAAATGTTACTCCCATGTAAAAATGGAAGTTGAGGGTGTTTCCTGGATGTGATTGGCTAACTTCTTTCCTAGTAGTTTTTACCTTAATAGAATGCTAAAACTGACCACATGACTATAGCAAACAGTATTTAGCACATAAAATGTTAAAAGAATTAACATGTAAGGCTATGTACACACGTCAGATGATTCCTGTCCGATTATTGCTTCAGGGGTGGTATAGGACGAGAATCTGAGGCGTGTACAGTGGGCATCCGACGTCGTTCATGGATGCATCCTGGCGGATCCATTAATGATGAATGACTACAAGTGAAGTGGAGTGGAGAGTGAAGCAGGGTGCCACTCGCTCGTTCGTTCGTTCTCCCCACTCCCCTCCCCATAGAGCAGAACGGCTATGTACAGCACTTGTGGAGTCTTTTGTCGTTGGAAAGGATCGTGAAAGATCTTTTCCAGCCAAAAAGTATTACATGTTTACACAGCCTAAACTTCAGTACACTGGGAGATAAGAGCATGCACTAAAAAGTTCTAAAACCTATGCAAAGGGTATGGCCGATATCCAAAACACAAACAGACAAAAAACAAAATTGAAAATGTACTCTACAATAAAAGCTTGCAGACATTCAATTTTCATTCTCCCTTACTCACAGCACAGTGAATGGTCATTCAAATCATGTGTGCAGCCAGTCATAGATATTACCAAAACATGTTCAATCTAAGCATTTTAGGGATTGATATAAGCAACGCTTCAGAGACCAAATGCTCCTTCATCAGGTGGATGAGAGGGCATGGCTCAATGGTCTACACAAAATTATTTCACGGTCTGGAATTCTGTAGTCTCTCCCATCTAGTCTAGGTTTAGCCAACAATACATTAGCTAATACTTACTCTGGTCGGCAGATCACCAGGTCTCCCTTGTTGGTACCATATGCTAATCCAAGTCCGGGCTCAGGCAGCCACCGAGCCGAGTTGATGCTGACGTGTCGCCTTTGGTCAGCAGGCATCGGGTACAGCACGTTAAAGACACGCTAAAGTTAAAAAAACAAGAGTAATTCAAAATTAAGTAAAATAAATTTTTCAATGATTCAAAAATAAGAACAAGTTTTACACTATAGCCACATGTAACATACACCAGATGTTTTATATTCTACAGCCCAGACACTGGAAAAAGAAGAAAGAGCTGCCATTGGCATCCACATCCCATCCATCATGTATCCAGTGTATAAGAAAATGAGTCAACATGTAACGATAAACTGTAAAAGCAACTGGACATTCACACTAACTTTTTTTTTTTTTTATTCTAAAATGTCCTTCTGACTTACCTATTTAAAAAAACAAAAAAAACAAAAAAAAAAACAAATTGCCATGGATAATCCACTTCTTTACTCATTTTAAAAGCCATGGCAATCGATGAATCTTCAAAATTTGACAAACTTTGGGTGATTTAGAGGTGGCACAGTGACTGGCATAGATAACTACAACACACAAAGTAGGACCAGACATGCTGATGATTCTTTAGCTACCAAGGCAAAGAAAATGAAGATAGAAATCACAGCCTGCAGGAAATGGAATTATTATTCATTTTTTGCCTTGTGCTATGCAAGTAGATTTTTTTTAGCCTTTTTTATAGTAATATAGTTGCTTAAAATATACTAAAGAAAATGGCAGCAGGAATCCCCCAGTTATTAACGGTACTTTGCAGATACATGGGGAAAGGTGTCCAATATAGGGACAATTTAACTACCTCACAATCTGAAACAGTTAAAGACAGAAATAAAATGTGTGGAATCTATTTTTTGCTCTGTGAAATAAATGTGGACATTTCCTAAACTAATTCCTGGCCTTAGTCTAGAGGGATTAGGACACATGTGGATTATTAGGTCTAGAGCTGCTATGTCTCACTAGTCTGGACTTATCTGCAGTACAATTGCACACAATGTGACACTGACAGATAAGACATGAAGACTTCATGAAGAAGAATCAATAGGATGTCCAGAGCAAGTGGGTGGAAGCAGATGTAATGAATGCCTTAATGTCAAAAGGCTTAACCCCAAAATACCAGTCTCTCATCCTATAGGTTGCTCTATGTATGTGCAATGCTATCAGAACTATTCCAGGAAAAATGCAAAATGAGCTTTCCATCAGCCCCACAGCAGATTTCTCCAAGCTTCTGAAGCACTAGAAGAAAAGAATGTTTTTCTAGTGAGTTGCTATAGTGTCTAGTTAAATTGACTTGAGGCATTTGAACACCTTCAATAGTTATGTCACTAGCTGTGCCTCAAAGGAGCTCACAATCTAATGTCCGTAGCATAGTCATATGTCATTATTACAGTCTAAGGTAAATTTTTTGGGGAAGCCAATTAACCTAACTGCATGTTTTTGGAAGAAACCGGATTACCTGGAGGAAACCCATACGAACAGGGGGAGAACCTGCAAACTCCATGCAGATAGTGTCCTGGCCGAGATTCGAACCTGGGACCCAGCGCTGCAAAGGCCAGACTGCTAACCTCTGAGCCTCTTTCGAGATATTCTTATAAGGATCCACCCTGACATAGCATTGCCCAAGGAAAAAAAACATTCCAAAACTTCCCAGGTACACCAATCAGGTAAACATTAAGGCTACTTACACACTTGCAATTATTCTCATCCAATAATCGGCTCAGGGCCGATATTGGACGAAAATCTGGTGTGTGTACAGTGCTCGTCGTCCATTGTCCTGGCGGATCCACAGACGATGGACAACGAGCTATCGTAATGGAAGTGAAGGGGAGAGAGCACAGTAAGGTGCCGCGTAGTTCTTCCCCTCTCCATAGAGGGGAACAGTGCTGTATGTACAGCACACGTTCATGCATCATGCAGTCGTTTGTCATTGGAGAGGATCGTGAAATATCCTTTCCAACGACAATTATTGCACATGGGTATGTAGCCTTAGTAACAAATACAATTTTAAGACAAAAGATACTGTACATTGTTTTAATGGAACACGAGTCATCACAGATGTCCACTGGTATTTTTAATGTAAGATGTAAAGTTTTCCTCTGTAGTTTGTGTTTATTGTAGTTTCTTAGACTGGTCATTAAGCTCAGGAGTCTGTCTGCTTTCAGCGTTTAACCTCTGCTCCTGCCTCGTGTACATTTGCCCCCAGTGAGTTTTTCAGGCTCATGATGTTGATAAAAGCTCATTTATGCAACCTGTGTGGAGGCTGCATGTGTCATAATTACTAAGAAAGCCGATTCTAATCATATGACAGCGTTTTATACAAAATTGATTAAGACTGGATCTTAGAAGAGTCAGCGGTGCTGCCTGTGCAATATATTATTCTCTGAACCCCTGCCACCATCCATTCTGCAATATCTCCTCCTTGCAAGTGTCATTTGTGAAACCTTCCATCAAGTCCTGCAGCGTTGCCTTAAAAATCTCTTTCCTGGCGGCGCTATGATCATGGCTCTCATATCCTAGACCTGTGCCCTGCAGCGCCAATTGCTTCCTAAGCTTTTCACCCATATACAAAACCTCAAACTCACCCTAACCATCCCAGTGGAAGCAGTTTCCATGGTACTAGAACCAGGATGCAAACAGCTTCCTGTAATTAGAGCGCTGACCTGCCAACCATGACCAGCTAGCTGGATCCTTAACGGCATAAATTCAGCTCAATTACCTGTTGGGTTAGCTGCCAATCATTCTGCCCTCCAATATTAAGTGACCATTAGGCAAAAAAAGTAAGGACTTAAAGATTCGCAACAAAAACAATGGAGAGACAAATTTTTCTCCAGTATATTGAAAATTAATGTTTTACTTTGGAGAAGGCAATTCTGTGTTCACTGGAAGTACTACTGAAAAGCAAAAGCATTTTTTGCCACGACTCATTTTCAGTAAGGTCTTTAAATAAGAATGTATGTAATGTTGAAAGGAAATATAAAGAGATTTTGTATAAAAGTTATTTAATATGAGCAGAAGAAAAAACGATATTTTTGAGCCAAAAGGTTGCATGCTATATACATATGTGAAAACAAGGTCATCTCTAGCCTTCCAATAATAGGAATTTTGTACTTTTTCAGCCATTAGGGGACACAGTAAGTTTTTAAGGGGAATGAAAAGCATTCCAACTAATGGGTGATCAAAAGAAAATAAACCCCCAGGAAGTAATAGTTGAGTTTATCACCGCAAAATCATTCTGGGACATTACTACATGAGTTTAGGTAAGATCATTTTTTTTTTTGATCAGTAAAAAATATATATAGGAAGAGGAAGGTAGGATAGATAGGTCTTGGTGTCAATGTGCATATCAGGTCTAGGTTTTCCACCTGTAAATCATCACTGGCCTCCCTCTGCCCTGTTACTGTGGACGAAGTCTTAACTCTTCTCTCATCATCTCCGTCTACTACATGTCCACTTGACTAATAATAATAATAATAATATTATGGCAAGGTACTCAAGGCAGCATGAAGTGGTAGGCTCAACTGGATCATCCTTTTTATAAGATCACCATTCGTGGTGGATAGCTGTGCAGAGCAGGTGGCACACGGAAGGAGTCTTTGGTTGGAGTTGTGGCAAATCCATACCAACCTTGGAGTAGCATATTTGGAACAATTTGGAACCCATGCTGACATATTCCCTTTGGCTAAGTACACACATTAGATTTTTGTCGTTGGGAACAATGCAGAGAACGAGTGAGCGCCACCTGCTGCGCTCTCCACCCTTTACTTGCATTAAGGTTGTTCATGGATCTATTAGTAGGACCTCTGTACACATCAGATTTTCTTCAGAGACAACAACTGCGGCCCGTCTTGGCCGAGAATCATCTGACGTGTACTTTTAATTTTATGGTAGGAGAGGACAAGCTGAGATGAAGACAGCAGACCGGGGGTGGGAGTTAGTACAGCCACATATTGCTGGACAGCAGGAACACCAGGGGGTAAACATTTTTAAAGCTGTAACCGCCCAGATCCCTAGCTTGGGTACAAAGGACACATTAAATTTTTCATATGATTCAATGCAAAATTCGTAGCAGGCAAAATGGAGCCGCAAGGATATGATTTTCTGCGCTGGCTCTTTAGCCAACATTGACTCATACATTAATTGTTTGATTGTATATTAATGGTCAGGCCAAAAAAAGTCATGTAAACAAAAGCCTAGAACAAACAATAGGACTTGGTATTTGGTGTAAAGGTTTATTGTTCCCAAAAGTAATTTTTTAAGATTACTTGAGGGGCAAGGGCTGCAGGAAGACTAGGAATGCTACAGTCTCTTTTGTGTCTGTGGATGAGCATGGCCTTAAGCCCCCCTGCTGTGGACTTGTCTTGGCAACAATGATCTCAAAATAAAGAAAAGGATAAACTGAATATGGAGGAGCAAAGAGGTAGAGGTTGGCATGTGTACAAATCCCTATACAAGTACTGCCAGCCCGCGTGTTCTAAGTTACTGGACTACCCCCGCCTGCATGCCAATTTATTTCTAGCATCTCAGTGGAGGTCTGAAACCATCACGGCTATGCACAAACTAATGGGCTTTGGGGAATCTCACATACGCCAACAGGCAGCAGGGCGCGAAGACTCTGCATTTAAAACCAGGAGGCAGTATGAACAGACTGAAAGTGGCAATCAAGAGTGCACGAAGCACCAGATGATCATCCGCTACAAAAATCTGCGACTTTACATTACAAATTCAAACCCAAGTTTTTTTTCCCAATCCTCTCTGGGGAACATGACCGCTGAAATCAGACATTTTCCTTATAGCTAACACAGATTAACAATACATTTTATAGGAGATTTGTCATATTAAAAATAAATTTAAAAATTCATTTATCAAAAAAAAAATAATTTGAAGATGATGTGATTTTTAATACTTTAACAGAACTGCAGAATGGCCAATAGACAAAATCCCCATTTTTTGAAAACATCAAAGAAAAGAGAGTAGGTTTTGGGATTTGTAAGGCTAAAATAATATATAATAATTTGGCCCTAAATGTCCCAAAACCTACTCTCTTTTCTTTACTGAACTCTAAATATGCAACTCAAAAACATGCAAGCCAAGCGGGCTGCTATTTTCAACCTCCTGAAAATGATGGTTACCTTGCCATTTCTGGTTTCAGTACCGCCTGAATATTGTGCATAATACAACTTGGCGGTTGTTTCACAGTATTGCAGCCAGACAGAAAAGCAAGTAATGTTTTCAGAAGTCCGTTATGGAAGGCTTAAGGTTCCTTACATGACACAATAGGGCTATTTTAATTTCTTTGCTGATAGACCTTTAGCATCATGTAGCTGTCTTCTTCTCAGGCTGACTGTCCCTGGCCCACCCGTCTTATTCATTGGATTTCAGTCATTTCAATTGTGGCGATTCACCATCACATGTGGATGCTACCTAGGGCTGTCTGAATGGCGGGGTGCTGTGATCTTTACTAGAAGTTATGCACAGCACTTCGCATTATGAAGAGATATAGAAACAAAGTATTGAAAGAGCTCTAAAGTATGAAACAGAAACAAACTTAAGAAGTGAAGATAGAAGGAATTCACGGAGGAAAAATACAAGCATAAAAATCTTAAACTTTAAAAAACGAATTTACTATACTTGCTATCTACAGTTGCTACCTCGCCACACAACCAATACTTTCAACAATAAAACGCAAACTGTGCTCCAAAGAGGAACACATGAACTCACTCTCATGGATGTCTCTCCTCCATGTGGTTTCTGCAGCCGGAAGACCTGAGCCACCATGTGTTCCGTGGAAGGATGCAGCAGGATTCTGCGTGAGGCCAGGCCAACCATAACGTACCGGCCCATTGGGGACAAACTGACTGAGATGGCATTGGGACCTGCACAGAAAGGATGAAGTCAAACATTTCATACCCAAGTACATTTCTTCTTGTACATAAGGGGAACACCTACTACTGTTTATCTATAGAGTTAAGTAATGTAAATGATTAGTGATGCAAAAATGTCTATAGTTTGCATCTAAAGGAGGGGTGAAGAGACACAGATTTAGCAAGCCACCAACTAGGTAGGATGTCAGCCAATATTCCAGCCCAACCTCTTATTTGTTCTAGAAATACTAGTCAAGTAAAGATGCATTACCATGTTTACCAGGTTTGTTGGGAAAATGATCATGGCTCTATGGAAGAATAAATTGTTTGAAGCTACAGTTGTGTTTTAATGTTGGCTTTTGTGTCCCAGTAATACCGATCATGGATACAGTTGGGGGCAACCTCCCCAGTGAGGACACAAATGACAACGCAACAGAGACTATAAAACATTATAAAAAGAGAAAACCTTTTGGATAAAATTTATTTTGGATTTTAATATTTCTGGATAACTTTGTATCAGCAAAACCAGACACTACTTTTTCTATCCGTTAGGTCCATTAACAAAAGTCTGAGAAGGCCCTACCAACTTTGGAAGAGATGTACATCAAGTGTTGCTATAGAATTCGGTCAGTTTGAAGAATGCAGTGCACTACAGTCTGACAGAATAAAAGAAGGAATCTCCTTGTTCCTGGACACAATGTTTCTTCTATCACTCAGAGTGTGGTCAGAGTGCAAAATGATCTGTTAAGTTCCAGATGAAATCTTACCAAAACGCTTGGTGAAGAGGATTTCGCCTAGGTTGTGTGGAGCCAAAGAGTAGACAGCCAATATGCCTTCATCTGGAAATCCTCTCTGGCTGCTTGGGATGAAGGCTGCAAGGAGCTGCCCGTCAGCAGAGATGTCACAACTGGCATCATTATAAATCTTGCAGTTCTGAACAAGCACATTAGCCGTAGCTGAAGAAAGGTCAGAAAGAAATGCTTGTAAATTGAAAGTAACAGAAAGGCAAACGAGTTTAAAGAAAACAACCAAAAGTCTAAGCATAAGTCACTTACCGTTACTGATCTCTGGCAAGTCATATTTAGTGAAGTCCCACCACTGCAATCTATAGGTTGTGTTTGCAATATTACTGGCCACAGCAGACTGTCCATCACCAATTACTGCACCTGTGGAAGAAGCAAAACACTCATTTCACATGGGATATACAAGTACTTTATTTTACCGATGTGAAAATACTACATCATAAATTTTAATTCTTTTGAGCTCAAACAGTACATTAGATCAAAACTACTGACCTGGGTAGCAGATCTGAGATCATTTAAATGAGAAAGGGCAAGTGTAAGGGCACAGTTGGCTCATTGGCTTGCCTTTGCTGTGCTAGGTCTCAGGTTCGAATCTCAGCCAGGACTCTCAAAGGAGTTTGTATGTTCTACCCGTGTTTGTATGGTTTCTCTCCAGGTACTCTGGTTTCCTTCCACATCCCAAAAACAAGGAGTTGGGTTAATTGGGTTCCTCTCCATAGACTGTGTTCATGTCATAGGACTATGGTAAGGACATTAGATTGTGAACCTCTTTGAAAGACAGTTAGTGATTTTATGAGCTTTGTAAAGTGCTGAATAATATGTGGGGGCTACATTAAAAAAATATGACCTGGACACGGGTAGACTAGTTCCTAGAGTTCACTTTCAGGCGAGCACCTTTAATCCAGCAGGGTCTGGGTGCAGCACTGTTGTACAGCTGTCAGAAGTGATGGACATCTAGATAGCTGCTAAAGGGGAAGCCGGCTCTTAATCTATATAGAACATTCATTAACAAAATGTGCAATTTTATGCTGGCAAAATAATTTGTGAATCTTCAAAATAGCAGGAGGTCCATTTTCCTGGGACAGTAGCACATAAAAGAGATTATCTTGGGCTGGCCCACACAATTTTTGTTCAGCAGTGTCCAATCACCTTGTAGATGGTAGAATAACAAAGGGTGATGAAGTGCAAGAAGAGCAGGAACCGGGCGCAAAGCCAAAAACGCAATACCGCTTGCAGGTATTTTCAGTCCCCAGGCGCAGACTACAGAAGCAGCATGCAAAAAGAAAGATTACACTTCCCCCCCATTTTCGGGAAAAGCTGACACATTTATGCAGCGTGAGGAGGCCAGCATGAACACAGCTTGTGGATACTGTAGAAGTGTCCTCACTGGTCAAAAAAGAAAAAAAAAAAACTTTGCAAAAGGTATGAAGGCTTGAAAGTTTACTATTTATGACCAACCTAAAGCTATACTCAAGGTCAGGGTTTGTCAGCCACGGTTCTGCAAACAATGAGCCCCTCAGGTAATTTACGTGACGCCAATATTTATTTTTTCATTATCTGTAAGAGTGAAGTTCTTCCCTTTGGTCAGTAATGTAAGATGAATTATTCCCATTGACTACCACACTAATGTACTGTGAACTGTGGATATTGGTATTATTGTCAGGGGATTCTTAAGACCTGAAAGTTATGCCCTTGGCAGATATTAAAGATACATAATAATGCAACTCTGTAGCAATTAATATATAATTACAATTTTTTTTTTTTAATGTACCTGAATTTACACTGGTATCAGCCCCCCTGATTGTGAGGGCAAACGCCATTAAGTATGTGCTTACAAGAAGGAAAATGCAAATACAGAAAAGTTATTCATTATTCTGCTTCTCCTGCCACTGTCCAGTCGCAGGCTGGGATGGGTTCAGAAATACTTAGGCTCCAAAGTGGTCTGGGGCATCTAGCATCACAAAAACGCCAACCTGTGAAAATCTCTGCTGAATATTGCAGCAAAGGTTGGTTTTGTTTTTTTAATCTTTTATGGGATGATTTATTTTTATTATTGTTGGCAGAAATTCTGATACAAGCAGAATACTTATCCAGTAATATCGAGAGCCTAAAGGGATAGAAAAGTTACTTTTTACTGTTCTACATTTCTATCAGAGGCTATGTCATGAGATAAAAGACCCTGCGCCGCTTACTCAGGACTTTCATGCCCTGAAAACTCTGAAAGGGAACAGACAGGGAGACAGAGGGGTCACTGGAACATGTCTCAGCCAGCCGATCACGCTGAGGCCCTGGAGGCTGCACACTCCAAAAGCTGCCTAATGGCAAGGAAGGGGGTGATTGCAAGCAGACAAGGGCTTCTAATGGAGGTCCCATTAGGCTGCCTTCACACTCAGCCAATGCATAACTGTCCCCATGAGGCTGATGGCTCATTAGGGAAACTCATTTGCAGTGTCTCCATCTAGACAAAAGGTGGACGCTCAATATGGAGACACTTAATGCAGAGAGTTTCTGATGCTGGTGGCCTTTCATTTAAGAGAGTAAACTAATTAATGTCCCAGTTTTATCTACAGAGCTGAACAGGAGAAGAAGAGGTCACTTCTGGGTCATTGCGTTTCGCTAGAAACAGCTTCTGCCAATTGATCTGCAAAGACTTACAACCAATAATGAACAGGTAATATTAAAATATAAAACTGCAATTTACCAGTAACATAATAAATACACATCATAGAGTTTTATAAAGAGAGACAGCTGCCTATACAGCATCAATTGGATATGTTGATTGCTCTTAGGAGGGTGTAACATTTACAAAGTAAATCAATCGACTGATCAATGTTATAAAGATGATTAGCAGGCTGACACAATCAATTGTAATAGAAACTGTTGGAAATCAAAGCCGATGCACATACAGGATTGATTTGCAAAGATTTACAGCCAATAATAAACAAGTAATGATATTTTAAATGTAAAACTGCAATTTAGTATTATTAAAAGTAAAAACAAATTCCACATGATTTGTATGTGCTTACAATTTTGTACAAGCTTTAACTTTTTTAGTTAGAAAAGTAGAAAAGAAAACCCCATCTCCATCTTTTTTTCTTTCCTCTGCATTTATAGTTGAAAAGTTGTTTCAAATCTTTGGTTTTCATTAAAAATGATTCCTATTGATTCTGCCATGAAGGTGTTTTGGCACCCCCTGTCATAGGGTGGCAAAGCTTTGTTCTTATGTACCAACTATTCTACTGTGTTGACATGAGTTTCCAGTGCAGCAGTAAGTCATTGCAGCACAAGGAAATATATTTAATATATACACACAGTCTCCGAGTTAAAGGAAATCTGGCATAAGGAGGACTCCTAGATACGAACCGGCTCCCCTGCTTGTTTGTGTGCAGGACAAAGGCTTGATGGGGGGAGGGGCGGTTCGCATTACTTGCAGAAGAAGTCTTTTGCTGTTCTGCAACCTCTTGTAAGACCAAGAAACTCTGCAGTTTCTTTTTGCATATCAAAGCACAGCTTGCTCCAGAACCAAATGAATGTCCACGCTCCATAAAGTTTTTTTTTTTTTTCTTTGTTTGTAAATAACTCACAGTGAGGATTTTATAAAGTAACTGACACCACACAGCCTAATAATATGTTGGGACAAACATCCTTTCTTTATTCAAATATTGTACCTGTTCCGACTTACATACAAATTCAACTTAGGAACAAATCTTCAGTCCCTATCTTGTATTGTTCTCTGACTGTGGATCCAGGGAAGATCTGATTGCCTCATGGAATCAGGAAAGATTTTTTTCCCCTTTTGGAAGGATATTGTACCAGGGTTTTTTTTTTTTTTACTTCCTCTGGACCAACTATGTCTTACAGGGTTTTATATCTGGGATATGTTTATTTCCCTAGTGGTTGAACTTGATGGACTTTTGATGTCTTTTTTCAACCTAATCTACTATGTAACCCAGAGATTGTGTGTGTCTGTGTGTGTGTGTGTGTGTGTGTGTGTGTGTGTGTGTGTGTGTGTGTGTGTGTGTGTGTATGCACACACATACACATTTTAAAATGACCAAGAGAGTCAACATTGACATGTCTGCCACCCAGCAATACAAAGACTTGCGGTCTGTTTCATCTCAGCAGCCTACTTGTGGCCCGCGCTACCGATTACCAGGCCAGGTTTCCCTCCACCTCTGCATGGCCTTGTGGCAGCGTTATTTTTCTTAAGTTTACACATTACTGACTTTGAGTCTAATTATCTTGCTAATAAGCTGAATGTCTCACACGCCCCCACCCTGCCTAGCTGTCTGCAACCTCTAGTCAGTGAAGGAATTGGTCAGCTCTGTGTTAAAGGCCTGCCAAACCCAGAGATTTAATGACGCTGGACACGAGTATTGAAGAAAAGCTCCTAATTAACCGCAGACTGGTTACTGTATGAAGTTCTTCCCAGTCTGCTACAGTCACAAAACAAATCAGTTACCACACATCTGTCTCAAACTTTTCAGAGAAAGATCAGGCAACTATAGACTTTTTTCACAACAAAACTTTTTTTTATTTATGTATGGAGTGAGAAAGGATAAGCAATCAGTAGGGTTTATATTGCTATCTAGGTGGGAAGAGTTGCCTTATTTATTTGTCCTAGTACCCATTGTTACTTGCATGCACAAACATTGAATTTCTGCTGCTAGAAGTGATCTCCCGTGATCATTTCCAGTGACAGATAAACAAGTGAGCAGTGTACACACAGCACCGATCTGTTCTATGGAGAGGGGAGTAAAAGAGTGGCACACCGCGGGGCTCTCCTCCATAGTAGTGAACAGTGATTGTTTCTGATCAGTCCTTCATTTGGTACCTCTTATCTAATATGTTGATATATCAGGAGATTATATGTCTAGTATTGTGGTCACCAACCCCAATGTATTGAATAGGGTGAACCTTTTACCTTTATTTCCCTGCGTGGAACCTTCTACACGATTGTACAATTTATTAAGCACTGTCTCTTAAACATGTATGAATGTATTACATATCACATTGCCAAAAACTTTTCTTTGCCTTTTTTTTGTAGGAACAAATTTACCACCCACAACCATGGAATAGAGAACACGTTTTCTGCAGTTCTTTACTGCAATGTTTAAAAAGAATGGAAGAACTGGAGCACAAAGGGCTTTCCAACTCATTCCAAAGGTGCTCAAGTAGGGTCAAGTTCGGATCTCTGTGCAAGACATAATCACACAACACCAAACTATGACTTTATGGAGCCAGATTTCTGCACAGGGGCATCACTCATGATGGAGAAAGGGAACAGTTGCTTAAAAACTTCCATAATATGCAGCAATTACAATATCCTTTACTGGAAACACTATATTGTAATCACCAAGGAGTGTCAAGTTTTGTAAATTCAGGAGTTGTGATGGCCAGGAGTAAAAAAAACATTGACCATATACTGCCATTCTAGATGCTCTCCGAAACATTTGACCGAAAAAAAACAAAAAGCATTGAAGCAAGGATGCATTTGGAGAACAGTAATTCAGTTGCTGATAACTACAACAAGCAGTCTAAATGAATAAACTTGTCTATAATATGTTTTGATTAGTTTCCTACTCTGATACATGAGCTCTTTACCCATTGTATGAGAGTAAAACATGAATCTCCTTATTTTATCATGTGTGTTCCGAGCCGGGATTGTAGCTTAATTTCTGAACCTGATAGGTTAATGAGTAAACAGATGCTCTCTGGGTTGGAAAGAGTAAGGGGGAGCCAGGCTCGCTTTCTTTACAAACGCTTGCTGACCCAGCACTGACAAGCACTACAGACGTGACATTTCAGAAAGATTCCGAAGCTGACGGCTCATCTGTAGGGAAATTCATTTCTAAATTATCCTCCAAAAATAATTCTGCGGCTGATTTAACGCTCAATCGAGTATTAAATGGCAGGAAGGATCAGGAAAATGAGCCCCCAGCAGCAAAGAAAAATGGGAGAGGGAAAAAAAGGACTCCGATATTAAGGTGCAGTGAGGCAGCTGTATACCAGTTCACTGTACATGTGCAATTATTTTAGTATCTGTAACAGTAAGGTGGGACATTACAAGAGGCTTAAATCTGAAAACCCATTATTGAATTTTGCTTGAATTTATACAATAACTCAACAAGAATAAGAAATTCAGGGTACCAGCTATAATCCTATTTTGGTCAGAAAACTCTCCGTCGTGCACCTCTCTAAGAGCAGGTGTAGGCTGACAATTAGGAAGTTGCCCAAACCTCAAGTGCACTAAGCTGCAAACCCTACTTAAGAGTTCATTGCCCCTTTAATGTACAGGACGATTATTGAAAATACTTGGTCCTGAAACTGATACTAACAAGGTAACTTTTAAAGCTGCACATTGGCATATTTTTAGTTTTGGAGAACCCTGATAATGGCAGGCACCGCTTTAATATAGGTTGGTAAGAAAGGGACAAAAGCCTTCATAATCTAGGAAGCCAAGCATTTAAAATTTGATTATCTGGGTATTTGGAACTTACCATCTTCCTCAAAATCCACTAGAAAAATGAGCAGGAATGCTTTTGGAGTCAGAGCTACTTTTTCAAGGACCCCACAAATGTATAATAAATGTATATTGATTTTTTCTACACAGCTGGCATAAGTACCTAAGATTTTAGCTTGAAACTTCTTAAAATGGAAGTGAAAGAAAGCAGGAGAATGCTAGTTTATCACTATTTTATTCTCCAAGTTTGTGCACTCAAAGCCTAAAATCTTTGTGGAATAACTCACTCCTATCCTAGACCAGGCAGCCTTGTCAAAATTAAGTTAGATCTACAAATGAGTTTCGGGGAGAGGGGGACCTGACCTTGCTGTCTGACTGGGGTGTCTTTATAACAAAACAAAGTGAAACAGAACTACAAATCCTTTCAAAGGTAAAACAGTTTACGTGTTTGTTGTCCGTTTTACTTTAACTCTTTTAACAACAAAAAGTACAAATGTCTGCAGAAAATCTTTTAGCAGCTTAAAAGTGAAATGCTGAAGGGTTCAAAACAGGTGACATAAGGACATTTTGCTACAGCTCCTAACCACAGCAGCAGTGAAAACACATCTTTATTCCAAGGATGGCGCAGCTTTAATCGCTGTTAATTCCCAGCAGAATAAAGCCAGGTAACTATGGAAACAGGATGGGTATAAAACGGAGGGTGGGGGATTCTAGCAACTAGGGTGCAAGCTTTGCACACACTTCATAAAGGGCACAGGACAGCAAAAGGCAAAGTCCTGCTCGTGTTGAGCTTTCACCGATAGCATGCAGCTGTCTGGGGCTCCGGAGTTGTTATGGAAACCAAATCACTGGCTTGCTCTCTCTCGTTAGAGCGAGAGGTAATTGGGTTAATTATCCCCTCACGGAAAGGTTTCCTGATGCACCTATATGAGGGGGTCATTGGAATAAGTGAGGCGGCAACAGCTGCACACGCGCCATGCAGTTTTGAATCCCTTTAGAGAAATACCTTGAGGAATCCCCAGACAACGGGAAGCCAAGGGAATTCAATGAATGGGAGGTATGAGGGAAACTCGCAAACAAACAACAAAATAAAAACATACTGAGATTTCACACTTCTAAATATTTAAATATCAGGATTTGTAAAAGAAGAAAAGGATATAACCTTGTAGTCCATTAGCTTGCAGAATGGATGAAGCTATTAAAGCAGAACTAAAGTTCCACTTTAAAAACTTGCGTCAGGCAGGTATTTATTGCAGAAAGGCGATATCTATTCTGCAAACGCATTCTTACCTGCCCGAATGCTCACTTCAGCAGTCACAATCGCGATACCCAGCACATACTGGCTTCCCCTGCCGTCTCCCGACTTAATGAGCATTACATCATACTGGGCCAGCTAACCAAGATGGCCAAAGATCGCAACAAGGAAGAGAAGGAAAAAGATGGGTGCAGCCATCAAGACAGGCAGTGTTCTCCCCCCAGCCCCTTTTAGCCGGGCGCACCACCCGACACTTTTCAGTAACGAGGTGGCTGTTTTTGGATGGTTACTGAAGAGTTGGGTCACAAATACAGGGGCTGCCACCCGCCTTCAATTTCTTCCCACCCGGCTCAAAAAAAATGTGTGGGTTGAACAGAATAGTAGAACACAGTTTCATTCCACTTTAAAGTAACCTTCAGCTCTAGTACAGGGATGTTACAGATCTTCACTGAAGTGCAGCTTGTCACTTCAAACAAGTTGCTAGGTTTCACCAAGCTACAGCAGTACTTGAAACTTTTTTAAAGCTTGACGAAGCCTTAAAGCACCCTGCTTAAAGTGACAGCTAGGATATTGGGGTATTCAAAATAGGCAACATGATATGAAAAGGGCTGGATTGGCCTCTACAAGTACAAATTTAAACTATTTTAATTTCAGTTATCACATGATCAGACACCACTCTGGTTCATGGTCATGTGATTACTGCCTTAATATTTGCCCTTCAGGTCTGGCCTAAGTAAAAACTATGAACTCCGTGATGTTGCTGGGATTTTATCTCACAAAACCTAATTGACAGACATAAACAAGTCAGCCACTGGAGAAAGAGGCTACAGGCCTAAATATATGTAATGCAGTAACAGAAATATAACAGTGCTATCATGTAAATGTTAATGGAAATCTTCTGTAAACATTACAATAAATGTACCTGTTTATTGCATCAGAAAACTCTCTCTACAAGTACATAAGTAAGAATACAAGGTGATGACAGCAACCAACCAGACTTCCTTGTTCATGTTAGAGCATCATCATACATGTGTCGCAAGGATCTTTGTATTAACACAACACACTGATTCTAGCAATGGCACCTCCAAAGCATTACCCAACACACATGCCTTGCTGCACACCATAATGAATGACAGCACGCTACACTACATGTGCTGTGGTGTGCCAATTTGGAAAATTGATTTCCACTGCCTGGGTGGAGGCCTGGCAGCTCATGCATTTGAAAAAGCAGCCTTAGCACACAATTGTGTTAACATGAAACACCAGGAAAGCAAAGTGTGAATGACCCTTTAAGCAAAGAGGTACAGGGTTAATATATAAATAAAGCAATTTTTTCCTTTTAACAAATTTCACCAGATGCCTAAGTTCTTTACCATGTTAAAACAATGCCCTTACCTGCCAGAACTCTGTTTACAGAGGAGTGCGTGGCAAGTCCTGGTTGACCCCGCTCGTGAAAAATTCCAGCATATGGAAGGTATTCAGGCAGTAGAAATCTCCTGCAATGAAAGGGGATGACAAATACAGTGTAAGTCATTAAAATGAGGGAGAACAAAACATTGGCAGAGTAAGGAAGTGCTTGTGGTGATCACAGACAAAGCACAGCGCAGAGAAGTGACAGGAAGACAGATCTGAGAAGTTTGATGAAGACAGGTGGAACATGGAGACAGAATCTCACAGAAGGAGCTAAAAATGAAAAGCTCTGACAGATGCGTTAGAAGGCGAATGATTGTCTCACCTGGGAACAAAGCGACCCAGTGAAGGAGCAGACATGCGGGCATTTCGAGGGGTCCTGTGCCGAGATCGATCCCCATTATCCCTGAAAGGTAGAAAGAAGAATTGCATGAGTGTTAGCCACCAGACATGAGGGAAAAACTCTGTTATCATATTTGATGTTACAGCTGAACACTAGGCAGATATAAAGACACAAAATGGTGTAATCATTTATAAATCAATACATATTTTATTTTAACAAATGAAAGCAGTGCAAGTACCGTATTTTAACTAGTTATCAGTCTCTTGCAGCCCCTGTACAGTAGGGTGGGAAAAAAGGAAGCTATGTATACAGTATACTGCCCAGAAATGGTGAACCCAATTAAAAGGGGTTGGGGAGAACACTGAATCAGTTCCTGTGTTGACAAATGTGCACTAAAATACTCTTTAAAGCAGTGGTCCCCGAACCCCCGGTGCTGGTCTGTGGCTGATGGGCTGCGAGTGACAGGAGGCACCGGCGGCCCTCCTTGTACTGCTCTGGAGCTGGTGGTGGTGGGGGCAGGGGTGTCTCTCTTCGCATGCTTACACGGGAGCTGCTGGGAGTGGCGGAGCAATGTATGTGGGGCTTGCACTTCATCGTTACCGGCCAGCTTTCTTACGCTGCTCAAGCTGTCCTCCAGCCGGCGTGCTGACAGGAAGAGGAGCTGCTTGGGGCAGCAGAGTGGTGTAGGCTTTACATGTCCTGGGCCGTGGCAGAATTTTGTGCTGTGTTGCCGGGCCCCGCTAATGGAAAGGTTGGGGACCACTGCTTTAAAGTATATTTTACTGCAAATGCAGGTTTGATAAACATTTGCACAAATAGCAATACACATAAAATTGCTGTCTATTTATTCCACAGGTTACCTGCTTTCAAAATATAATTTTGAAGGTTATAAATATTCTTCAGGACAAAAACATCACTTTCTGTACATTCTATAATGATGAAGAACAAGATGGAGATGGAGCAAATGATGATCCAAACCATTCTCCTCAATGAAAGTGGTTTATTTAGCTATAGTAAACTAGGATAAAGAAATAAAAATGGAACCTAATGCTTTACAAAAGAAAACATGATACAGTCAATATCACGGATATTCCACAGGAGGCCCATGAAATTCAGTCAGATTGTTTATTATTAGCCGGGTAAAGATTTCTCCAACTTAATACAGATATAAATGCTAAATAAATTACAATTAGTCTGCTAGAGCATTGTGTAAGCAAATGCCAATTTTCAATAAAATGTTGCTCATTTGAACTTTTGTTAGCTATCGGTTTAGCTGATTTTTAGGCAGCCACTTCCTATCTACAGTCCAATGATTGTGCAAAGGCAAGTGAAAAATTATTTAATGTATTGGTAAATAAATAAATATGTTGCGTCCCCTCAGAATGATTTTATTCTTTATTGCAATGGAATCCAAAACTTGGGTTCATCCATGGAAACCAAGAAAAAGATTTTAAAAAGTTCTTTTAAAAACCTTTTCTTTATCCTTCGTTGAGGTACACAAGAAATTGTTATCTTTGGGACATCCAAAAAAAGCGAACACGGTTGAGAAACAGCAACAAAACTAACAAACCCGGCATAGTATGGGGTCTGTTTGCAGCTCAAAAGGACTGCCTGAAGGTCTTCACACCTGAAATTGACTTCAGCTGAAGTCTAAGATTCCAACTAGAACCTGGAGAATGAAGAACTCAGAAAAGAAGAGATGGTGGACTTATATGTTGGATCAGTCCTGCAGATTGTCGGAAACATCTGGAGTCACAAAAAGGGAATCAGCCGTGGCTGAAAGGAATAACCTTGAAGCTCATGGAGCATCCAAATAGGTGACCTTTCAGGTGTACAGGTGCCAGAGTCATGTGTGAATGATGGCTTGAATAAATGAAAAAGCCAAAATGAGGTTCTAAGCCTGAGCACCGCTTTTTTCCTTATAGAAGACCAAAACTGATTCCTTAGGAAAGTGCCACCATAAACTCCCAGTATAAAGGTTGAGACACACCAGATGAAGACAGCTTTCAAAATAGACTTGAGTGGAAGTAGGAATCAAAATCTGGACTTCAAAAGCCATATAATTTATGCCGTTAAAGTCAGTGATCACAAGGCAGGATGAAAAATCCATCCATGAGACAGAAGGTCCTAGTAGAGCTAAAGCACCATCTGACATATCAAGCATCTCCTACCATCGAGTCAAGGAGAATTTCCAAAGAAACAAAAGTTAAATCAACAGGCCAGGCATAATGATACATTTTGTCTCTAGAGGTATTTGCTTATAACCAACAGAGCTGCCAAATTATTACTGGAATGAAAGTTGAGGGTTTGTAGGATTCCCTCACATCTAGCAGCAGGCAATTTTTCCTAACCATGTGACAGACAGGTAACAAAGCTCAAGATATGTGGCAAGCCTTTAGGTACCTACATGACTCATAGAGCTGCTAATATTAAGGGTTTGACAACTGGAGGAGACCAGGTCAATGTAGTTGGGTAGCAGAAATGCTTCACTAAAAATTTCACTAAGCTGCAAAATGATCTTTGTGCTGACAGGCAGGAAAGAGAACAGAATGCACATGCCTAAAATTGCATCCCACAATTTTCATCAGGGTTCAGTCTTTTAGCTTTAAACCTTTCAGCAGTAGAAGGCTGTACAATTATTGTAAACGTTTCAGCCCATCTCTGGACTTTCTACGTGTTCTGTGGTTAAGATAACCCAAGCAGGACCTGGAAGGGACCTGTATACAAAGCCCAGCACCCGAGGGCACTTCTAGGTGGTCCTCTGCATATTCTGTCCAACAGGGTCTGGAGTCAATTCTCTTTATGGCAGCAGGCTTCCATAGGGTTATCCTGAGCTGCCCTGTCTGGATTGCCTGTCCTTCAAGAGACTCAAGAGGAAAGCAATAATTTTCAGTCTGAACCCAGACAATCTATGCTTCTATAGGCAAAGATGAAGAGGGTGGGAGGGGGCCAGATTTTATTTTTTTTTAATCAGCGTACCATTAAAATAATTCTTTGTTCTTGATGTTTCTTGGCTGTTTGGTTCTTCTGAATAGCAGATTGCAGTCTTTCGGGAATTAAGTATTTATCGACACAGTAAAAACTACAAAAACCTATTTCTGCTCACAATGAATCTGCAGGTGCACAGACACAAGGATGATACTTCCCGCCACGCTGTAAAGAGCAAGCAGCAAATAGGAGCTGCTGAGTGAAAAGAAAGGACTCTTCCAAAACTGTGTCAGCACCCTGCAGCCTACATATCAAAGGCACATCTCTGATAGTGCCCCCTGCGATGTTCAGACAGCTGCAAGAACTTGCTGCCACCATTCATACTCAAGAAATGCACACTATGCAAAAATCCACCTGCATGCATATAGAGGGCCACAGAGCAAATGCAAAATGCAAAAGAAAACAGCCAACGACTGAGCATATGTTATGGGGTTCAAAACATTTGCTAGGTTTTTATTGATCTCTATAGCTACCAACTCTAAAAGACTTCCTTTTGCTTCCAGGGTCCAGGGAAGTAAAGTGAATTAAGGAAATCACAAGAATTTTTTCTGAACCAGGAGTCCCTATTGCATGTTTTACCCGTTGCTATTGTTCCAGTGACAACCATAACATACTTTAACCCCTGTGAAAATAGCTAGCAGAGAAAGAAAAGGTAAATCTGCATACCTGAACAAAAACTGTGGTAAAAGCCCAACAGATTTCTAAACCTTATTTTCATTTTATCCAATACTAGGTTAAAAAATCATGCTTTGATTTGGGGAAAAAAAAAAAAAAAAAAAAAACTGCAAATGACCAAATACATTTCTTATGATTAAAGACAACCATCATATATATTAACTCATTTGATTCACTTCTAGTATTATCAGTAGACTTCCTTCCACACAGCAGGATGGGAGAGGCGAGGGGTAAGGAAGCGGGACGAGAGAGGTGAGGCGAGGGGTAAGGAGGTGAGGCGAGGGGTAAGGAAGCAGGACGAGAGAGGTGAGGCGAGGGGTAAGAAAGCAGGAAGAGAGAGGTGAGGCGAGGGGTAAGGAAGCAGGATGGGAAAGTTTAGTGGTAAGGGAGTAGTTAGGAAGTAAGAATTAGGACAAGCAAGGTGAGGAGCAATGAAGTTGGATGGGAGCAGTAAGGAAAAATGTGGTAGGATGGAACCATTAAGGAGTAAAAGCGAAGAAAAGGAATGTTAGGGAGTAATTAGGTAGGATGGGAGCAGTGCGGAGTAATCATTCAGGATGAGAGAGGTGAGGAGTAATCAAGAAGGATTGGGGAGGGTGAGGGAAATTAGGCAATGTAGAAAAGGTGAGGAGCTGTGGGAACTGAAAAAACAATGGGAGAATTAATGGGGTGACACCATCCCCCACTTGCGGGGGAATGGAAATTAAATGTAAATTTTCAGCAGGAAAAAAAAAAAAGGTGATAAGGAGTTTTAACGAACTGTAGATTTGCTTGCCCTATAAATCTCTGTATGCCATAGCTCGGCACAGATACCTGACCATAAAAGCTTCCTGGCTTCTCAGAATATAGAAAAGACCAACCGGCACTCAGTAATGGACACTCTGCCAGCCTTCAAGAATGAGCGATAAAGGTATTAAATCTTTGTCATGTTTGGAGCACAAACAAAATAAATAAAAAGCTTTTCTTTCACGTTCATAGAAATGTGAACTGGCACTGGATATGAGGAAACACTCCAGGATAAAGGAATTTGATTATTTCACGTGTCCCTATTATATCAGGATTACAGATTACATGAGAGGAAACGCATGCTGAGGGTTGAATATATAAATAAAAAATATCCTGTGAACTCATTTGTTGAGCGAGAATTTCAATGGCCCCACAGAATTTCTATTAGCCTACAATCCATTGAATCCATGAATAACTGAGCTGGATTGAGGTTAAGACCTTTGTCCTTGTTATGACAACACCATAGGAAAAATCACAGTGTATGTAGGCGGAGTAGTGATTGGAAATGTGGTTTAAAGAACTAAAGTTCCACTTTGTGACCAGTCAGGGCTGTACTGCAGAAAAGGACAAGCCATGTCCCTTCTGCAATAAGCTGTGTCATGAACACAAAATACACAAAAGGAGACTTACTCAAATTCCTCAAATTCAAGGTCACCAGCTTCTACAGTGCTTTGGCCCTCGCTAGAGGAAGGGGCCGACGCAGAAGACCTTAGGCGGTTCTGCTGGTAGCGCATAGAGCGCTGTCGGATGCTATCCCTCCGAGATAGGTACTGGATCATTCTTTGTGCGTAATAAGCAGCTGGAGACAACCTGCAGATACCAAGAGACAATTATGAGTTTCTGCTGTTAATCAATATTAACAAAAAGAAAATACATCAAAGACAAAGGATAATCCAAACTATATTTATGCTTTTTACAGATAAAAGGCTTTTTGAAGAATTCTGGTTATTCAGGATAACTGTCTAGGCAGCACTTTTTGTATTGACTGTGGAAAAAAACAATATCCTGGTAAGTTCAAGGGAGCTAATGATGAGGTATTGAAACAGGTAAAACCAAGGCCAACACACAACTCCGTCTGTCTGAAAGTTTTATTTTGGAACTAACAAGATCATGGTCTTCCTCTCCTCAAAGTGAAAATGTTTGGTTTGGTGAAAAAAAAGTGGGAGAAAATCGGGTACCCGGAAGAAACCCACGCAAACACAGGGAGAACCTGCAAGCGCCATGTAGATAGTCTCCTGGCCGAGATTCAAACCTGGGACCTAGCACTGCAAAGGCCAGAATGCTAACCTCTGACCCCCCTTGCTGCTAATTCCCATCAGTTCCAGGCTACTGTTTTAAGGGAGAGTCCCATTATTTTTCTAGGGTCCCATGGTGTGGGCATATTGGCATATATCAGCATTGTAGGGAGTGCTATGTGCTTGTGATCCTGCTTCCAGGACTTTTGCAAATAGATGTAATCAATTAGTGCTCTTAAGTAAAAGGAAATACAACTTACCTGGCCGGGTCAGGATAAATGGGGTGCTCTCGGGAACCAGTGCCATCATAGCGAGACAGGGAGATTAGCGAGGACTCCAGAAGCCTCCTAATATGAAAGATATATAAAAAAAAGTCACATTAACCTATAGATTCAACTAATCTTACGTAAACCAGTTACAAGAGAAAGAAAGCATCCACAATGGTACCAACAGAAAAGTCTCTTTTAATCAGTGCCATTGACCAGCAACTCAAACAGGCTTATGCCAATACCAAAATAATAAATAAATTATGTTCGGGATGTTTTTTTCAATCTTGCCCCTTAACAAGCACAACAAAATTTCATGATAGTTCATTCTTAATGGAACAGACAGAGGAACTGTGGAAAGCACAATCGCAGAGAACTGCAGAGTGCTTTAATGACTGCACACTGGGGGTGGAAGACGTAGGTATCAGACAGCAATACCTCATCACCAATATATGTACCGATGGCAACCAAGAAACTAGGCTTTCGTAAAACCGAAATATACAATAGCAGTCTACAACTGTCTCCCAGCAATAAATTATATTATAGTGTTTTTTTTTTTTGTTTTTTTTTTGTTTTGTTTTTTTAAGAGCAAAACTTTTGTGCATTTAAGATCTGGTAGCCAGAAGTCTTCAAGTCACTTGGTTCAGGGTAGCACATGAATGAAAAGGTTTTACATTCCTTCATCCAGGACAGTACGTGGCTCTGATTCAATTAGGGCTTACTCGCCAAAGTGTTACTCTTTATGACCAATTCCTGTTAAGGTGAACTTATAGCTGAGGATGAATTACTCCTCCATACCTTTGCAACTACAGAGAGCTCAGCAGGGGCCCCCTTTTTTTTTTTTTTTTTTAGAGCAAAATGAGCTTTAAAATGTGTTGCTTTGTAACAACACAATATGCAGACACTACATAATATGCAGACTTCAGCAGTTAGCTTTAAAATAAGCCTTCTCTGAGGTCTGTAGTCGTTAGGGTATGGTGTTAATGTCCATTTATTGGGCACAGGTACCTAAGTGACTTGCAATAAAACAATGAATGCGGCATTACCATTAATCCTGCACTTTTGTGGAGGATCCTCTTCTCTACTGAAATTATTTACTTTGGATTTTTGCTGCACATATTAGGCTTCTTTAGCTGTGTATTCAAAGGTGCAGACCTTCAAATAGAGCCTAAGAATGGGTACACACATGCAATAATTGTCGTTTGAAAGATTCTTTTACGATCCTTTCCAACGACAAAGACTGAACGTTGCATGAAGGTGCGCTGTACATACAGCACCGTTCTGCTCTATGGAGAGGGGAGGAGGGAGAACAATGGAGCGACACCCTGCTGCACTCTCTGCCCTTCATTTCCATTACGATTGCTCGTGGATCCGCCAGGATGCATCTATAAACGACGAGTGCCATACACACACCAGATTCCCGAACGATATCAGCCCTGAGGTGATTATCGGACGAGAACCATCTGACGTGTGTACATAGCCTTACTGGCTGATGGAACTTTCCGCATCATCAAGCCCTTTCCTTCCCACCCCATACTGTTCCTGGCCCTTTCATTTACTAGATTTCAGTTCTTTAAACACGGTTCAGCTGTTTAGCATTTTCGTTAAGCTTTGTACAACATCACCGCATTAATCAGCTTTTTTAAACCTGTCTGGAGTGGACTTTTTGATCCATGTTTTTACAGTCACTTGTCATTGGTTTCCTCCATTGCTACCTTTTAAATTAGTTTAGAACACATGTATCTTCTTCAAAATGTCTTCACAAGTTTTATTATCAGACATTACGCAGATTTATGATATTAAATATTATAAGATTATTCCTATTTAATGTACAGCGCTGCGTAATATGTTGGCACTATATAAATCCTGTTTAATATTAATAATAATAATAATAATTTCAAATGGGAGCATATGTTTAAAAAGAACCATTCCTATCTTTTCAGTCTTGTGATTGTAATCTCCAAGGAGTGATTCTACTGTGTTGATGATCGTTTATTTAGCTGAGAAATTAGTCTAAAAACAAACCGCTTTATAATTATGTTGTATAACTTAGTTTTTTTTTTGCACGTTCCTAACTTAGTTGGTAACATAGTTTTGTTTTTGTTTTTTTGCACATTCCTTACAGAACTGTACCCCAATTTCTGGCTTGTTATATCTTTTGATCTGGATACAACCATACTGTGCTACATGCATTTGCCAAAGGTTCTTAAAATTTAAAATTTGTGTACCCGAATATGAAAATGATTTCCATACTGGGAGTCAAGAAAGGAAATATCAGCAAAAAGTCAGAAAGTAAAAAGATGGATAACAATGGTCATATAACATATAAGTACCCTTTTCCAGTTCTGTAAGCTTGAGCAAACATTTAATGTTCTCTTTTGGCATTTTCAACTAGCACTGAGGTCTTTTCATTGCAAACATTGATTTTATAACTCCCTATAAACCCATTTTTTAGTGTTCTGGTCTCTATTGGTGGAAACACAAATGTAGACTTAGCATCACTGATTCACTTTCTATCAGCACTGAGGACGACTGGCAAGACAGCAACTATAGAATATATTCCAAGCTACCTGAACTCCAATTACTGTGTGGTGTAAAGAAACACAGAACCCCTTCATCTTCTCTGTCTGAGCGAAACCCTCCATCTACGTCTTAGACACTCCCCTTCCCAGACATTGCAGCTCAAAGTAGGAGGGATTTTGCAAGAGGCAATTCGGCCAATCAAAAAAGAAGTTGGGAGAATTGGGTGGGACTATCAGATGATTGACACGTTACAAGCCTGAGAAGCAGCAGTTAAAAGACTGATAGCCACTCCCCTATTTTTTCATCCAATAGTAGTGCAAGTAGGTATAGCCAGCATAAGTGGCAACACTGCTCTAAGTTCAGAAGCAGTGCAGCATTGTTACCATCACAGGAAGCTGCTTTAGGTTGAAATTACTACCAGGCTTGGAAAGTATCTCTGGGACTTCGTACACAGACTAAGAGAATATTGTGATCGTAGCTGCACCTATAAGGAGGTTCCATAGCCCTTTTTTATGGGAGGCCATAGTTCCACTGGGACTTGTGGTCATAAAATACAAGACAACTAAAAGCTGTCTATATCAGCACCAGAACCATACTGGTTGAGATTTAGCTGAAGCACTAGGTATTATGTGTGTCTTTGAGCTGCCTTCCATCACAGCCCATTGACTTAACAGTTGAATAAATGGCATTTGTTCAGCATTCTCTGTGCTCACTGATCCCGGACATTGAAGCATTTTTGCAGTCAGCCAAACTGCAAGCTCTTAATTCCATTAAATGGAGAATCATCTTCCGCAAGGAACAAATTTTCTGCCTGGTGACAAGGCAGACAGAGAAGAAAGGGTAGATTTGAAAAGGAGGGGATACTAGAGGATGGAGACTTTGGAATGGTACAAAGGGTACACTGTATTTAAAGAATACATGCATTTAAAAAATACACCTGTAGAAGGACATCAAGGACATTTGTTGTCCAAATAAAGGTTCTACAAGGATTTCAGATGTTCTGCCATTGGATTTTCTCTGCTGGGAATATTTCCACGTTTTGTAATCAATAAAGTAGCATGAAAGGCTGTGAAACCTTTTCAACAATACAAGAACAAGTCCAGTTGAATGTGACAAACTACTACGAGAAGTCTAAGTTGTTAGCAGGCTCTCACTGCCTTCCCCAGGGCAGCAATGTAAAGCAATTTTAGGGACCAAATGCATGAAGAGGAGGAAACCTGATGGAAAGAGGAATACGTTAAGTATTTGTGCCCAATATATCCCCCGTCAAATGATAATTTACCCACATTGGTGGGGGCGCTTCAACCAATGTGAGCCATAGTTGGACCTTAAGAGGTAAACAACTTGCAAGTACATCAACAGAACTGCCAAGGATGCCAAACTTTACAGTGGAGTGCATGTGGCTATTATTTCTAACGCCAACAAAAAAAAAAAATCTCCTGGATGGACAAAAAAATGAAAAATATAGCTCAGACGTCAGCCAAAAATTACACTGCTCTGCTTGTAAATTTCAGTAAAACGGAGGTCTAGAAATGTTATCAACCCACAATGCTAAACTGCTATTCAGATATATTCAGCAATTGGTAGAAGGAATCTCATAGTTTTAACTCATAGGCTGACAGACGAACATAAGTGCCTTCACGGACATAATGCATTTCTTGGGTACTTTCAGTCTCCTAAAAAGTGCCCATCAGCTGCAATTCTGAAGACCTGCATTATTATAAGTTTATAACTTTTCATATATTTCTAGGATTTAAATCTCCTCAAAAATTTAATTATATATTTTTGTGAAGCAGTTTATGCCTCGTTCCATTCCCTGTAATGTTTTGCATGTTTTTTGTGTGTTGCTCTGAATGTATTGGTGTTCTCCTGATGGATGTCTTGGGAAGGAGGGCATGAAAGTACGCTATGCTCAGAGGAGCTGAATGTACAAGACACTTTGATTAATTCTGCCATAAACTAATTTAAAAGTCAAATGCAAACAACATGTAAAGGAAAACCAAAATCAATGGTACTCTAATACACTTCTTAACTAATAAACTATATCATCATGTACTTGTTTTCTCTATTAACCTGAAGTGGAGTTTTCCCACAGGGCATTGTTTCTCCAGCCAGGGTTGCTAGGGGTTCCTTGAGCAATTTGTGCCCCTCGGGTTGGATTAAGTGACATCAATGATCTTTTTGGTCTACTGGCCACCACGCTAATGTACTGCAAGTTAAACACACAGCAAGTAATGAAGACAGGAACACAGTTAGTAGACAGATGTCCTGGGAAGCAATTGGGTTTTTTCAGTATCCTCTACCCTCACAGAAGCTTGTTCAGCATCAAGTGATTTAAAATGGTGGGGGTCCTATATAGCCATAGCTGATGAAGATTGCAAGTTATTCTTCTGAATACAAATGTTTTAAATACTAGTAAACATATTTATGCTTATATGAATATTAAGATCTACTTTTAATTATTAAGAAAGCTAAACCACAGTTACAGCTTGTCAACAGACTAAAATGAACTTTAATAGAGAGAATGTTCACTAGAACAACGGAAGAGGAGCATTATATATAGATAATAGGAAGCAGGACTTCATTGGAGTCATTGATGAAAGACACAAGTTTAAAGATGCCCTGCAGCTCGCAGTGCCATGTTATGTGTGTCGGTGCAGCAGGGGTGCTAAGAATGCATGCAGAGAACCAGACTCTATACAGAGCAAAACTGCCTGCTATTCATACTGCACCGGCTGCAGGAATTATTAAAAAAAAAATCTGCTTCAGCAGGATAAAAAATGAAGCCGAGCAGGACATTCACCAACTCTTCGAAAACCAAGTGCCCGATTGACAAGCACAGGGATTTTCCTTTTGATTTGGAGTGCTTTTGTACTTGTCGTTTCATTAAAAATGTTTCATTTTTCCACAGATTGGAATTTACATATCCTATTAGGATGAACAAAGGAGTGGAAATCGCGGAGCTGGCAAGCCTTGGCTGCGTTCGGGGGCTGCGCTCTCTCTCTTTCTAACCTCCCCCCTTCTCCATCTCTGAAAAGGACGGGCGACGCAGGCTACCATTCTCCAGAGTGGAAGAATGGAATTGAGGGCAAAGAAAGATGCTGAATTGTGTTTAACGTTACTCAGAAAAACTTATCTGTGACAGCAGGTTTAAAACAGCGCTGCAGGAAAACGCCAACTTGCCTCGACCGCATGGAGCCTGGAGCTAAGCTTCTTTTGAGAGCGGACAGATAAAGAAAGAGGGGAGAGAGAGCAAAGACAGATAAGGCATGAAAAAAAAAATATATAGAGGAGAGGATACAGGAATGCATACAACTCAGAGGCAGGCAGTGAGCAAAATGGAATAAAAGGCAACACAGAATACACAAAAACAGGACAAGACAAAATGAATGAAGACCACAAATCAAAAGGAGCAAAGGTCATGAAGAGGCAGGATACAGATAATAAGGCTGTGAGAAAAATACAACCAGGGACTGATAGGGATTACACTTCGTGCATTCAGCGTGAATAAATAATGTAGTGCAATAATGCCATTTTAACGCAGAGCATTAATTCTTCTTCATATCTATATTCAGAAATGCCAAGAAATTTGTCATGTCGATTACTCTGCTTAAGTTGAAGGCTCCAGCTGTGAGCAGTTACGGCTGGACAAAATAGCAAAAATGGAAATATACATTTGTTATAGAGCAGGGTGAGGCGGGTGCAGCGTTTAAATGGCAATCACCTTATATACGTTCCGCCACTTAATGTTCCGATCAAAGAGCTGTCAGGCAGGATTGGATGTAGAAAAGAGGTTCTGGATTGAAATTAAAGTGGGGGAACTTTGCCAAAATCCTTTACCGGCAGCATATTTCTATTTGTTATATTACCAGAGGAAGTCACACAACCGCTGCTATTTAACAAGGACTAGTGAGGCGAAAGTAACTGCAAGGTAATAGGAAAAGTACTTATAGAAATTCTATATTTTCCTAAATATGTTTTGTGGGGAAGCCAGGAGTAAAGTCACGTCATCTCCTCTGTTTGGCCAAGAAGGATAATGAACTGCAGCAGTGTTCTCCCCAGTCCGTTTAACTGGGTGCACCACCTGGCTTTTTTTTGGGTGGTTACTGAAAAGTTGCTACAGCTTCTTCCCACCCAGCTTAAACATTCACTGTGCAACATTCTAAAGAATCAGGTAACAGTTACAGGTCTTGTCATTGTCCAGACTAACTGGACAATGAAAAAAAAGCAGCAGAAGACAGTCCTGAGATTATAATTTATATAATTTGACCTGCTAGAAACCAGTGCCATAAGGGTTGTGCTCAGGGTTGTAAAGTTAGGCTGCGTATACACAGTAAATAATTGTTGTTGAACGTGCTGCACTCTCTCCACTTCACTTCCATTACAATTGTTTGTGGATTCGCCAGGATGGATCCATGAACAACGAGCGCTGTACACACCAGATCCATGTCCGATATCAGAGCTGTGCCGATTATAAGACAAGAATTATCTGACGTGTGTATATAGCCTTGATCTTAAAAGATACACACCAGGAGGTAATAAATGTGTTAACTACCTCTATTCTAGAAAATGTTCTCCAAAAACCTACCACATAAAAGCAGTAGCCCCCAATTCATCAACTCAAACAACAAGCTCATTACTTTCCTAAAAGGAATGCCTTTTATTTTATGAATGTTTTTAATCCTTGCAAAATATTTTATTTTGCTATATTATCACTGTTATCGGTATAAGTTGCATGGACCAGAAGCATGGAGCTAATAAAGTGTTAAAGATTAGGAAACAGACCATGGACCCACAAAAAGCCATCATTCTTGTTTAATCAATGAGCTTAATCATAGAGGTCTAAAATGAAGCCCATAGGTGGGTGAAACATATTGACAGGGTTTCTTACCCAAGGTTCCATGGGAGCCTAGGGTTCCTCAAGCAATTTGGACCCTCTGGGTCAGTCACCACAGACACCAATGCTCTTTTTGGCTATGTATAAGGTTGGCATTCTTCCTAATGCCCAGCAATGTAAGAGGCATTCTTCCCACTGACTAACACACTAGTATACTGTGAGCTGTGGATATTGTAATTATAGTAAGGGTTCCCTGAAGATCTGAAAGTTATTTTAAGGGTCTTCCCATGTTATAAAGGTTGAGAAACACTGGTTTAAGATCTCACGTAACCCAGAAGAACAGCATGTGCATGGTACTGATATGCATTAGTAATCCTTAAAACTTAAACATGGGTGAAATACTTTACCAAAGTGTATTCAAATGTGGAAGAAGCAGCATGCAGCTTGGACCTAAATGCAGATCATGGTTATGCTCTAGATCAGTGTTTCTTAACCAGGATTCATCCAGAGGCTGACAGGGATTCCTTGAGCAATGAACAGTTTGTGTCTCTCAGTTCAGTTTAAATGACATCAATCATTTTTTTGGCTGTGACAGCCTTCCCACTGGACAGCAATGGAAGAGGCATTCTTCCTAAAAACCACCAATGTAATGTACAGTAAGCTTTGGGTATAGCCATTATATCAGGGGTTTACTGAAGAACTGAAAGTTCGAATTGTTGAGCTACAAGCACAAAAGAAATGTGGCTGCGCGTTATGGCCTACAGCAGTCTTATTTATTAGATCCAATGATAGAAAAGCTGTATTTGATAAAGGCCATCACAAAGTATAACTGACACACTATACCTATTTCTCAATGTCCTTTCCAGACCGAACTCATGGAGTTCTCCTTTGAAACAGCTCTAACCCATTGTAAGTGCTTTCCGCAATGAACGGGGACAACATGGGCACTCTGGTTTGTGGATAGGCAGCCCCGCATGCAGAAAGCTATATGCTGTGGGCCCGATTTATTAAAGCTCTCCAACGCTGGGGAGGATACACTTTCATCAGTGAAGCTGGGTGATCCAGTAGACCTGGAATAGATCTGGTACAGGATTTAAAACATTTGCTAACAAATAGCAAATTACCTAGGAAATACATCCCAGGTTTGTGGGATCATTCAGCTTTACTGATGAAAGTCATTGTTTTTCAGCCATTTGGGCAACTGTAGCTCACTGGATTGTACCAGACACCTCAAATAACCCCCCCCCCCCCCTTGTATTTTGAAGTTTTGGGCATACATGGCCCTTTTACCAGGTTACCAACTATCCTTCCCCTGTTAACTTTCAACACATACTAACCATGGCATACATGAACACCTCATAAAACTTGCAGTTTGGTAGATGCACCAACCCGGCTCTTGACAAAGTTTGCCCTATGTTTGCCCAATGGCTTCCAACAAACCTGTTTTAGGAAGTATATTTACTTCTTGCCCAATATATATCATCCCTGGTGCCATTATATATGCACTTTATTAGCAGTTTTAATAATTTAGCCAACTGGTATATTACACACACTATATATATATTTCAAATTCCCCACCTGATAACAATGTACCGGTATTTTTATTTATACAGAGCTTCATCTATGTACTGCAGAGACAGCTATTTTCTTAGTTGCACCTCTATTCATGAGAAAGCAGTGACCTCAATAAGCCACTGTCTGTCTAAGCAAAATCTATGTATCTTAGCGAGCCGATAAAATGTATTCCTGGGACTATAGCCTTGGCTATTGAGTCTCGGTGACATCAATTCCCAGGAAATTAACAGGCTGCAGTCTTAGGACTATTATTATAGCTATTTTGTGCATCAGCAATATCTTTAGCCTCTAAAAGACTGAAAAAATAATTCACCTAAAAAAAAAAAAACCAACAAATTTATGGATTATCCTTCAGTGGGAACAGGCTACGCACACATGTAAGATATAAAAACAGCCCTAAAAAGTTCTGACAGAGCAAAGTAACGTAATCCTCTAATTACCAGCGGTGTTCAAGATCACATTCTTTGTCAGTCCAGCCAGAACTTATTTTTCTTTTTGGATGAAGGGAGGGAGGGGAGAGTAAAATCTTAACTTTTTAGAGCTTCGTAAATCAGAAGTCCTTTCATATTTGTTTTGCTGGGGCAAACACAAATAAACTGAAGTATGAGGAAATACCGACTTCCTAATTCAAGGTTCATTTTCTGCCTCCTGTTCCCCAGAGACCAGGTATTGCCAGCTCTCGCCCATGTGTACTACCAGAGGAGGCCATTTAAGTACAGCGATCTGATGAATTTTATTTCCTGTGAAGCGGACGGCTGTGTCCCACCACAAAACAATTTGGGTCAGAAGACTTGTAATCCCAACAACTGTAAGATTTAAGGTTAGCCATACTACCTGAGGGGGCCAAGACTTGGTCTCTTAGCATTGCTCAAGTGTGGCACAGCTGCTCAATTATCTCTTTCAATGTACCCTGTTAAGACAAGGGCAGACAAATAATTTAATAGGCAAACAAGACAAATGATGCAACTGTATGGGGTTGTGCTAGTGGGACTACACTGCATGAAGAAGGTGCAAGTAATGCACTCTGAACCTAATTGCCCTTTAGGCCACAGGTGAATATTGTTCCACTGGAAAGACCAACCTTGAGCTTTCTTTCCATGTTGAGCTGATCATGTCCTCCCCGACATAGGGTCCACCTTTCTGTATCCCAGCTGAAGCAGTAGTTATCACAGCAGGGAATGTATAGGCCAAATGGTTTTAAACTGACTTCTACCATTAAATTCAGCCATCTGAGAGTTTTTCCAGACGTGCCGGATCTATTAAAAAACTGCTTACCCTATAAAAAGCAGGAAAAACCTGTATTTCAGTTAACGTGTGGCAGCTTCATATAGAGCTTTCTTTTTCGTAATTACACGGAACTTTAAAAAAAAAAATGTTTCTTTAGATTTGAAGGAATAGCGATGTGAACTAAACAGCAGTTTTACAGATTAACCTGAAGTTCTGCAGTCTACAAGAACAACCAAATCCCTTTTATAAATGTCTATACAGTTATTAACAGATCAGGAGCTCAAGACAAACTAAGGGGGCCATGGGCAAGGACTGACATCTTTTGCAACCGGATATGGTATTAAAAGGGGCTAGGCCACTCTTAAAATGAAGTGTCTGAATTATACTTTGCTATACTCAAATAAAAGTCAGTATCTTTTTACACCTTTAATGGAAGGGTGTCACCCAGCAGATTATGAACTGTAAAATGTGCATAAAAGGGACCTTCCAAAAATACAGAAACTCTGAAATGCAGAGGTGATGTCCATTTTAAGGATGCAGCATAAATGAAGAATACTGCTTGTGGCAATTTTCTCCAATACTGTACCCAAGATGGAGTTAAAGGAATCACTCGAAGAAATGCAGGACAAGAGAAAGCCCCCACCACCTGCTTCTATATATAACTCGACCCCCCTCGCAGAGATTTCAGAAAATGAGGGCAGCACCTGCCTGCACAGTGGATGCTCATTGACAAGAGCGGTTACATCTGGATGGCGTAAGGAAAGCCTGACTGACCCCGGCCCGAGGAACTTTAATTTCCTGGAGAGCTCATACGGTTCAGTAGCTCTGTAATGTCCCAGCAAGTGAGATACTACAAGATCCAGCATGCCTAGTCAGATGATGGATGAACCAACACCTTCATTTTCGGTTATAGCTGCTGGGTGCCTAGTGTTAAGTAGTGTTCACCTGGGGGTGGTAAAAGCCATTGTAACCATGCTTAGTCTTAAATTCCATTCAGCATAAGCAGTCCCTCACCATATCCTGCTGTCTGGAATTGCTCTTTAAAATGGACCAATATTCAAATTACATTACTCATTTATTCTGCCAAACCTGGTTAAACCTTTACAGCTTAACTGATTGCTAACAAAACGGCTGAAATAATTTCTTTTAACGCAGGAAACACCGCTTCGTGCTTGCTCCCCAATACCGAACCTCTACTGATAATAGTGATAAAATATCAAAATAAAAGATTTTGCAAGGACCTAATACCGAACCAAATCCAGACGAATGGTCACATGATCTTGTGATAAAGGACAGGGTTGGAGGGCTGGTGTTTAGGCAGATTTAGCCAATCAAATTTCACTATCTTATCATAATGTCTTAACATAATAAACAGAAAGAAGATTTGGGAGAAGTTGGGTGGGCACCAAGCTCTTTCCCCTGAACGGAGTCCTTTGATGCCGGTGTTGGGCAATCCCGAGTTTCCCCCCAGGAATGGGAGGGAGCGATTTCCAGAAGTTGTGGGATGAGGACATGACATTTTGTTCATGGTGATAATTGGTATTCCCTGGCTGAGCTCCAGAGTTCAGCTTTACCTTTTCGGCTGAATTTCTGGAGGGCAGCTCAGCGGTCGCATTTTCTGAGATCCAAATCTGAGCCTTCAGACTTTAAAAGACCACTCACTGATTTTGAACAGAGATGTGTAGGGGGGTGGAGTTCATTATCTTTTAACCCAGATTTATTCCATGCTTAACAACCCCCAGGAGAATGATAACTCGACCTTTTTGTGAGTTAGGAAAGGGACCTGGATACTCAACTATTACCCACACAAGAGGGAGAGAGTGATTTTGTTTGCTCATAAAGGTCTCAAACAGTAACATGCAAGAGATAGGCTGCAAAATTATGACCAATTGCATGCTATGTTCCCTGCTAAGTCGGATGGATGCTGTAGATGTGGGATGCACAAAGGGAAAGTGTTACATGTATTTTGGACTTGTAGGAAATTAAGGGCTTACTGGGAGGGGGTTAGAGAAGTATGCCAAAAAAATGGCACTCAGGCATGTCCCTGCCTTCTTTTTATAACATCTTAAAAAATGGCCCCAGAAACTCTACAATGGATCTTTGGTGAAATATTTGGTGACAGTGGCCAAGGCCTTTGTCCCCAGACTATGGAAGAAAACCACTTCCCCCACACCTTAGGTATGTGGATTCGAAAGGTGACTGATACAGAGATTATGGAGGATCTGACTTCCGGGGTTTATGATAGATTGCAAAGGTTCTACATGATTTACCTGGATCATGTTTCAGGAAAGTGTGGAATACAAGGCACTTCTGGATCCCCAGGATGGGCCCCAGGAATACGGAGTTAGCAAAATGCTCAGGTGATATTGTAATCCTTGTTGTGTAACTGTGTTACACTGATAACTTTATTGTTTGTATGTATAGCTCAAAGAGAGGTGATTCTTGTGTAATGGTCGTACTGTTTTGTAACCATTTGTGGTTTATGTTATTTTTTATTGGAAATTGTATTTTTGCTATTAAAATAAAAATAAAGTGTTGTAAAAAAAAAAAATAAACAGAAAGATCATAATTAGACATTATACTTGCTTTAAGTGATGACCTACCCCAAGGTAATGCTACCAAACTTGTGCTTACCACAGAGAACGGAAATGCACACTTTCATTGTGTAATCCTGCCAGTAACATATTTCCTGTCTAATGGTGACAACACTTATTCAATTATCAGTATCTATGAAGGAGAATCATTGAACCTTAGCACAGAAATTGTGTCTAAATACATTTACCAGACCTATGGTAACCCATAAACAAATCTTAACTGCCGATACAGAAAAATGTCACCTTATAAACGGCATTCCAAAGAATCAGATTTTTCTATCAGTTGTAGAGCCGCTCATTGCCGACTTAGAGCTCCGGCTTGATTTCATTTGACAATATCGACAAATCATTTAAAAGTGATTAATGTGAGAAGGGAGGAATCAATCAAGTCAGATTTCCCCCGAGCTTTTCGTTATAGGTTATAGCGACTGTCTGCAAATGTTCAAGGTGATATTGCCAGCGGCAAAACGAAGTACAATGCTGCCAAAATGAATCATTGATCCCAACGGTAACCGCATGGGTCCATTCACATCTCCAACATAAACAATTTATGTAAGAAATGTGATCAAACATCCTCAAGCAAATGATGGTAAATGAAAGAAACAACAGTAACTCTGCCCAGTATTACATTTGTCAGATCTAAAGGCAAATTACTAAAAGAGCATATAATACACATACAGCATATATTACTGTGATCATACCAATATCAATCTACAACTTTCAATGGAACCTCTAATTGGAATTTGCACTTTTTTGAGGGGACATTGGTCTATTAATTGTGCTGCTGCATTGTCACCACCGCCCCTGATGAAGATTACATGGTATACTGATGCACAAAGCGGGGGAACGTTTATTATTGTCAATATCAGGAAGCCGGCACAGAGCAATGATATGCAGCTGAAGCTGCGAGTGCATGTAAATTGGAAGAGGACGAAGAGCAGGGTAGGACCAGCAGCAGCGAGATGCAAGAACAAAACAAAACATTTTATGAAGTATTGAAAAGCAGAATTAAAATTCCACTGTGGATCAGGCAGGGCATTACGGCAGAAAAGGACAGGCAACGTCTCATCTGCAATAAGAACTCTTACATGCCTGATTGCTCTGGGGAACTGTCAAAAAAAAAATTCAGAGATGAACATGTACAGCTCAGCTATGGTTGTCAGGATACCTGGAAGGCCTGGACTGAACAAACTCCTGTACAGAGTTACTTCATCCCACCCTGGCCAATCAAGACAGCTGATGATCATATATAGGAAGCAAAAAGGAAAGAAGATGGCAGTGAGGACAGCAGGGTATTAGTTTAACAATATCTAGTTCAGGCTTTAGAATTAAGTATTTGTTTGCAGGCCAGACACATAGTGACTTGTATTCCGTGAATAGCTTGCGACTGGTTATCTGGAATCACAGAATAAAAGCCAATGTTAAATCCAGTTTTTTTTTTTTTTTTTTTTTAAGCGCAGTTTTCTTTTTTTTTTTTTTTTTTTTTAAGCGGGGTGTTAATAAATTGTAGGCCGGTGACAGCACCTGTATTGTGACCCAACTCTTTTAGTTACCACCCAAAAACAGGCAGGTGGTTACGGAGAAGTGTCGGAGGGTGTGCACGGCTAAAAGTGGCCCTGGAGAACATCGGAAGCCAATGCTCTTACTGTTTGTTATAACCCCAAACAGCAGAGCTAAGTTTGGGGTCATAATACATGTGCATTGTGTGGGGCGGTACAGAAGTGACAATGCTAACACTATTTTTAGTATTTTATTTTACTAGCTGGAGTTCTGGATTCTAGCTGGAGGCTTATTCATATCCTATGTGAAGGTGTCTGCATAGCTGCCTGCATGGTCATTGCAACTTTGCAAACCAGCAGCATAGCACTATTTTTTTGTCTGTAAGGATGGCATTCTGGCCAAACTGTATAGGAGCACTGACCCTAATTCATTTTCTGGTCTTGGTAAACCCTTACTGAAACTATTTTTGTGTTTGCTCTAGGGTAAATAGATTAGGAAAGGCTAATGTATAGAATACATTCAAAGAAGCCGCTCCAATCACACCAAACAGCCTTCCCTCCACCTGTAAGCACTTATTTATGATGCACCAACACCAATATCAGTCAACCATTAAGTATGCAATAGCGGAATCATTAACTGGAACAGAAATAATTAACCTAGCACCTCCAATCTGTGGTATGTGTGAAAGCTCTCATTTTCCATCTGTGTCAGGGAACAGGTCTCATCTCCTCTATAGGCTCTTCTCTCACTGTGAGGTCCTGACTTTTGCAATGTGTTATTAAGAACAGTTTTTGTGTCAGCGCTTAACATGTGTCTTATGCCTCTAATTGTTATATCCAAATGAATGCCTGCAGCAAATCACACCCCACAGCTTTCTATATGTCAGTTTGGAAAGATTTATCATGGGAGCAAGCATTCTCTATACACAGCTGTGCTATTACACAACATTCACATCCACAGCTGGAGGGACAGCAACATACATATACAATATATATATTATATATATTATATATATATATATATATATATATATATATATATATATATATATATATATATATATATATCTAGGTCACCTATATACATATAGATGAGCAACATCTAGATAAAGTAGATAAAGAGAGATGTCTGATCTGCAACAGATACATCTTGAAAGTGAGAAGTTAGAAGGTTGGAATTACTTATTCAGTCAACACATGTTTTGTAGTTTCCCCTTGCAATTCCAGACCCCCACAAAACCACCGCTCTGTATTTCAGCCTTTTGGACTTATATACACACATTGGTGTGGCAGAGCAAAAAATTTACAATACAATACAATAAAATAAAACATACAATATGTTTCACAAGCAAAGACCTGGTTTACCTTATTCTCTCCATACTTGTTTTGGGTTAGGGACTCCGAAAATATTATTTCATGTTTTACAATAATGACAGGACTACTTTCAAAGTAACCCAGTGTTCTCCCCAGCTCCTTTTAGCTGGGCGCACTATCCGGCACTTTTCGGTAGCCACCTGGCTGTTCTTGGGTGGTTACTGAAGAGTTGGGTCACAATATGGGTCCTGCCACCCACCTACAATTTCTTCCCACCCTGCTGAAAAAAAATTCTGGATCGAACACTGAAACCCAAGTACTTCTGACGTTTAGCAGACATCTGCATCCACTTTGACTTTAAGGGTGCTTTTAGAATACCTATTATGCATCACATCATAGTTATACTCTGACCTATCTATTGACTACTATGTGATGTGATGGACAGATTTAGTTGGCAATAAAAGGCATGGAGGGGGTACAGGCCAGAATATGACCATGCAAGTTTTGCTTCTTAATTGTGTCCAGGGTAAATCCGGGGTCCGGTTTGTCATACTAGGTCAAGTACATTTTAAGGTTAAAATCCATTTGAACTTACAGTGAATCCATAAGGATAGAGATATGGGAGCTGCTACTGACGATAACCTCATACTGCTATTACTGACTGTGTGAAAAATAATTAAATACCCCCTCCTTTTATGTGAGTTGTTGGGTTTGGCCATTCCAGAACCCAGGGATGCATAGAAGCTGACGCATATCCTAATTTACAGTTTTCCATAAACTGATCTCCTATAAAACAGAGCTGATGATGTGTAGCAACCTGAATATGTACATTTTAGAATCTACTGCGTTTTGAGTTATCAATAACCAGACCATCAATCTGTAGTAAATTGAGCTCACAGACTAAATACAATCAGTTTTTAGTACAATGTACAAGAGGTCACTGAGGCATTCACACTGACAATAAAAGATGGATGATTTACCTGTAAGCAAATTTCAGTTATTTAGTGTTATATAGAGAGACTGCAGCATTAGGCTCAGCACTCCTACAAGCCACAATTGTTACTTCATAGACCACTAGCACCACCAAGTGGAAAAATCAAGAAATCAAAATAAGGATGATTACAGGTAGTCCCCGAGTTACATACACGATAGGAACTGTAGGTTTGTTCCTAAGTTGAATTTGTGTGTAAGTCAGAACAGGTAAATTATTTTAATATTTGCAATTAGGACAGACGTTTGTCTTAACATATTAGGTAGCATGGTGTCAGTTACTGTATAAAATTCTGTGAGGTATAAACAAACAGCAAGGAAAAAATAATTACCTCCTTGAGCAAGTTGTGTTTTGATATGCAGAAGATAGGTTGCAGAAGAGTGATATACAACCTCTGGAACAAGCTGTGTTTAGCAAAAGATTTCTGCAAGTCATGCAAGCTGACCCCCCCCCCCAAGCCTCTGTTCCGCAAGGAAGTCCCATTTGTATCTAGAAGTCGTCTGTATGTCAGATGTACTTAACTCGGGGACAACTTGTATATTATTCTTCATTTAAACTAAACATGTTTTGAATAGAAACTGTTTGAATTGCATTACCTTTGACAGTTAAGTGCCCTACTGCCATCCCAAATACTGCAAGGAGAGGTAGTTCCTTAAACTAAACCTCTGCTTTCAGGACAAATCAAGAAAAATATAGGTGGTGTCATCCACCTGGTTGTGCTTGGTAATGGGGTATGTGATGAAATTACAGGTTATTTAGCAGGTAAAAAAAACAGTGCTCTCCCCAGAAATGTCTTAAGGCTGGGTGAGAAGAAACTGTATGCGGGTGGCTGCCTCTGTATTGTGCCCCAACATTTTTTTAGTAACCAGCCAAAAACAGCCGGGTGGTTACTAAAAAGTGCCAAGTGGTGCACACAGCTAAAAGAATCTGGGGAGAACACTGAAGTCCTTATATTTGTTTTGAGTTCAGCTTGAGCAGGCCAGTAAATGTTACTTTTTAGAGTAAATAGAGTATTTATACTGAAAAAATATTGGCAGGGCATATTAAGTTTCAGAAAGGAGAATAAATGAACAACAAAAAGTTTTGCTCTCTTTCTAGGTGCCTAAAATTGAAATTCGTTTTTTTTTTTTTTTTTTTTTTTTTTTACTTCTGCCTTTTTTCTTACCTTCGTAAGGAATCCTCCTCTGTGCTCTCCTCTGGTAAATCCTGTGGTAAAGCTTCTTGGGATACATTCGGCGCTCTAGTGACTGTGGCAGGCTGACTGTAGACCCGTTCCCAGTGTCCAGTCTCAGGGTTATACACTACACCCACTGTTCTCTCTTCCTGTGATGTTCCGGGTTCCAAACGGCTGCTGCCACCTGGCACGCTTCCTATGTCTGTTCTATCCACCACTGATGCCGCAGGTTGCTCTGTGCTGCCAGATGTCAGGCCAGATTGGAAAGGACTGGGTGAAGGGACTGGTGGATTTTGCCAGGATGATGTACCTGCCGCTTCAGGAAAAGCTGGTGGCGTCCTTTCCCAGCGCAAAGTGTCATTGTTGAAAGTCAGCAGGTTATGGCATGCACGGCAGCGATTCAAGTGTCCTCTGGGTTGGTTGGAGCTGCTCTCACCACTGTGTGCCTGGTTTGGCTGGTGGGAAGTACCTGGCTGCTCAGGCTCCAAGTTATTATTGAGCATCTCATGGGCCTGTCCCTGCGATGCGCCTGAGGCCCCGGGTTCTAGCTCATGCAGCCTATCATATTCCAGGAAAAAGCGTCTAAGGTCACACTGCAAATCTGTTCGGGTGGAGGTGGAGTGGACAGGTGGCTGAGCTCCTGTGCCCTCCTGCTCTGTACTTGAGAACCCTCTCCTTTCGGTGGCTGAAGTATATACAGATGAAGAGGACTCTCCTTCCTGTTGGCGCAAAACTGACAAAAAACCTACAGATGCAGCACTCGTTCTGGGAGGCGGCATGGGTTCAGATTCAGGCCTGGATCCCATGTTTAGCACAGTGCGAGTCCACTCAGAGCCAGCAATTTCTGTTGAAGGCTGCTGGTAGCGGGACAGCTGCCCTGTAAGGGAGCGGCGCGGAGGTCCCAGGCTCAGATTTCGCAGTGTGTTACCGGCTGTACTACTGTGTACACTGCTGAAGGCAGAAGGTCGGCTTAGAAGTCCGTGATCATGCTGAGCAGAGGACTGGTGCTGCTGACGCTCCAAAGAAAGTTGTGGGTCTGTTTGTACTGGTGAATAGGAGGTGGAGGTCGCCCCTGAAGAAGTCGAGGGAGCAGTAGGCGCTTCAGGGTGGGGAAAGAGAGGCGAAGACAGTCGTGCGCTAGAGCAACGGATGCAGAGGCACAGCATATTAGGTTCTTGGCAGCATGGAGCACTAGACCCGGGGGCCCGCTCACGCATGCGAGAATATAAGAGCCTTTGGTTGCTCTCTGTTGCAGGTGGAGGAGGAGGAGGAGGTGGTGGAGGAGGAGGCGAAGGTGTGGCTGAGTCTTGTACAGGAGGCTGTTCTCCAGCTTGTGTACCAGAGGAACGGGATGACAGCATATGTAGGAAGTTGTGCAGCAAGGGGGTACGTCGTACTGGCTGAGTCGGTAGCAGCGATCGCTGACGGTAGATGGGGATCTCTGCACTGTCCAGGGAAATCTCAGACTCTTCATCACTCTGCAAGAAAACAAAATTTAACAAAGGTGTTCAGAGTTCAGCATGCAACTAAATAAAGTGACTATTAAAATAAAGTGTAAGAATTTCCTGTGGTTGCTGGTTTAATTACTCAACAAGGACTACAACAAAAGAATTAATTTAAAAACAGATAGTTCCTGGGGTAATGCTTGTTCAGTTTGTTCTCTTGCTCCCATGAATCAGTTGGGAGCAACAATACACCAATCAGCCAAAAACCTGAAACCTCTAATAAGTGAAATGAGAAACATTGGATTTTTACAATGGCCCCTGTCAAGGGTGGATAATCTGTTGTATGGGTGGTCTGTTGGAAGCAGTAACATTAGGTAGAAAAATATTGACCCCCATAGGGAAAAAATTGTGATGGTTGAACGACTGGGTCACATCATCTCAAAAACAGATCCCTTGTGTTGTTCCTTTGTACCCATTAAAAGTAGTATTAAAGGGAGGAGCAACTGGCAAACTAGTGGCAGGAACATGGAGGGCCAAGGCTTACTGCTGTGGGTGCATGTGGGGTGGGGGGCTTGTTTTTTTTTTTTTGATCTGACACCACAGGAATAAAAACACATCCCTAAAATCACCTTTATTGGTCAGAGGACCTTCATAACTGGAACATGGAGCAATGGTGTTTTTTTTTAGCTTCCATTGGAAGCATGGTGGTTCTGTGGCTAAACACTGGCCCTGCTCTCACTGTGTTAAGAGTGAATTTCCCCTGGATACCCAAGTTTACTCCCACATGTCAAAAGATGAATTAGTGGTCCCCCAAAAATTGGTCTTTAGTAATGTTAGCAACATTAGTTAGCCCCTCCGAAGGACAGGTAAGGACTTTCCTACAACTCTGTACAGTGCAGCATAATGTTATTGCGCTACATAAATACAAGATGTGTCTTGTCTGTGAAGAGATAGCAGCAGGTTGTACTATGAGAAGAAGGCAGGCCAGAAGTGCGACCTAAAAGGATTTGCTGCTAACATCTTATTATCAGATAACAGGTCAAAGGATCCTACAGAGGTCTGATGAAGTCCACCAGTCGATAGGTCAGAGCTGTTTTGGTAGCATAAAGGACCTATACAATATTATTATTATTACACAGTATTTATATAGCACCAACATATTGGGCAGCGTTTCACAAAGTCCATAGTCAAGTCACTAACTTTTCATCAAAGGGGCTCACAATCTAATGTCCTTATCATAGTCATATGTCTTTAACACAGTCTAAGGTCAATTTATTTTATTTTTTTTGGTGGGGGGGGTCTACTTAACCTAACTGCATGTTTATGGAATGTGGGAGGAAACCGGAGTACCCCAAGGAAACCCACGCAAACACCATGAACCTGAAAACTCCATGCAGATAGTGTCCTGGCCGAGATTCAAACCTGGAACCTAGCAGTGCAAAGGCCAGAGTGTTAACCACTGAGCCACCGTGCTGCCAAACAGGATCTGCTTTATCTGATCACTCTTGCTGGACACTTTGTTTAATTCCAAAATTTGGAACGAGGTTGTGTCAAGCAGAAGCAACGATTGACAGTGAAGGCTAAGGAGCAGTAGAGGAGATGGAAGTACATAACAACTCAATGAACAAAGCAGGAAGATTCTTCCACTGCAGTTTCTCCGGTACAGAATCCTCTCCAGCAAGAAGAAAATGGTGCAGAACAGTAATGAGAATCAAATCAACTAGCGATCAGTTAAATTCCTAATATGTTATATTCTATACCTTTGTAGATATACAGCTATTGAGCTTCAGCTCTAACTACAGAAGTACACTTGTTCTTTTACGACTAGATGCTATAACATTCACATTTCCATACAAGACTGGGAAAACACTTTATACTCCCCTGGTTTTATTGACTGAGTGGTATATGTAGTAATACATTTCTAGGAAGAACTACCCGCCATTCAAATTAGTTAAGATACTTATCTGTAGGATTACATTTACATCAGCGTTATATTCATGGTCTTACCTGCTGGTTAGACGGGTTTACAATAGCAGTAAGAAGATAATGCCCAAGGGGATCAAATCGTACCAATCTGCAGGAGATAAAAACAAGGGTAAGAAATCACTTTGCAAGTATTCAGTATCTCTTGTTTGTTTAACAAGATTGCATAGGCATTGGTTGGTAAAATACTTTACTACTGGTAAAGGGTGGTGGAGGTATGTTCTGGTGGGTACTGCCTTTCCTGCTCCAAGTGTATTTTTAACAGATTTTCCAATAAAAAAAACAGACATAAAATAATTTGATTTGATTAGAGGTACTTCTCACTTCCACCACATACCAAGAATGCCTAAAGAGGTGGAGAATTGTTGCAAGAAAAAAATAGGAATCTAACCAATGACAATGGCTCTTAAACCCTTAACTGAAATTCTACCTACAATCAACTTCAGCCTACAACAAACTTATTAAAGAAAAGAATACTAAAAGCATTGGTTGAGTCTGCATCACAGCATGCTTGTTTTCCCAATAATGATTATAGCAGAGACGCAATGAGCCCATTCTTCTGAGGGTGACAATCCAGAATATGTGACTGCCTTAGTCAGTATGAACACAGAAAACAAGCCAAAAAGGCAGCATACTTCAAGACACATGCTGTGACAAGCTGAAAAAAAAAAAAAAAAAAAAAAAAAAAAAATCGAAGAGCATCTGTACCTTTGGGACAGGTGAATATACCTCCTAGGGTTCATGTCCATTCTTATAAAAGTGTCTTAACATCTACTGACCTTTTAGGTCTACAGTGACCATCACGCTCCTTTTACATGCTACCCAACTGGAAACTGTTTCCAGAGAGAACACTGAAGTGCCCACATTGGAAGATGTTCTCTCTGTTCTAGTGGTAACTCAAAAACGTGATTACAAGAAGACAGAGAGGAAAATCTCATCAATGCAAATACCACAACAGAAACCTAAACAAAAAAAACAAAAACAAAAAAAAAACAACTACAACTTATCCTACCTATCCAAATGCTAAAAAAAATCCAGGAAAAAAAAAGGGGAAGCAACAGAGCAACAGGTAAATACTGCGCTTGACCCATAAAGGCCAGGCAATGTTCCAGAGCCTCCTGAAAAACATAAAGGTTCCCAATAATATACATTTTTAATTACTGGGTTTAATTACAGTTGTGCAAATTGGTTTCATTTATATTACTGCAAACCCTTAAAATCTCTTTTTGAAACTAAACTTATTAAACTATATTGAGGAAATATGCACACATAGGGGCAATGCTATAAAAAAGTCAATAAAACTTTGCTAATTTTACACTCCTTTAATATTTGGCAATATATCTCTGCCTCCCACATTTCAGAACAAAATAACTGCTCCCAGATCGCTCTGGGTTTATGTGATGTGCAGTAAATTTCTCACGAGCCTCGGTGAATACTGACACGAGTCCAAGCTGCTGGGTTTCATTAACTGCTCTTTTCATGGCTTGGGATTCTAATATTATACTGGAAAATGACAAAGGATGGGGACAGAGTGTCTTTTTGTGTTGAATCAGTCAAATACAAGAAGCGCTATTGAAGGGTTTTAAAAGCATTTCATTAGCGCTCATCCACAGTTCTAACACCCATGTGACAGGCTTGTGCGGTCCAATTTAGAAGCAAAGCAGTGACTTTAGGAAAAACAAGAGCCAGTCATGCCCAAGATCTTCACATAGAAAACATTGATGGCGTTACAGTGCAATGCCAGACATTTCAAGTATGCCCAGCCAATGTAGAATATAATTGCTCCTTTTGTCTAGGGCAGGATCTAAAAAGGGGCTGGGACACCGCCGTCTTTCGCAAAGGAGAGGGTCCCTTTCTGATGTAGACAGTGGTAATGAGGTAATAGCATCACTTTTGCCCTCTAGTTTAAATAACTCTAAATGGAGGATATGGTGATTCCAAACTTTTTAAGTACATCCCCAGTCTCCTGGGTTAAGTGATGCTGAACCAAAAACATTACACACACATATATATATACAGCTCTTTGTTCATGAATACAATAATAATGCACCCAATGTATATTCCCGAATCAAATTAACCGACCAAGAAGCCAATCAGGTGTGCTGCAAGCAAATAGGCTAACTAGAAATATGATGATGGCAAATAAAGAGCAGGATGTGCAGAAAGATGATATTTCATGTCATTAGCTTCAGAGGGAGGAAAAACCAAGGTACAAGCACACAAAGAAAAAAAACTTACCGCACTCGTTCCATCTCACTGGCCGTCTTCACTACAGCAAAGGGTTCCCGCCTACTCCAATCCCAGAAATGGATTTCATTGGCAGTGGCGATGAGCAGCAGCTGAACTGTGGGGTGGAAGGCCAGGGAAGCGATGGCATTGTTACTATCTGTGAACCAGCTCTCACTGCCACCCTAAGAGAAATAAAATGAAAGAAGATGATTTGTGACAGAACAACACAAGGCTGCAGATCATTGGTGTGTCTGTAGCACTAAGAAGCCATTAAGTACAGATTTCTTGTAGCTTTGCACTATTACTATAAACCGAAAGAAAAAAGTGCATTTGTGCCAAATTGTTTTCTCCTACAACAAAAAACACTATCACAGGTCAGCAAAATATCTTAACATAATACATGAAATTAGGCTTTTATTGCTTGAATCTCAATAAAGGGCTACCTGTTGCAGTAGAGAGGACAGAAAGTAAACAAGCACAGCTCAACACAGCGACAAATTCCAACAAATTACATTTTCAATGTTAAATATGGAATTTAACTGGTGACAGGCTACACACATTTAACATGCTCAAAACTCTTAATAAAAAAAGCCCTCGAAGACTGCTGTAGCTACATGTACTGTGCAATATTGGATTCCTAAAGTTCACCGCTGAACCACAGAAGTCCTTTCCCAATGAAGCCGAGCTTCCCTTGCTACCCTCTCCCAGTAGTGATTCAGCAGCTGCTCTCCCTGCAGGAAGTGTCTTTGAAGGATTACATTATACTAAACTAAGTTTATCTCTGGGTAAGTGCTCTAAGGGGGAAAGCAATGGGAGTCAAACTATTAGGACAGAAGACTTGACTTTAGTACTTCTGTTTAGAAATTTGAGGATAAATTTTGTCCCTATTTTGTTGGGAGGATTTTCCTCACTTCCTGACTCAGGGACATCAATTATCAAAACAGGATAATTTCATTATCATTTCAGTACAGACACATTATTATGGGATATAATATAAAAATACTCCAAAAAGTGTCTTTGAAGTTTATCTATGGGTAAGTGCTCCAAGGGGGAGAGCAATGAGATTTAAACTGTTGAGAAAACAGACTTGACTTCAGTACTTCAGAAATTTGAGGATGAATTTCTCCACAATATCTACAGATACAAATGTCAGAAAAAGAATTTAGAACAAATTTCATGATTCTGTTAACTAAACACATTTGAACAAACAGCTTATGAACCTTCGCTGCAGGTTGGCTTCAAAAGGTAACTTCAGGCAGATGTAAAAAGTCCCTATTTGGGCCATTTTAATTCGATACATAGATTGCAGGATGGAGGGATCCCAGGTTTGACATAACCAGTCTACTCATGTCACCAAAGTTCCAAGAGACAGGGAGGATCTGCAAGCTCTAGAATGTGTATCCACCCTGACAGCCGTAAAGTACAACAGGGTCAGGCTAAATACAAGAAGGTTTGCATTACTTGATATCTATGAGCAGGTACAATCACTGGGCTTATGAACTATACCACACTTACATGCAGATCCCATATTCGAACTTCCCCATCAAGGCAACCAGATGCGATGAGGCCTGGGATGGTAGGGTGAAAAGTTACACACCATGGAGTACGGCGATGTCCCACCAGAGAATGTATGCAACGCCCAGTCTTCACTTCTGTTATGTAGATGTTGTGGTTGACGTGTGTAGATGCCAATAAGGTTCTATAGGACAAAAGGTATAAATTAAAAGAACCTGACAAACATCTAAAGTGTATAACACAAAAAAATACAGACAGAGAAGGAAAGGAATATTTTGCTGAATGATTTTGTTGGGAGGATTTTTTCGACTTCTTGTCTCTGGGACATGAATCATCAAAAGTGAGTTCATCATCACTCCAGTACAGACACATTATTATGAGATTATACATATACATACAGTTTGCAAAAGCAAGTTTACATGGAGCCTAAATTTCTCTATCCAAGACCAGGATGTCAGTAATACCTGACTGGGATTTTAATACTTCTCCACTATATTGAAAACTAAAAATGGGGCATATGTTAGGTATTACTTTTTGGTCACTTGATTCATGCTGTATTTCGGCATAGCATTAAGCTGATTGGATAATGTCCCTTGGCAAGTAAAGTAGATCAAACTTTGCCAGGGGCAGGGTGGCTTCATATAGTCTGTCCATGAAAAGGAATAGAAGAGGAAGAGGCTCACCTGTCCGGGCTGAATGCCAGTAGGAATGTAGAACGCGGACTGTCTGGAAGCTCCACCTTCTACAAAACAAACATCAGAAGTCAGTCTTAAGATCTGGAGGAGGCTCATCATCGAGCAGGCAAGAAATAATTCAACATATGGAACAGAGCTTTAACTGATAGATCTAGTCAGGCAACGTCCCTTCTCAATAACTTCCTACTACCTGCCCAATCTCTCTGGGAAAATGTCAAAAAGCTAAAATACTCATGCGCAGCCCAGCTTTGCTTGCCAAGATATTGGGCAATCCCGCCATCACCTCTGTGTGTCTATGCACCGGTGCGTGAGTTACATTATCCCGAACAATCAGGATAGCCAAAGAACGTATTCAGGAACAGAAGATGATGGCGGCCTGTGACAGAACGATGTCAGGCAAGTATAGAGAGTTTATTTCCGCTTAAAGTAGGAAAAGAGTAAATACATTCTTTTTGTTTATTTTCTGTGTCCCAACTGAATGATTTCCCATCACTTTCTGCCCTGAAAATGCAGCAGGAAGTACAATGAAATACCCACAAGGTAATAAAATTCTCCCCTTAGTTGTCATGGGAAAAGCTGAGCCTTTTTGTTCTAGAGACAGTCATATAATATTGTTTCCTACTACATAAGTTCTTGGTAACCATGATTTTTCTACTTCGAAGGACTACAAGGAGCCCAATCCTAACAAACCCTTGATACTCACCTGTACCCATTCCCTTGCAGGGCTTCCATTATTGTGTTCTTTCTCTTCCTGGTGATGATCTTCGGACATCCATGGGCAGAGATAGTAGCGCACCGGGTTTCATTTTTGGCACATACAGGAGAAGCCGGGATTTCTGCATATGCTGGCAACCAAAGCTGAAGCTGCACATGCAGAGGTTACCTTTTTGACACATACCCAGAGAAATAAGGCAGATAGGAGGAATTTTTGCAGAAGGAACATCGCCTGTCCCTTTTTGCAATGATGGCAAAAAAAAAAAGGTAAATGGTATTATTAAAGTGCTGTTTTAATCCTGTTTTGCTCGTTCAACATTCCCAAAGCAAGGTGCTTAGTAAACAAAAGTTACATGAGAAGACTGCTTCCCTGTATTCACCTTATATTACAACACTTTGGGATCACAAAAGCGGGCTCAGCTAAAGGTAAGCAAGGAATGCAATTTTCCTAGAAAAGCTAATTTCATCCTTACCTGCTTCCATACACACTGACTAAGGTGAGTGTTGTGCAAAAATAATTATTTTAGATCACAAAGGTGCACTTTACCTGACTGGTTGCTACACGCTAAACAGACTTTCTGCAGTTAACTTTACTAAGCACTGAGGTCACCCTGTGATTCTAAAATTCTTTCAACACCTCCCTAATATGATTATACCTATTACACTCATTTCCTGCCAGAAAATTTCAAAATTGCCAAAAGATCAAAAACTCCCATTGAAGGCAGAAAAAAGGTCACAGAATACTAGAAAGATCAAGTATATACCAATGTTATGTCTACAGCTCCCTGTGCTGTACTTCCAACAAAACTGCAGGCAGGACAATTATAAGCAGGTTATTATTCCTGCTACAATAAAGGAAATGCTATTAGTGGGGTATTTGGTAAATTAAAATGCTAATTAGGTACCTCAAATACCCCCAAGTATAATTTGTAGTCATTTATGAAGCTAGTACAGATGATGAGACCTTTTTTAATATAAGACTAGGACAGCAAAGGAATTCTTTAATGAGAGAAAAAAACTTCCTGGTGCCATTGCTGACCTACTTAGAAAATATTCAAAGTACTGGATGCTTGGCTACACGGAAGTGGGGAACACTTCTTTGGGAGCATTTCTCCCATGGAGAAACGACTTAAGAAAAAAATAAAGCAATAGTAAAAAGACGTAATAAAAAAATAAAGCTATAGGGGATTTTAACACATTCCTTTTCTAAATGTTTGTTATACATACACTTTAAAGGATTTCTGCATTGTGTCCATTGTATCTGTCCAGTGACGACAATCTTATCCAAGAACTATACTGTCAGGTCCTGGACACTACTACAAGACAGCTGTCTAGAAGTTCCCAGTTCCTCTGTATTAAAGTCACACCCTTACATTCACTACACCATATGAAATGTCTTAAAAGACAAGTGCGAGCATGTAGCGAATTACAAATTAACTCCATGTACATAAAAAAGACAAAAATTACTACTGTTGTGCAAAAGGCCAGAAACACCAATGCATGTTGGTTCCTTATAGCACATGCATTAACCCCAACTGTCCCAGCCAACCCCACAACCTGCTGACCCAGAGGCTAAGACTATGTACAAATGTCAAAGAATTCTCGTCCGACTAAAGCTTCTGGGCTGGTATCAGATGAGATTCAGGCACATGTACAGCACTCGTCTGACATTGTTCATGGATCAGTCCTGGTGGAACAATCATAATACAAATGAATGGAGGCGAGCGCAGCAGGGTGTCTCTCACTCGTTTTTCCCCCTTCCCTCTACATAGAACAAAACAGTGCTGTATGTATGTCACTTGTTCATGCATCTTTCAGTCTTTTGTTGTTGGAAAGGATCTTACGCAATCCTTTCGTAAAGAAAAATATAACGTGTACATAGCCTAATGGTCTGCAAATGAAGAGAGAAGACCTGAGGTTGGAGTACCTCTTCCAAAGAGTTCCAGCTATGCCTAATGTGTAAAGTTTACAGCACTGCCAGGTAGGTATCAGCCGTAATAAATTACAACATTTATTAATTTAATTGCAAGCCATGAAAGGATTTGGATATGAGCTGGTATCAGCCTCCTGTAGTGTAATGTACAGTCTGTACAAATTGGAATTGGGTGCCGCCTCTCCTATTACTGTGCGAGACACAGTGTGAGGACAAACCTGTAGGTAAAGTATCAGGTTCCCTCCTGTACTAGGCAGGGCTGTGCCATATGTCAGGTCAATTAATATTAGGACTGGATCTACAAATATTCATTTGGCAGGAAAAACGGCTTACATTTTGTATGTATTGTGCGATTGTAAGATCACTTTTCTTGATATGGCATGAAAAAAAAACGCAACCTAAACACTTTTAACGTACAATTTCACATACAACATCCGGTGCAGTGCTGAGGAATCACATGCCCTGTATGTATTCATAAAACTGAGTACAGGACCACAACTGTCTAGTTAGACCATGACAACAGGTATGAGGCAGCACAGGTAATCCTGTAGCTTTCTGATAACTGAGGAAAATGCACACAGCAGACAATCCGCAATAAACAGACAGACCACTTACCTTGCCTTCCCATTTCATAAACCGAGTTTTATCCTCCACCAGGCATTGCAAAAGACGCTGGGCACCTTGTGCCTGTGTTCCCCTCTCTCGGCCCGAAAGGATCCGGACCGCATTCTTTTCAGGCACAACCCTCATGGCACCGCTGGCGCCGTCACTGCAACTTCTCAGAACAGGGCGAAGGAGCTGACATTCAGGTGCGGACAGGCAGACTTCATGGAAGCCTAAATGGGCCAGGGGGAAAGAAAAGGTCAATAAGCAGATGAGCAAGCAAGGTAGCAAATCACTGTATGTAAAAGAAAAAAAAAAAAAAAAGAAAAGAAAAAAAAGAGACAAATCAATGCCAACACCCAAAGAAGCAATGTACCAGAAAAAAAGAATACCTGTTACTGATGCATGGTGTGGCCACAGCTTAGGTGAGTAAATTAGGTGAGCAATCTAAACTTCCCAGCACTTGCTGCCTAATTTATTCAAGCCTTTCCTAAATCACTGTCAGAGCAAGCACATACATCCTATTCAAATATCTATCTGGCTTCTATCTGGAGTGACTGGCTTTTGCATTTAAAAATATGAAAAAAATAAGAAAAATGAAATTTGTTTGTAACATCTGTAATACAAAACACATTTCTCCATGTTTTGTCTATTTAAATACAGAAAATTAGCCAGATTTATGCTAGAAATCCAGTGTGCTCCTGTCTGAGCAGACAACATACAGAGCCTGATTTATTAAAGCTCTCACAGACTGGAGAAGATAGGCCATCATGGAAAAACCTGGGTGATCCAGCAAACCCAGAACGAATTTCCTTAAAATCATTTGCTATTAGCTGACAAATGTTTTCAATCCGGAGCCAAGTTTGCTGGATCATTCAGGTTCCCCTATGATAGTCAGTCAATCTCTTACAGTGTTAGAAAGCTAATTTAAATCAGGCCCAATGGCTTTAAAATCACAATGATGGCTATCAGTCCTATGTCTGATCTTCAGCTGGGCTACAGAACATCACCCCTTCATGTTTTGGGTATGAAAAGATGAGGTTTTCCATTTTTTGGCAGGCAAGAACTGTGAAGGGCTGACAATTCTTTAAATTTTTACACAACAATGGCATGGTTTAAAATTATGGAAAAAAAATACATATTTGTCAAAATTTTACCAATGGCTATTCAAGACTGTAAACAAATTCTGACATATTGTACTGAATAGGCTTTGCTAGAGGGCTGCTGGTTCTGCTTTTTGACATGAGTCTGATAATGTTAGTTCCCTGCATGATTAATCCTCCCGTGAATCTGAGAAGCTTCTACTTTTGACTCAACGAGCTGATGCAGTGACCATAAAATAAGTAATGCAAAAAAGTTTGGACAGTTTTTGTATTGCTATGTACACACTTCAGATGATTCTCACCCAATAAGAATAGGTTGGGTTCGGCTCAGGTGAGAATATGACATGTGTACAGAGGTCGCCCGACGTGGTTCATGGATCCGTCCGACTGTTCCATTAACAACCAACAGTGAACGATCGGCAGAGACAAGCAGGGTGCAGCTTACTCATTCTTCCCCCTCTCCTCTCCAAAGAACAGAATGGAGCTGTGTGAACAGTGCTCTTTCGTTCATCTGTCACTCTTTTGTCGCTGGAACTATCATGAATGAATGTTCCCAGCGGCGATAATTGAACCTGTGTACACCGCCTTAGTTATACATACCAGAGACAAACTCAAAAAGTGAACATTCGCTATATTACAAGAACATCCAGAAATGAAAACTGTGCCCAAGCAGTACCCCTAATGTATAATTTCTCTAATGCTAATAATGGGCACTGCACATGCTAAGCCTAGGCACTGTATTTTGAAGGTAAGACCAATAAGTATTTACAGTTAGGGGTCAACTAAGGCACAGAGCCTCTGACAGTTAGCCTTGCGAAATATATGAAATAACTGCTACAGAGACAGACTGTTTTATTTAAGAAAGATCCTACCGCATCGGCTTGCATAGTCTTTCCGCAATAACCATCTGCCCGAATCACACAAGTTCAAAGTGGCACTTTAAGAAATAGCTGTGCAAAATATGAAAGTTTGGGGTTTTGACAGACTAATTAAAGCGGACCTAAATTTAACATTTTCACAGGGTAGACAACCCCTACATGTAAAGGGAAAATGGCATTCACGTCACGCATCCCATGAGGCTCTACCCAGCCTTAGCTTTACCACCATCTTTGTTTTACTTTTATGTATGTAAAAGTAGTATTTATGATTTACCCTTATATTGAAGGAACAGTGTGTGTGTATAAATGTTTACACATCTGTTTTTTATTGGTAAAAAAAAAAAGCAAAATATCAACATAAAAACTACAAGTTAGAACAAAATGCTCAGACATCATAACAGAAAACACAAAACTGGGAAAAATGCCCATGCCCTTGCAATGAGATATCCACAGCTTTGTGCAAAGCAGTTCTAATAAAACAGACGATTTCCAGATTAATAATAGAGAAGAAGAAAGAGAGAGGCGGCCGCGCATGGTTGATATCTCAGTATTATTAAGGTTGAAGAATATATTACTGCATGATAAGTCAGATGTAGAAAATGTAAGGTGCTGCAAATAATGTTAATTTGTCTACATCTGCTTGGAGAACATATTTGCAGCATTTGATATTATATCAGTCGCAATGTTATATAACAGATAAAGAAGCAAGAAGGGTTATTTTAGGTTGACGGATACATAAGCACTGAAATAAAAGTACTGTCATAAATAATACATTCTAAGTAATAACACAATGACACACCAGTGTACACACTGTGTACTGATCGAGATATGCAAATACAACGCCGTGCGGATTTTATTGGATCAGTTACACAATAGGCCGTCTTACATAAGCATAGACTCCGGTGCCACAAAAAACAAAAGGTAATGTCCGTATCGTTCCAGACTCTCAATCATGCTCAGGTAACATCTCTTGCAAAACTGCAAAAGCGGAAAGCCGAGACAAGCTGATGAGCCAAATGAAGAGAACAGAATAGTATCCATATACCATTTGTAAAACATTGCATTGGTATTGGTTTGCATTGCTAAAACATTACAGACAGTCCCAGCCAATAATTCTTTATCAGCTTTTTGAAACAGATGCATAACCATCAAAGTGGGCAGAATCTATTTGTTAGCAAAGGCAAAAAACTACCAGCTAAAGCAGCCTCTCCCAACCTTTTTAACATGGGGGAACTCTTAAAGATGATTTTTAGATCTTTAGGGAACCACTGCTATAATACTATATCCACAGCTCACAGTTCATTAATGGTGGTGGTCAGTAGGAAGAATGTCTCTTACATTGCTGGTCAGGGGGGAAGAATGTCACCCTTAGAGATAGCCAAAAAGGTCATTGGTGTCACCTAAAATGACCTGAGAGGCAAGAAACTGAGCAACATGCATCTGTAGATAAATAATCAATGTAAAAACAGACAAACCAATGACATCTTACCAAATAATTTAAACCACATTCAAATGTCAACTTTGAAATTATAACGTTACTATTCCTTAATTTATTAGACAAGATCCACCCCAAGAAACCCCCAACAAGATACACCTTGCTGGAGGTATATGTAATGCAATTGGAAAATCACCTGGCCAGTTCCAAAAGCTTCTGCATGTAGACAAATCACAAACATTTCACGATGGGGTCTAATATTGGGCCACATGAAAATGGGAATATGTACAGGCAAGTGAATCATACCGAGTCCAGCCAAGGGAGCCTGCACCTTCCTGGAGGTTATAAAGCCCAAATGGGCATTGTAATTCTATGGGAATCATTTAAAGGAGAAAAGGAAAAAAGTGTATATATATATATATATATATATATATACACACTTTTTATCCCTCAAAGTAAACTTGTGCTTTGGGATTTAAGGGCAAATTAGCGGGTCTGCTGATCACAGAATTGCTGCAGCACAATTTTTCCTCACTTTCCTACAGTGGTGTTAAATACTGGTGGCTGTAGAAAATACATAAATTCCAGTAAAATATGTAGAAGAATGTAACCGCTACAAGGAAAGTCCATGGCTATGTGTGAGTTAAGACTTGTAATTTACACGGGTATTTTAGTCAACGCCAAAAAGTTTACTAAAGAAAAGGCTGCTCCATGCTTCCCTCAGTGATGTCCACAAGTATTTGGTCACATAAAGGAGATTTTCATCCATATGGTCCCATGAACTGAAAAAAAAAACAGTCTGAGCTCTGATCCTCTTATCCAACAGATGACACAAGTATCCAGGCCTTCAGAACAGAGATGAGCACTGAAAGGAACCATGAGCAGCATTTTCCCTTCAAATACAATATTGCAGTCTGTTTTGCTCTATTTATTCACACAATGCAGGACGGTTAATAAAGCTTTTTTGAGTATAGATACAATTTACAGGAACAATACCATGAATAATGAAGGCTGGCTCTCCTTTGAGAATGCTAGTTTACTGGCTGTCAATGATGCTTTGACTTAAAATGTGATTGAGCCATTGGGCCAGATTTAATAAAGCTCTGAGAGGAGAGGATACACTTTCATCAGTGAAGCTGGGTGATCAGGCAAACCTAGAATGGATCTAGTCCAGGATTCAAAACATTTGCTAGCAAATGACTAAGGAAATCCATTCTAGATTTGCTGGATTACCCAGCTTCACTGATGAAAGTATATCCTCCCCAGCCTTGGAGAGCTTTAATAAATCAGGCCCACTGACTCTGTTGTTTGTTCCAAGATTGTGAATGCAATGTGATTGTAGCATTTTTGAAAGGATCCTTACAATACTATCCCTCCATTACTTCCCCTATGGCAGCCAAAACTAACAGAACCAAATAATATTGATCCCATGAATTCCTTCTAGTTGTTTTCTTCCAAATGATAATTGGCTTTAAACCAGAATTGGCATTAGATAGAGCATGCCAATAAAGAAGCACATCATCACATGTTCCCCGCTAAGTCCCTACTTCCCTCACCCACATTATTTTTCTGTAGGTCCGAGGAAAAGGAGTGCTCCAACTTCTGTATTTGGCTTTCAAGTCTTGTGTAAGTGAAGTAAAGATTGAAAGTCACAAGTCTTTGGCCCCGGTTCATATTTGGAACTCCACCCATTGGCATCAGAAGGATGCTGAAATTACATGAGCAACTGCACGTCCGTAAAACAGACAATGCCATTTATGCTGAACAATTATTTATACAACCAAAAGTTCTTTGTATTCCAATAGTCCTCTAATGTTCCTTGACACATTTCTTCTTTTTGATTCTAAATTAAAAATTAATGATATCCTCCATTACATTGATCTAGATCTATCACTGATTGACACTTATCTATAAGTTGCCAGTCAAAGTGAACCTAAACTCAAAATTTTTACAGACAACCCTTTTATTTAAAGTAAAAACTGTATTTTTTTTTTTTTTTAGTGCAAAGGCGATCTAAACAGAATGGGAGGGCAAAGCCTCCTGGAGTACTTACGTCACGTATTCCGGGAGGCTCTTGGCTGCCCTTTCTTTAATGGTGTGGGTTTTTTTAATTATTTTAAGTTTAGTTCCGCTTTAACACTAAAGATATCTACATTTATTCTGTAAGCAAGTGTTTCTCAACCAAGGTTCTGTGGAACCATAGGGCCCATCCCAGAGGCTGCTGGGGGTTACTTCAGCAATGAGTAATTTGTGACTCCCAGGTCAGTTTACCTGATGATTTTTTTAGCAATTTGTAAAGGTGACATTTAGCCACTGGCATTCTTCCCAATGACCACCATAATAATGTAACTTGGGTTTTCCATATAGTAATTATAGAAGGGGTTCCCTAGGACCTGAAAATTATTTCAATTATTTTCCCCCCCAAGTTAAAAAGAAACACTGCTGTAAGGCAACCACAAAATATTATCTTTATCCGAAACACTTCCAATGTAGAGGTAAGTCCTGGCTCCTTTCATTTTTTTTTACAGTTTGTCATTTTAAAATATATTTCTACAAACATGCAGATAACAAAAAAAGCACAAAAAACAGTAAATAACAGGCAATCTGTGAAATGCCGATTCCCCTAATTCAATACGTTTTATAGGGCTCATACAAGAAAATCCAAGAAGAACTTGGTACCCAAGTCATACTGACCCCCTAGATGATTTTATCTTTTTCTCCAGACAACAAGGCAACATTATGGATGCTTTTTTTACCTAGAAAAATATCAACTAAAAGACAACCACCATAGCATTTTCTACAGCACAGGTAGCTGCACACAGCCAAATTATGTGATGAATAAGATCAATTGACCACAATACAATTACATCTGTTTATGTAGGGCAAAGTGACAGCATTTCCCGAAAGCTCACTCTACTAGTAAGGTGTGCTCACCGATCCATGGTTCTTTACTGACTCCAGGTTTGGAAGAACTTGCAATCTTCCAATGCTTGGAACCAAATAGCCAACGGCTAGACCCAAACTCTGGCACATGGCGGGGCCAACCTTCTTCTAGAAACCAAAGCAATTCCTCGCTCGTGGATACCAACTCTGCACAGCTAGGGTTCCAAGTATCATTTTGAGGCAAAAAACGCTTGCAAACGCCTGTACAGGTGTTTATTGGCATTTGTTCTGGTTTTATAGACACCTGTAAAAGTTGTGTTTTTTCCAATCAGCAAGGACTCGGGAGCAATCCCCTTGCTTTAAAAATGCCAATAAAACACCTGCACAAGTTTTAATGAGTAAATGCAAGTCTATGGAGGTGTTTGGGCGGCAAAACAACCCTAGAAGCTGTCATAAAAGCTTCTAAACAACCACTTGTGAAGGCCTTAAGCTTGAACAAAAAACAGACCGATCCATACTCATTTAAATTCTATTTTTTACAAGGCGATTTCAAGATTTTGCAGGCTATAAAAACACATACAGAAGCCTGGAAAAAAACAGAGGTGTAAACACAGCCAAAGAGTGTAAATGGGTGAGTAAATCGACCTCATCAGTTTGACTGGTCAGTTATTATTATTACACAGCATTTATATAGGGCCAGCATATTACGCAGCGCTGTACAAGTCCATAGTCATGTCACTAGCTTTCCCTCAAAGGAGCTCACAATGTAAAGTCCATACCTCAGCTATATGTCTTTAATACAGTTTATGGTCAATTTTGGGAGGAAGCCAATTCACCTAACTGCATGTTTTTGGAATGTGGGAGGAAACCGGAGTACCCGGAGGAAACCCATACAAATACAGGTGGAACCTGCAAACTCCATGCAGATAGTGTCCTGGCCGAGATTCAAACCTGGGACCTAGCGCTGCAAAGGCCAGAGTGCTAAGGTCTCAAAACACAACCACTCTCCGATGTCTAACTACTACTACCTTTCTTTATTGCTTTGGTGTGAATATTACAATTACTAACATATAGCAGTACTAGCATTACTAACATATAACAATGCTTTGTTTACATTCTGCCTGTCTGCACTGTAACTGTAGCCCAGGACCAAAAATTTTAAAGATGGCATCTGCCCCAAATATTTGTCTGAATATACCTTTAGTGCAAGAACCAATACAGAACTGCACTGTGCTCAGATTATCAATAAAGATTATGAACTCCAACAGACAGCTCCACTTCATCCTATGTGATTACTGACAGTAAACTGACTACACATCAAGGAGGACCCTAACGCTTTCCTTGTCCTCATCCCTAGTCTGCAGACATGTTCACTTTACTCTGTAGCCAAGTATAAGCTTTTAGCATTTAGAGATCTGTCACTCCAGTAAACAGATGAAAAAAATAGAAGCATACAATTAAAGTATAGCTCTTGGCATGAAACACGAGCATTTCAATCCCAAACAAACATTTCTTCTTGCTCCAAGTTGGGGTCTATAAGTATTGTCAGTTCAAACAAATACCATATGGCACCACCAAACAAAGGATTATCCTCACACACCAAATATAATATAATTCATAGGCTCCTCGAAACCAGTTTTCAAATCGCAATCAATGGAATCTCAGGCTGAGGTATTATACGATGCAGTGTCCAACAATAAAATGCATCGCGAGGGGTTCTTTTAGTGCTTTTTCCTTTGTTTAGAAAGTACAAAGAATAATAGGGATGTTCAAGAGAAGTGGACTTGGAATCATTATCAATATTTGTTTATTCAGTACATCTAAAAGATTTACCCAGTATAGAAAAATCATTCAGATGTTTAGAATAAATTCTGTTTTTTTAAGCAACTATTGATATTGATTATTATTAAACAGGATTTATATAGCACCAACATATTATGCAGCGCTGTACAGTGACCCTGGAGAAGAAGAGGACCCTGGCCTGAAGAGCTTACAATCTAGGAGGTGGGGGAAGTAGCACATTTCAGGAGGGGAGATAAAGAATGGTGGATATAGTGAGAGATTTAGGAGACGGAGGAAGAAGGATAGGTAAGTTTGAAAAAATGGGTTTTGAGTGCTCTTTTAATAAATATAGATCTATATGCGGATATACAAATATAAGCAAAGGGCTTGCTATAACCCTAATGGGCTTGCAATGATGGAGAAGATCTCCGAACTTATGCAACCCATCTTCTTCAATATGTATGTCCTGTCACTGCTTCTCCATACAACGTACACACAAATCTATGCAATGTATACAATGTACAGATATATACACACACACATTGTACACACAAATCTTTACACAATATATTGACAATGTATATATACACAATGTACACAGAAAAGTACACACACAATTTACATATATATACATACACACACACATATTATATATCAATACACACATACATTACATATCTATACAGTGTACACACATACAGACATATACACACACAATGTACATTACACATCTCTACAATGTACACATATACACACATGTACAATACATACACATATCTAAACAATGTACACACAATACACACACATACATTATACACACTATACACACACACACATCTATACAATATACACACACATCTATACAATATACACACACAATGCATATATATATATACACATACAGTACACACACACACACACATCTGTACATTACACATATCTATACAATATACACACACCTATACATTACACACCTATACAATTTACACATACAATATACATTACACATATCTATACAATATACACATACAATACATCTTTACATTACACACCTATACAATTTACACATAAAATATACACACATATCTATACATTTCACACATCTATACAATACACACATACAATGTACACACATCTATACAATACACACATACAATGTACACACATCTATACAATACACACATACAATGTGGCAATCACCTCTCGGGCGGTGCAGGCCTCCTCTCCGGCCTGGGTGTTCCCGGTGACGACGAAGCCCGGCAGGCCGCTACGAGCCCCGGAGCAGCTTATAAGACGAATCGTAGACTTGGGGCGGCCGGGGAGGAGGGGAGAAAAGGTGACGGGAGGACACAGACACCGAGAACAGCTACCATCCGGGACAATGGCGGCCGCCAGACCGAACTAAACGAGAGCCGAACCTACCGGATACCCGAGCGCATCGATGAGGAGCCAACTAGGATCGAACTGAGCCAATCACAGGGCGGCGTCTCGGTTAGACCAAAGCAGTCGAGCGCTGCCGTAGTAGAGAGTAGCAGAGCTAGGCTGATTAATCGATCTGCCGGGATTAACAGATGCAGAGCTTGGAGAACAGCTTGGCTGTCAGTGTTGGTGATTCAGTAATTCTGCACCCCACTGACATTGATAACAAAATGTTTGGCTGTCCGGATTATCCTGTGTCATTAGTTATTTGAGTCAGTGATATACAACATTATGCAAAATATTATTTTTACTTGCTACATGCTTGTTTGGCACAATAAAAGTAAAGGAGCCAGAGACAATCACTCCATTAGGCTACGTACACACGTGCAATAATTGTTGATGGAAACAAACAAATAAGGACGATCGTTTGAAAATTGTTAACAAAAAAGTGCACAACGAGGCCAATGAACGAGAGATGTCGGTGTAAATGAACGACCGTCCCAGCGGATCTGTTTGGGCGAGGATCCTTTGCTATCCATTGTGTGTATGGTCGTTCAGTGATCGTGGATCACTTTCTCCTTTACATGTCACTTCCTGCATCGTTCAAACGATCGTATCTAGTGTGTGTACATTATTGGTGGATTATATTTGAACGATCGTATCGTTACATCATGTACAGAATCGTGCACTATACAATCGTTCAAAATAATCGTATATCTGTCGTTGGTTGTTCATTTTCTAACTACAATTATAGTAGCCTTAGTTTAGAACAGTCAGGATTCCCCCAAAATGTTGATTATAACCTTTTTAGCAGATGTTGTCGCTATATAAAAATAATAAACAATTTCTCTCTGGGTGTGGCTGCTATCCAACACTTATATGTGTGCTGGATGATGGTGTATACTTTGCTGTACACTTTTGCTTCCCTTGTATTACCATTGCATCATGTGGGGAGAATTAGGAACAACAACAAGGAACATGCTGGCTAAGGCTAAGTACACGCATTAGATGATTCTCGTCTGATAATCGTCTCAGGGCTGGTATTGAACGAGAATCTGGCGTGTGACCGACGTCGTTCATAGATCTGTCCTGGCGGATCCACAAACAACGAACAATCGTAATACAAGTGAAGGGGAGAGAGCACAGTGGGGTGCCGCTCTGTGATTTCCCCCCTCCCCTCTCCATAGAGCACTGTATGTACAACGCTCGTTCAGTCTTTTGTCGTTGGAAAGGGTCTTTCATGACAACCATTATTGAATGTGTGTACGCAGCCTAACTTACCCAGAAGTGTTGGACCGCAGTGGCATTCAAAGATTTTTAGGAGAGTGAACCCCCTGGAAAGTTAACTATAAAACATCTTCTTACTGCTCTTACCACAGTTCTAATTTTTTTGGAGAACCCAGTTTTAAAACTTCCTAATGCCACTTTTTTCCAATAGTGGGTATAAGGCTGGGTTCTCACTGTTGCAACGTAAACTTACATTATGCCTCCATTGCATTCATTTAAACAGACTTCCTAATGCACAAATATTGTACATGCACTGTAAGGCTAAGTACACATGTGCAATAATTATCATTGGAAAATGATCGATTAATTACAGATCAACAATTATTTTGAACGATTGTATAGTGCACGATTCTGTACATGCTGTAAACAATACGATCAAAGAATATCCACCAATAATGTACACACACTAGATACGATCGTTTGAACGATGCAGCAAGTGACGTGTACCGGAGAAAGTTTACCGCAGAACAATACACGATCACTGAACGTCTGTACGCACTATAGATAGTGAACAATGACAGTGATAGTGATATTAAACAATGATAGTGAACGTTTCCAGCGACAATCCTCATTCATCTTCGTCGGCCAGTTGTTTGATCGTTAGTCATTCGTTTCCAACGATAATTATTGCACGTGTGTACGTAGCCTAAGACAAGACACAATAGTGCATTACAATGCATATTAGGGTTTTAAAAGGCAGATGTGATGATATTGGTTGGCCATTAGGAATAAATGTCAGTACAGTTAACCTACCCAATGCATACAGCAGTGTGATTCCAACCTAAACTAATCCCATGTCATCTCTGGGTTAGTAGGAGAAATATTGAAGATTCAACGCCTGCTATTGCCAGTGGAACTTCTGTACTTTCCTGCCACTTCACATGCTTACCTTCCAGACCAGCCGTGGCCAACTGGTGGTCCGCAGAAAAATTACCTGGCT
>NC_092866.1:53170702-53176477 GCF_032062135.1 Pyxicephalus adspersus | reverse complement strand
TGGCCACAGATTTAAGTCAGTATGAATACATTCATGATATGCCTTAAAAAAACATCAATATGATTAATAATATGGGGCAGCATGGTGGCTCAGAGATTAGCACTCTAGCCTTTGCAATGCTGGGTCCCAGGTTTGAATTTTGGCTAGGACACTATCTGAATGGAGTTTGCAGGTTCTCCCTGTGTTTGAGTGGGTTTCCTGAGTACTTCAGTTTCCCCCCACATTCCTAAAAAAATAAACGCAGTTAAGTTAATTGGCTTCCCCCTAGAAATTGACCTACGACTGCAATAAAGACATATGACTATGGTAGGGACATTAGATTGTGAGCTCCTTTGAGGGACAGCTAATGGCATGACTATGGACTTTGTACAGTGCTGGGTAATATGTCAGCACTATATAACTACTGTGTAATAATAATAAGAAAAACCCTCCACCTTTCATCAATCATTTCTTTCTTTTTTTATCCATATGATTCTGCCAATATCACATTTCTAGTCCCTGGATGACAACACTCACTTCTGTATCAAGACAACAGAAACAAGACAAGACCACAGAACCCCATCCTGTTTCTCACAACATAGAGGAGGTGGCTTTGTAATCTTGTGTAGTGTAGGAGAACAATAAAGGTGATATAGAAAGCACAGACAGGATTTTTTATCAAGATGTACCTGTTGAACAGGTGTAACAAAAGACTGTAAAGCTGCGTACACACTGCCAATTTTTGTCGTTGGAAAGGATCTTTCACGATCCTTTCCAACGACAAGGGAGTGCACGATGCATGAACGGTGCTGTACATACAGCACCGTTCATGCTCTATGGAGAGGGGAGGGGGAGAGCGACGGAGCGGCACCCTGCTGCGCGCTCTCTCCTTCACTTTCATTAGGATCAGCTGTCGTCCATCGTCCGTGGATCCGGCAGGTCGGTCGTCCGGACGATGGACGACACCGACTGTACACACGGCAGATTTTCGCCCGATAATTGGCCGATGCCGATTATCGGGCGATAAAAATCTGACGTGTGTACGTAGCTTAAATGGTATATTTAACAGACCAAGAGGGAGTAAAGTGGATTAGTTCAATGCTGGGGTTTGCTTGCACATTAAAGTAAATGTATGTTCAGCTCAACTTTAAATGCATACTGTAAATGTTTCTTATATGTCCTCGTCACACACACCGCTCCAAGACTTTTCTAGAGCTGCTTCCACTCTCTGGAATGGTCTTCCTCGTCCTATTCGGCTTGCTTCCACTTTCTGCTCATTTAAAAGATCATTCAAAACTTGCCTACCCACCCGTCTGTCTCCTAAAACTCCCACTACTTCCCACCAATACATACCCCCCTACTGTGTGCTACTTACCCCACTTTTTAGATTGTAAGCTCTTTGGGACAGGGTCCTCTCCTCCTCCTGTGTCACTGTCCATATCTGTCTGTCCTTTCCAATCCCTATTTATTAGATAGTGCTGCGTAATATGTTGGCGCTATATAAATCCTGTTTATTATTATTAATAATAACAACAATAATAATAATATGAGGCATGCGATACAACAGAAGTTCAATGTACACAGCTCACATATCAAATGGATATATTAAGTGCTAAGCTAAGTGATTAAGTCCGCTTTTAAACTTTGAAAAAAATATTGGAATGGATGGTATTCTATACACTGCAGGAGTTTAAAGATGCCATTCCAGTGCACTTGCTGAAAGTAAATTTAAGTGGGAGATCCTACCTACCTATATCACACTTTGTCCTATAGAAGCAAACTTGGGTTTATTCCACCCCACCCTGCTTCCCACTGGGTGTGCAGAATTTCTGTAATCATTTTACTGATAAAAATTTAGTGCAGAACATTATTGGTGATGCCTGGAATTTGACCTCAACTCTGTACACACTTCTGGGAAAAACATTGAGCCAGTTATTAATTCTGGGAAATCATACAAATAGTGTGCTGTTGCCATAATTAAAAAACCTAATATCTAAATATCTGGGTATAGCAAATCTGGCCACGTGGTAAAAAGAAAAATAAAACTTTATTTGCACAGAGTTACAAAAACGTAATTTATATAGTATCAGCTGAAATGTGTGAGGACAAGTTCCTGTCTCATGCGATAAGCTTCTGTTTCTACTGTTTCCATATTGTTACAGTCCTCTCCAGCCTCCAGAGCAGTACATCCAATATCACACCAGATATCCAGGCCATGTTGTAATGCAATGTTATGTAATATGCAACAGGCCAAAACAATCTGAGATGATTTTTCAGGAGAATACTGCATTGTAGCCCGAGAACCATCAAGACAGCGAAAACGGTGCCGAAGAGCTCGCTGGGTGCGCTCCATGATGCCGTGAGTAGCGGTATGGCCCATGTTGTAACGGTATTCCTGGGGACTCTCAGGTATCTGAACCGGGGTCATCAGCCAAGGCCGGAGAAGAAATGCACTGTCCCCTGTTAAAAAACAAATAAGCAAAAAGATACAATGAACAATATTAGATAATACATTTACATTTTAAATCTATTGTTTTATTAGTAGTGGATAGAGTGGGATGGTATTAGAACATCTGCTTGGTTTTTGTGGTATCTGAGACCCTGTTGTGGGATGTATGAAGATTACAATAAAAACCTGGCAGCAGGTCTGTCTCCTCCCCACTCTACTAAAAAGAATTGTATTACTATTAATATCCCTGTTGGATACATTGCATCTCTGCCTTTGTGCCAAGAAGTGGGTAGGATCCTTCACAAGTAGAGAAAAGCAGAAATAATTTTTTTTGTTGTTGTTTTTTATTTCCCCTTTACTACTTCTTTCCAAAACAGAAACATTTTGACTGAACACATTATAAATGCGATGAAATAGCAAATTGCCCTCATCACCAACACTTCTCCATCACTTCATCTCCTCCTGGTCCTCAGAAATCTTCTCCAAACCTTTGCCACACACCAATATTACTCAGTTTAGCTATTCCTTTAATTATTTTAGTCGGTTTCAGACTGCACCATTTCCTGGTGAATGGTACAATCCATCCTGAATTGTGTATATAATTTAATTTCTGCACCATGACTTAGGAATCCGAGGTCCAGTAATGGAGCTTGGACCCTGAGTTGGGTGCATTCTATTTAAGCATTCAGTGCAGGCAAACTTGGCAGTACAGAAATATGGACGCTACCTTTGGTGACCTTAGAATTAGAAATGACACTGAAGTTTGCACTTTTAAGAATCGAGCCAACGAGACATCTTTATTTATTTCTATTCTGTAATGTGCCAAAGCCTCTATTGCTCACAGGAGCTCTGACATGCTGAATAACAGAAGGTAGGACTAAGCATTAGGAGCAGGGAGGGCTTAAACTCAAAGCAAAATTCCAGGGCCCCATAAACAGCCTGACCCTAAAAAGAAATCACAGGGACAGATTGGTTGGAAAACTAGCACGGTACTTGTTATACCCTGAGGATTAACAGTTCCAAGATTCTCAGAAATGAAAATTCCTTCATGTTTAAAATTGGACTAGGAGAGCAGTCACCAACCAGTGGTCTGTGAAAAAATGTTGTTGGTCCACAGAAAAATGTGGACATTATTTGCATTTTTATGTTTTATTAATAATACAAAAATAATATTATAATAAATTCTTTTATTCTGAATGTCAATTTTCTCCTTTATATTGCAGTAAATTCACAAACTGTACTAGAGACGGAAAAACAAGGTAGGCGCAGCGTGACATCAGTGTAATCCTAAATTCTATGAGGCAACCGCTGCCGAGCCGTACGCTTCAGTATTGTTTCCACCATTACAACAGTCACCCCGCTCCACGAATATCGATTCTCATCCGATTGTTTTATTTTGTTTTTTTCTCAGATGCTCTTTTAGGTAAGTATGACCATAACTGTGTATTTTCTTTACCTGTTATATTTAATGGCATTAAATAGTTTGGCTTTGATAACTATCATTTCTTGTTTGGTTGTAGATTAAAAAAAAAAAAAAAAAACCCATATTGAATAAGAAAAAGCTAACAAATATTTTTTTTCTTTAGTAATACCAAAGATAATGCAACTAATGATAATAGTAACAATAATAATACTTCACTTAACTGTGAGCTGATCAATGAATCAGAGTCTGCCCTTCTCAGGCACCATTAGGAAGATCATATCAGCTGGATTTAAAATGATGAATTTAGTGGTTCTTGAGGTACGAAAGGTTGCTGGCCGCTGTACTAGGGCACATGTATAAGTAATTTTTCTTTACCCATTTCTGAAAATATTTGGTTCACCTAATTCCTCTGAATTTGACTCACCCAGCAACCAGCCTTCCTTGTGCATTTTTGTCTCAAACAAACAGCAGAGCTCAGATTGATGAAGAACAACACTGTCCTGCATGCTGCCTGGTCGTTGGGTTTCAGCCCACAGTAGTACGCCTTGAGCATCACAGGCGAGAAGACAGTTTAAAGAATGCATGCCCCTTCTGTTTACATATGACATGTCCTCAGCATTAGGGGCTTTGATAGTTACATGCATGCAGTCTACAACTCCCAGGACCCCAGGAACCCCAGCCAAATTATAAAAGTCATCCTTTAGCTTCTGCACAGAGGCTTCCTCATTAGGAAAACTTATGAACTGCGATGCTCTCTCCACCAGGGCTTCAGTTACGTTAGTGACGCAGCGACTCATGGAGGCTTGGCTGATTCCTATAGTGTCTCCCATGCGTGTCTGAAATGACCCCGAGGTGTAAAATCCAAGAGCGGCCATAATCTGGGTCTCTGGGCTGATTGCTCTGGAACGCTGCGTTGGTCTGGAGAGGCTTCCACCCAACAGCTCAACCAAGTAGTCAATAAAGGGACGAGGGAATCCATACATTGAAAGTAAGTATTCATCCGTGACATCATCCAGCCGAAATCTGTCAAGTGTGCGATGTCCCCGACCATACAGCAGTAAGTCACAGTCTAGGATTGTAATAGGAATTGCCATGTGTGAAACTACAAATGGACGCCCAAGGTAAAGTTAATTCCCCAAAGTAGTCTGAGACATCACATCAGGAATTACTAAAACATAAAAAGAAAGAATTAAAGAAGATTGTATTTATTGTATGTATTACAAGGAAATATATATTCAACAATAGAGAATTATTAAAGTGTCATTATTGGAGTGTCTAGTGCAATCTTAGTGCTCTGTTTATAAAACAGGGAATCAGAAATTTAATCGAGGAAATCTTCCTGGTCCATGTGTTTCAATGGCAGTAATTGATTCCCACCAGGGAATATTTGAGGGAATGTCAGATCCCTGTTTTATAAATAGATCCCTGAATGAATGCAGCTCAGGAGTTCAGCTAAGCGCAGCACAACATGCTATCTGCACACTTGTTTCAAATGTGACAAACAAAAATAGGCTTTACACGCAGGCAATTAGTATTCTTTAGAATAAGTTCAGCAATGGCAGCCCATCTCCCGCAGTCCTCTGTGTGATCACACTGTACCTGTAGGCCTGCGGGGGGGAGGTCACACAGAAGACAAGCCTGCTGGGGACCAATTCCTCAGAGGAGGAACCACAGCCCACAAAAGGAATGTGTGGGGGACCAATGGCCCAGAGGAGGATCGTGCAGGGGACCAACTGCGCACAGGAGCAGGCCGCAGGGGGACCAGTGCTGCACAAAGGGGACCCGCAGGGGGAATTTGAGGGGGACTAGTGGCGCACAGGGGGAGCCTGCAAGGGGAGTGGCTGCGCACAGGAGGAGCCCGCGAGGGGACTGGCTGCGCACAGGAGGAGCCCGCGAGGGGACTGGCTGCGCACAGGAGGAGCCC
>NC_092866.1:53130175-53170635 GCF_032062135.1 Pyxicephalus adspersus | reverse complement strand
AGGGGACTGGCTGAGCATAGGAGGAGCCTGCAAGGGGATGGATGGGCACAGAAGCAGCCCGCGAGGGGACCGAGGGCACACAGGGGGAGTCCGTGGGGAGAATGACAGTGCATAAGAGACTGGCGGTACACAGAGGGAGCCGATGGAGGAACGACGACCCACAGGAGGAACGTGGGGACCAGCGGGGCACAGAGGGAGCCTGCAGGGGAATGAAGGCTACAGGGGGAATGTGTGGGGAACTGTCGGCGCACAGGAGGAACACAGAGGGGTCCAACAATGCACAGGAGGATCCCGCACAGAGGGAGCCTGCGGAGGAACGAAGGCCCACAGGGGAAATGTGTGGGGGGCCACAGGAGCAATGTGAATGATGGCCAACAGGGGGAGCCCGCATGGGATGATAACACCACAGGCAAACAATAGAAATAAGGTAACTAGATGTAATTTGTTTTTACACCCCCCAGACAAAAACAAACATCAAACCCTCGCAGTGCCCAGTTACCCCCTAGCAGAGTACTTATCTGGCATCAGGTTTAATAGGGCAATACTTTAGATGCATACAATAGAAATCCCAAACCTTCCTAAGCCTGTGGTTTCATAGTGAATGTGCCACACAAGCAGAGACATTTCCAGGGACCAAATACCTAACCCCATCCCTTCCTCTGCCAGCAATAGCCCCATGAATACAGCTCACCCCATACTCACAGCACAGCCAACCTGGGGGAGGGGCTCTGTCAGCTCACATTCACTCTTACGATTCACATCTGCAGATTCCACCACCTCCGACTAAACTCCAGCCAGAAAAAAATAATTTCCATCAAATCTGCGTTCACATTCACATATTGCATTCATGACATTGATTTTGAGGCTGGCTGGGGTGTTTTTGAATTATTTATTTTGAGTTATTTATTTAATAGAATGTGCGAGTGAGAATCGTCAGCCGGCTTCAGCTGTTCAGCAAAACACAAACAGTAATGGCGGCGGTGAGGGCTGTGCAGCGTATGTGAGGCAGAGAAGGCGGCCAGTGCCCGGGCCCTGAGGTGACAGTCACTGGGGGACAGCTGAGGGCGAAGGACGGGAGTAGCGGAGGCTGTGCGGGTGAGCTAGGCCCTGGCTCGGTTACCATAGAGACGAGCAGGAGCTGCCCTGGCATGAGAAGAGGTGAGCTGTGCTGGGCATTGGGGCCTTTGTGTGGGGTCACTGAGAACCCTGAAGGGGTATGTCACCTCAAATCACTAAAACATTGCCTGCTGACCTCCCCACTTCCTATTTTCCCTATTGTTATTAGAAATATGGCGCCAACATATTCTAGAGCGTCCCTCAGAGGGCTCAAAATGACCCTTTGGTATTGTGAGAAGCCAATTCATTTTTATTTTGTTCTGGGGATGTAGACGGCAACCAGAATACCCGAAGGAACCCATACAAACTCCATGCAGTGGCTGGGATTCAAACCTGCAACCCCAGTGATGCAAAAGCAGAAAAAAAATAATTTGCTTTGCCAAAGACAAGCCCTCGTTCGATCCACAAACCGAGACTGGCACTGGCTTGGCTTTTTTTTTTCCTCCGCCATCTTTTTTCCTCCTTCTAGGTTCGTCACCTGATCTTGCACTGCACAGGCACGAGATCAGGTGACGTCTTAGAGTACCAAAACCTAGAAATTTCACTTTACATAAAAGGGTAGACAACACTTTTATGTAAAGTAAAAAATCTGTTTGTTTTTTATATGCAACACCCTTTTTTAATAAAAAAAAAAAAGTGCAGCACCGCCCCCTAATACTGGGCAATCGAGAATAAATGGAGCACAGAGCCTCCCGTACCTACGTCATGCATCCCAGGAGGCTCTTGGGTGCTCCCTCTGCACATGTCTGAGAAGGGGCCTTTTCGTTAGAACAGAAAAATGTGCAGATCCCATGCATGTGCAGTAAGATCTGCACGTTTTTCTTCCTTGTTCTTCTTCCTATGTCACCTGACCCAGGCACGAGATCGGGTAACGTAGGAAGAACAAGGAAGAAGAGGTGAAGATGGCGCACAAGGAGCAGCCCACAGCCTCCTAGTGACGTATGGATCACTGTGGGTTCCCTTTTGGGTATTACAGCCCCATCAGCAATAAAGTAACCCCCGAAAAGAGTTTTTAGTGGTGTCAATATCACTCATGCACAGAGATCAGCACTATATAAGAGTTAGTCTCTCTTTTATATATTATGTTGAGAAGTCCGCTTGAAGAGAGAGTTTCTCTAGCCTGCCATTTATGCAGAAACCTATCTGTAAATATTGCTAGTCTCCATCTTTCTGTTTGTGGCTACATTGCGCTATGGAGTGCCAGCGTAGTGCCCGTTCCCTTCAGGGGCTGTGGCAAGATGGGAAGGGGCATGGCCAGCAGAAACTTTTTGTTTGTAATACATATATTATTTTTTAGGATAAATAAAGCAGTAGAAAGATACAAGAGGAAAAAAAAAGGGTGGGGGGTTACATTGGTGCACCATAGAACAAAAAGCAAGTCCACTATTAGCATTCAACAAGTTGAGAGGCAGCAAACACAGTACAGGCTCAGATGATGACTATGGTAGGGACATTAGATTGTGAGCCCCTTTGAGAGACAGTTAGTGACATGACTATAGACTTTTTTTTACAGCACTGAGTAATATGATGGTGCTATATAAATACTGTGTAATATTATTGATGGTAGGACAGAGCATTCGTATTCCTACAAGGACCAGTATCAGCTTTTCAAATTGAATTGTACCCCGTAGATCAGCGGTCACCAACGGGTGGTCCGCGTGAAAATTTTGGTGGTCCGTGGCTCTGTCCTCCATATGGACACAACCAGCCCACTCTCCCATCACAGGCTTAGATCTGCTTTCTAAACATCCTGGGGGGACAACTTTTGCTGCGTCCACAGCTGGGCACTACTGTCCCCCCAGAATTTACCATGTAGGTCAGAGCCTGGGATGGGAGAGTAGTTGGGTTCTGGCATCATGGCCAGTGCGCAACCCAAAAATTTTTTTAAGCCGGGTGGGAAGAAACTTTAGGTGGGTGGCAGCCCCTGTATTGTGACCAAATTCTTTGGTAATCACCCAAAAACAGCCGGGTGGGTGCTGAAAAGTGCCGGGTGGTGCGCCCAGCTAAAAGTGCCTGGGGAGAACCCTGATGACGTCATTCTGGGGAAAGTGTCATTCCCCGAGTGACACACGGCTCCCTGCGCATGCGCGGCCTTGATTTAGTGGTCTGGGAGCTTCGACAAGGTTGGTGACTACTGCCATAGATGGCATAACTGCTCGTGTATTTGATATGGCTTTCTTCTGGAAAAAGTTTAGGATGTAACAAAACGTTCAATTTGTTATATCCAAGGCAGAGCTGGCCTCAAGATTTTCAATGTACATGAGATCTGTAGACAATGGTTGCAATGTAGTGGGGGGTTGAGAAGATTCCATTTCCATCATCATTATGGCTCGCCTGCAGCCAGTAGACAAAGAAGTATTCATGTGAACCTGCACGTGGTGGGGGGGGGGATGCTTTGTCCTAATGATTGAATAACAATAATTAGGAGTCTACAGTGCTCTGCCCATTTAAGCTGGGTGGGAAGAAATTGTAGGCGGGTGGTGGCCCCTGTATTGTGACCCAACTCATCAGTAACCACCCGATACCAGCTGGATGGTTGCTGAAAAGTGCCAAGTGGTCTGCCCAGCTAAAAAGCTGGGGAGAGGTCTGGTCTAGTAGAAGAAGAATCATAGTGGTGGAATCAATGTATGTCAACACTTGGTTCCAAATGAATTGTATGGCCAAGAAAAAACATAGATCACCTTACCTTAAAAGTGTATTTTTGGAAAATACTTTGTACTTTCTATATCTATTAAAGTGTTTCTCAACCAGATTTCCTTCACAGGTTGCTAGGGGTTCTTTAAGCAATTAGCAATTTGTGCTTCTCAGGTCAGATTAAGTGACATTAAGTGACAGTGATGTTTTTGGCTATCTGTAAGGGTGACATTCTTCTCAATGACCAGCAATGTAATAGGAATTCTTTCCACTGACCACCATGGTAATGTACTGTCAGCTGTGGATAGTTATAGAGGGGTGCCAGAAGATCTCATAGTTAGGTTCCCATGGTATATGATTTACCATGATTTATCCCAGAATATGCAGCCTGAGTTATCCGTTGGCAATTGTGAACATTTGAAACCAAGATGAGCTTGATGCAACAATTTGAGTCTGCCTCCATCAATCATTGGTGATAGTCTTGCAAACTAAATTATAACCCGAGATTAACTTCAGAAAAGTCTTTCACCCAGTGCTTAATATAGGAGTTGTCCAAAGTGCGAGGGTAAAGCAGGAGGGATCAAGGGTATAGTGCAGGGATAGATAATTTAGGTCAGCCCAGTAATTTGGGGAGTAGTATGCATAGCTTGTTCCAAAAACTGGTAATTTGACGCTAATAGAGGCCATCCCAAGATGTAATTTTGAATAGGTGCATGAGAGTTAATATATAGTGAGCTAAAAAGTTTGATTGTGGAAAAACTTAAGGCCTGCCGTAGCCCAACTGGGCTTGTACTTAAAGGCCATATATTTAGAGAATAATGATCTCTCCAAGTAATAATGGTATCACAAAATAAAATTCTACTACATAGTTGCATTGGGAGTTGAGCCAAGGGGCAGTGTAACACTTGAGCCAAGTGGCACTCATTGCAGCAAGCGGTTAAAATCAGTATGTAAAAAAGAAACTTTCAACCAGTCAGTAACATATTTAAATAGCTACATTGTAAACATGATAATTAGTACCCCCTTCACATGTCAGCAGCTATAGTTTGCTATTCGAGGCCGTTCACCTTGCCAGTAAAGAGGGGGGGGGCATAGAAAGCTGACAAAATTATAGGGGTAACCGCAGTGGTCGCCAACCTTTTGGATGTCACGGACCACTAAATTTACGCGGACTCCGGACCACGCATGTGCGGGGACCTGTGTATCACTCAAAGGAGTCCAGAGACACAACCCACCCACTGCCCTGAGCCTGCGATGCATACGGAAGACATGGTTCCCGGCACTGGCCGGTGTGCCCCCCCCCCCAACCAGGGTCCTTCACGCTGGGGGGAGCACCAGCCAGAGCCGCAGACCACAGGTTGGGGACCGCTGGGTTACCAGATTCCTATGAGAACAACTGTTGGTAAAAATAAAATTGGCATGTGTTGTGTATCCACTTTTTGACCACCCAAATCTAAGAAGTTCTCTGAGCACAGAGCTCCTGTCATCTTCCAGGTAACATTCAGTCCTTGCTTATTAGTTCTTCTCTCTGAAAGTCATTTCGGTTTTTGATTTTGCAGGTTGCTAATGTATGCACTTACAGCCAATCAGAAGTTATCGATATTATGTACACTTCTACTTCACTTACTTGTGTCAGGTCACTGCTCAATAAATAGTGCCACAGAAAGAAAGCCAGACAGCCACTATTTTAAAGGATCTCAGCAATGGCATCCCAAGTATTTCTTGTGGTTCTGTTTTCTTTTAATTCGACAATAATTATTATTGGCATCATGGGCACATTCTTCACAGCTGTGTACTTTGCCATTGGATGTGCTCAGTGAGGGAACACAGTGTTCCGTGTGACAGGGTACGCCAGGTCTCTGAGCCTTTCATGTTCCTTCATGTTGTCTCTGCGTGTCTTTAATGTTTCAGTCGTAGAATTGCTGAGAATTAATAAGGGTAAATTAATTACTCCAGTGCACTCAGGGGAGTCCTCTCGGAGCTTTCTCTTCAAATATGTTACCGAATATTTAGATTTCTGCAGTGCCTGGGGGTATATATTTGCTAAACTGCTGAGCATGGCAAGGTTGGCTTCAAAAAGCTGAGCCTTGCATCAGTCGGCCCCATAGGAAGGAAGGCAAAACGTGTGAATGTAAGCTGATGTTGTCCCAGTGTGAGATGCCCTAGTTATAGCTTCTTCTTAAATATCACCTTCAGGCCATATGTAGTGTTAATTAGTGACCACGGAGCCTTTGTGAGGATTGTGATTATTATAATATGCATGAATGTGCTGAGGTGGTCTAGAACAAGTTTCCTTGAGTGAATTCCCAAGTACCAAGAGTTTATTACTTAAAGGGAATCTGTCATAATGGGGATGTAAAGGCTGCCATTGCCATATGCTTTCGGAATAAAATATTTCCTGGCTTTACTACTCTCTATGTCCCTGTCATAGAAATGCATAAGTGTGCATTTTGGGAATGTCTTTTTTTTTTTAAATAGCTAAATATAATTCTGGGTCAGTTCAGTAAGTAATGATTAAATAATAAAGTTTACTTGGTTATGTGGGTTGTCGCTGGGCAATCTTATTGTCTTGACCTGGGGATTCAGATAAAGGTTCCATCAATTTGGTGCAGGCAGCTCTTCTCCTGGAGTAAATACATCTAATTTAATTGATCACCTAGAGCACCTTTTTTTAACATGGGGGAACACTTAAAATAACTTTCTGTCCTGCTATAATTTTTTTTTTTTTTGAATCTTGCATAACGTGATCCACTAAAGAAAAACCCTGTGCTCGATAAAAAAGTGTATGTGCAAAAACACCACACAAAACTGTGTGTACTGGGGTACTATTGTGATCCCTCCTCGAAAGAGGAAGGGGAAGGGCCACCCAATTTCCCCAGACCCCCCCGAAGCGAGGCTCCTGACGAGGGCTGGGTACTGAGTCCATCCAGCCGAAGCTGAAATGGACCTACTAGCCTTTCTGGCTTTTTTATGGAACTGCATAACAGATACTAGGCCCGAAGAGACACTCCCAGTAAGGGAGAGTACCTGGCTGTTAAACCAAAGTACTCCCCAAGACGTCAGGGTTAGCCCATAAGGGAATAGCACCCTCCATCAAAAAGTGGCACACAAATACCACACCAGTGACAGTGACAAAACATAAAAATACATAAAGAATATGTGCTAATGCAAATTAGAGGCGATGTGCTAAAATCACAGTGGGTTCCTGGGCCCAAAGTGATTTTAAGCTACCCCTAGGACGCCACTCCAGGGGGACGACACTAAGCGAGATTCTGGCAGCTCTCAAGACCTGATAGCCAGACCAAGGTTTCCCCACTCCAACCAGCGGGACAGTCCACTATCTGGGAGCTCTTTTTCAGGGCAGGCCCCATGCCTCTCTCTGGTGGACGCTAGCCGGAGGAATTAGGATAGGGCGGCCCTTACAGAGCTACACCATCAAGTAGTCTGTCCTTAACTGAGGTACTAGTGCACTGCATTCTTGCCAGGAATACAGTGCCGTTCCACTCTGAGCATTGGAAGGATTAGGTACTATACTTGATCTTAGCCAAAAGGCCGAGAAGCGATGTCCTGCTATAATTACTATATCCACAACTTACAGTACGTTAGTGTGGTGATCAATGGAAGAATGCCTCCTACATGGCTGGTAAGTAGGAGGAATATCACACTTACTGATGGTCAAAAAGATCATTGGTGTCAAACAAACTGCCCGTTACTCAAGGAACCCTTAGCAACCTCTGTGTAGGTATCCCTAGGGTTCCACTGAATCTTGGTACAGAGAACACTGGTCTAGATAATAACATAAATATGCAATAGGTGAGGTGCACCTATACTAATAAGCAATGCAATTTGATGATTATCATCCAAGCTTATATCAATAAAACCAGAGGAAATACATCCCGCACTTGCATTCAGCGGTCGCTTTTGCCTGGCTGTACATTTGAAACACTTCCCCTGATCCTTTTCCTTGGCCCGTGTCCACTTATTATACAGTGTTTATATAGCACCAACATATTACGCAGCACTGTACATTAAATAGAGGTTGCAAATACCAGACAAATACAGACAAAGACACGGGGTGGATAGGACCCTGCCCAGAAGAGCTTACAATCTAAGAGGTCCAAAAACTTATAATGGAAAACAATTGAAACTCATGTCAGACGCCTATATTTACATTTTCCAGTAGGAACATTGGTTAGGTTTTAATTATCACATTCTAGATTTTCAAGCCACATTAATGAATGTCCAAAAAATAATATGTAAATGTGCTATAAAATGCTTAATTTTCATCTATTCAATATACCAATAAACATGTTCAATAAGTTCAAACAATCTGTACCAACCATAGAATTGTATGAGCCACTTTACACTTTGCTGTTTGTCTCCCTGTGGTCCGGTTAACAGATTTCTCCTGTTTAGGTCTACAGACACGATGGACTCCGACCTCAGCCCACAAGACCGCAAGGACTTGGACAAGTTTGTCAAATTTTTTGCTTTGAAGGTAAATAAAAGTCATTTACAATACTGTGTTTCTACATAAGGTAGGCATTCCTGGCAGTGATCTAATCCCATGGAAATAGTTGTTACATAGTTAGTCAGGTTGTAAAAAGACAAAGGTCCATCAAGTTCAACTACTAGGGAAATAAACATATCCCAGATATAAAACCCTATGGACATAGTTGATCCAGAGAAAGGCAAAAAACCCTGGTACAATTTGCTTCAGCAGGCATGAGGAAATCAGATGTTCCCTGGATCAACAGTCTCTGTTATCTTTTACTTTAAAGCTTTAATCTCCATTTATATTCTTTGCTTCTAGAAAGCATCCAGCTTTTTCCTAAAGCAATCCATAGAACTTGCTGAAACTATTTCCTGAGGAAGCCGATTCCACATTTTCACAGACCTTACAGTGAAGAATCCCTTCCCTATCCGGAACTTAAACTTCTTTTCCTCCAGACGCAACGAGAGCCCTCCTGTCCTTTGTAATGATCTCAAAGTAAATATTTGGGAAGAGAGTTCTCTATTTAGAACATTTATATATTTATACAGGGTGATCATATCCCCCCTTATACGTCTCTTCTCAGCTAATCTCTCCTCATAACTGAGCTCATCCATTCCTCTTTCTAGTTTAGTTACCCTTCTCTGCACTCTCTCCAATTCCATAATATTCGTTTTGTGATCTGGTGCCCAAAACTGGACTGCATATTCCAGATGAGGTCCGACCAATGCACATACACAAATTATTTTTGTGATTGTTTGACAACCACAGTATCCATATACTTCATCCAAAAGTTTGTTTCTCAATACATTTGTTATTATCTCCATCATACATCTTATGACTAAGGGTAATCCAACCCTAATAAATTTTTTTTATAACTATGTAGGCTCTTTTGCCTGTTTGTAAGTGAAATAATAACAGGTGGGAGGAATTCTGTAGTCCGCCCTGAACTACTGTTTTATATATATTAGCTCAGAGGAGTAACAATATGATTTTTGACAATTATCCTGGATAGTTATGTCACTCATGAATTCACTGTTGAGCTCATGATGAATATTAACACTCTTTTCATTCCATAGACAGTCCAGGTAATTGTACAAGCTCGACTGGGAGACAAGATATGTACTCGCTCTTCCTCCTCACCTACTGGTTCAGACTGGGTAAGACTTTTTTAAATCATTATGCATAAATTTATTGTTAGTTTATAGAAGCACTGCGCACTATTTTCATGTAAAATGACAATAAACCCATAATCTGTGATTTCATTTAACCATTTCTGTGGAAAAAAAATGTTGTGTTGATGGCCACCCTATGGCCTAATAGACTCATTTGGGAAATATTCAATATTAGGAGCTGTGCGACTCCATTCTGCTGACATGTCATACCTGAGCAGGTAAAAATTTAAAGAAATAGGGACTTCCCCCATGATCCATTTTTACGATGTTCTCTGCATGTTGGCCTCACAGTCTATGCAAGCAGAAGCATAGCTCTCCAATCTGCTAAACTTTACAGTACAGGTAGTCCCCGGGTTACATATGAAATAGGGACTGTGGCTTTGTTCTTAAGTTGGATCAGGTACATTATTTTAATAAATGCAATTAGGACAGACTTTGTCCCAACATAATTTTAGGCAGCATGGTGTGAGTTACTGTTTAAAATCCTCGCCGTGAGCGAATTACAAACAAAGCCAAAAAAAAACTTTATGGGGCCTGGACATTTATTAACTTCTGGAGCAAGCTGTTCTTTGATATGTAAAGAAGTAACTACAAAGTTTGTCTTGGTCATTAAAGAGTTACAAGAGGCTGCAGAAAGAGCTCACCCCCCTAAGATCACCCAAAACTTCATGCAAACCGCCCCCTCCCCCCTTCAAGCCTCCATTCTGCACACAGCGAGCAGGGAAGCCCTGGTATCTAGGAGGATGTCCTTAACCCAGGGACTATCTGTATATATATAAAAAACATATTGTGTTTATTAAAAAAACAACTCAAATACATATGTGTATACATGTGATTACAAGCAGCATGCTTACCAGAGGAGAACAGAGAGATGAATCAATCTGTTGTTGCTACTTTACTGTCCATTCACAGGCTAGGGACAGGGAGGTGACCAAGCAGTTGTCCTTAACTACTGTCGAGAGAAGTCTGGTAACTGGGCTGGCTGCAAAGTTTGTCTGGGCTGTGAAATCCAAGGACATACAAATCATTTAGCTGGCAACACAACACCCCTATTTATATCTGTATATTTAGCCATTTGCATGAAGATGAACTTTAAGCAGGGATCAGCATAGGGCAAACCAGCATTTGGTCACGTGAGGTTTGCCAAAATGATTCTTGAAAGGGACTAATTCTCTTTTTCTGCAAAGATCATGTGCGCAAATACCAAACAGATTTTAGTTATAGTAGGAGCATTGTGGGGAACCTGGAGCTTTACTTTCTTCATGAAACATTTCTTCCTTTTACCTTTTTGATGAATTAAAGGCAACATTGGGTTCTTTTTTTTCAGGAGGACACTCTAAAATGATAGTAACATTTTTTTTATATTTGTTAATGCTGGTATAGATAAGCGAGCTTGGGATGCTTTTCTGGTATTAATGTTGCTTTTTCAGCATTTATAATTGGAACATTTGCCTTTTACAGTTTAACTTGGCAATTAAGGACATCCCTGAGGTTACCCAGGAAGCCAAGAAAGCCCTATCTGGTCAGCTGCCTTCAGTTGGACGCTCCATGTGTGTTGAGATCTCCCTGAAGACCTCGGAGGTATTGTATGAATATGTTGGTTATACTAAAAGTTTAATTAAAAAACGACAAGAGGACTTCATTGTGAGCTCTTATCTTCTTCTGTCACATACAGATAAAGTCTTGGTATGATAATCTAAGCAAGTCACTGATCCCGGTGCTATGTGATGTACTAGGCTCATAAAGTGAACAAAATAAAAACTTTCTTTACTTTCCCTGACTGAGCCAAATTTTCTTCAATTTGTGTCTCATATGTCCCCCCTCCCGGACACTGCAGATCACAGTGGGAGGATTTGAGCAACAGGTAGTACTGTCAATTTAGAAATCCTTATTGGCTTTTGAACCAGCAGTGACAACAGTAATAGTCACATACCTTGCAACATTTATTTTTATTTCACTGCAGTCCAAGCAAGTACAGCTCACATGAGAGTAGCAACTCCGCTTTTAATTCTAGAGCAGTGCAGTATTATTGTCACTGCACACAGACTGTCCTCTTTGCATTGACCTGAGGAAGCAATGGAGATCTGCCACATGTTTCCTAATCCTTCATCAATATTAGGACAGTATTATATCAGGATAAGAAAAATATATTTAAATACTGTAAGGAGGCTGTTGGAACTATGGGAGGCATGTTTATAGAATAAGAGATATTTCCTATAACTAACTAGAAATGAATTTGTGCAGTGTAGGGCTTTACCCAGTGTAATGTTATACAGCACAATATGTAGTACTTCTTAATACATATTTGTTGTTTTGTGAAAATAAAGTTGTCTACTACAATCTCTCTCGTAAAGCTCGATACTGTGAAAATCTCATGTGTGTTATTCCAGTAGCAGAAAAGATAAAATACAGGGTACTTTTATAAGTTAAATCCGTGGTCACTAAATCTCAAAGCTCAAAGGCCAGAGCTCTGTAAATCCAAGCTCTGTACAACAATATTCAGAGAACACCTTTGACGCTTTTAAATGCATGCAGAGTATTTTATTTTAATATTGAAATGTCTTTTAAACAGCATGGTTCAGGTTAAGTTTGTTTAATGGTGATCTTCAGTTTTTTCTTCTCTTCAGCTGCAGAGGAGAGAGTTGAGGTCCCTGTATGGTGAGGTTATAAATCCTCAACCTATCCAGGGATCCTTCTCCCGCTGAAATATTAATAATACTTCTTCATGTGTTTCAGGGCGATTCCATGGAGCTTGAAGTGTGGTGTCTGGAAATGAATGAAAAGTTAGTGACATTTTTTTTCTTTTGGGAAAAGACATTTGAAGAGTCTTGTCATTTCATTTTAGAGTGACCTTTTCAATGTATTATTGCATTGTCTCCTGCAGTGTGTACGTCCTTCAGTGTCTCTCTTGGGTAGAATACATCTGAAATGTCAATTTTGATGACTAATAACGGTACATTCTGCAATCCAGCTATATTCTAAGCTGTGTTCTCCTAAGGAAACCAAAACCTGAACTCAGGGCATAAATAAGACTTCTGTATGGAGGCAAAATTTCATGCTGGATTACTGTATACATCTGGAAGGAATACACAATGCAAAACACATATCAAATAAGAATATATTCTGCTTATTCAAAAATTCAGATTTAAGCGAAACTCCAGGTTCAGTCACTGCTGTTCTCCCAGCTTGTGCAGACTGACTGGTCCTGTATCCACCCTCATCAGGAATCCTGTAATGGATGGCTGTGCTTTTGGAGACAAAGCTCCACAATTTAAAAAGGACCCTAGCCCATGTTATCCAAAATGTGAAAATAATGGCTGTAGCTACACAATTCCATATACAATATATATTTTGGATATTTTAGGAAAATTGCTTTGTTGGAGCTGCCAACATTTTACCTGGACAGGTAATAGAGTTCATCTGTTGTGCCACCTGCTGGTAAAATTACAGTACAACTATGAAATAGTTGTTTTGGTGGCTGGTGTACACAATAAGCCTGATTTATTAAAGCTCTCCAAGGCTGGAGAGGTTACACTTTCATCAGTGAAGCTGGATGATCCAGCAAACCTGGAATGGATCTGGTCCAGAGTTCAAAACATTTGCTAACAAATAGCAAACAACTTTTAGAAAATCCTTTCCAGGTTTGCTGGATCACCCTGCTTCATTGATGAAATGTATTCTCTCCAGCCTTGGAAAGCTTTATTAAATCAGGGCCAGTTTGTTAACGGATATTTTTTTTATTTTGGATCCCTGATGACCTTTATCACTTATTGGAGTTATTTACATTTTAGATGTGACCGGGATATAAAAGTCTCCTATACTGTGTATAATCGGCTATCTCTTCTACTGAAGTCCTTACTGGCCGTCACAAGGGTGACACCAGCCTACAGGCTGTCCAGGAAGCAGGGTCATGAATATGTCATTCTGTACAGGTATGTATATCAGCCCTAAGATTAGCTGTAAGGTCTATTCATACCTGTGCACTTTTCTTACTAATGTTCTTCCATCATCGAACATATTAGAACATGAATAAAATAATAACATGCATTGTATGTTTTCAATGCATATAACAGTACGTGCTTGTTTTCCTAATAAAAAGGACAGCTACACCATCCCAACCCTTTTGTTAAGGTTACAGTGCAGCCTTATAAGGATTTTTGTATAGTGTGCTAGCATTAGGCATTGTATAGGTATTAAGATAGTATTTTATAAAGATAACATTTTTTTTTAATTTTTTTTTTGCAGGATATATTTTGGAGATGTTCAGCTTTTGGGTCTTAAAGAAGGTAAAATATAAAATGTTATGGGACATTTACAAGATAGGAATAAGGAGTCATATAATACTAACTGTTAATTATAAATAGACTATAATCGAAGATCAAGATTTACTCATGTTTGCTTTCCATTAGCCAAATATTGCTGGGTAGGCCAAGGTCTTACTGTATCCAGATTCCCCCCCCCCCCCAAATATATAATTGCCCTGAATCTGTGCATATTATGTGGGATTTTAAATTATGGCGAATGCAATAGGCTAAGCTGGAGCATACAGAAGTGAGCAGAAACGCCCAGGTAGGCAGGAAAAAAGTTACGAATCATGACACAAGGATTCTACTTTGGAGTATCCTAAGACTAGTTCAGCTACACTTTAAATTAGAAGTGAGATCGGTACTGGTCACTGAGATTCATAATGGTAACATTTATATTTTATGAAGTAGCACACCCTGATCATTTATCACTTTATCCCATTAAAACTGAGAAAATAAGTAATACTTAGAAAGCATGTGATGGCTTCTACAATTTTTTCTCTTGGACTCAAAAACTAAATTAAGACAGGAACTTGTACCAATCAGTGTGCACAAGTGCATACAAATACCTTTCCTATTTTCACCATATACTTTGTTCCAGGTTTCCAGGCGGTACGTGTTGGGACAGTGGGGACCCCAATAGGGACGCTGACCCTGACTTGTGCTTACAGAACTAATCTGGCTTTCATGTCTACTCGGTAAGCCCAGTCCTCTGGTATGAGGGCCTTTATTAAAAGATCGGTGTTGTTTTCAGTGTACACTCACATCCTCCTACGGATCAGCCCAGAACAGTGTCATATGTTAAAGGGGTGGACGATCCTCCATATTGTTTTCTGCAGGTTCTTTGCCTTTGTCATATCCTCTTTGCCCATCTGTCTCCTGCCCTGGTGGGGTTGGGTGATCTTCACAAATGCAGAGACAGGTAGCTTAATAACATATCAATGTGTTTATTGCATTTCAGGCAGTTTGAGAGGACTCAGCCCATCATGGGGATTATTATTGATCACTTTGTTGACCGACCTTTCCCCAGCTCCTCACACATGCATCCCTGCAACTACAGGTGAGGACACAGGTAGCATGCACACGGATCACCTAGAAACACAGAGGTTCCCGGACTAAAGGCCTTCCCTGCAGAGCTCGACAAAATTTACAATACTGTGGGTTTATTTCCATATTTGAAATGTGACATTTAAAGAAAATTTGACTTAGTTTCTTAAATTCTGGAATCCTGGCTGATATGTTTCCCATTCTCATGTCTGCTGCAAAGTGACAAGGCCTTATTATATTGTGTTGTATATGCATGAAAATACAGCAGGCATTGCATATACTATCTAAACTAAGCTGTGAAATATCTTATGTGATCATAATTTGTGTTAATCCTATTTACTCGGAGCTAGTAACAGCTCTCCTTACTGGCCTCTGTAATGTCAGTGACTCTTTGTGATTTGACATATTTATGTCTTATGAATGTTTAGCAAAAATGGCTGCTCTCACTGCAAAATTTCAGTAGGCCTGGTATCCCAACTCCAGCTAAACCTTTTTCAGTTTTGGATAGTGGGAAAAGCTCTCCAAAACAGACAAATTGGAAAAAATTGGGGAAAAAGGCGGTCTCGTCTTTGTGTGGGCCTAGTGATACCCATTTCTTTTTCTTGTGTCATAGAGACAGAAAAGATGAGATGATCTGCAATGGGTTCAGACACCAAATGTCTAATGTTTCCCCCACTATCCAAAAATGTGTTTTTCCAGTTTTATCTCAAGTTGGGCTTTTAATACAAAAATCTGGTTCCTCACCTGAAGTATTGTAGGATCATTGTTGGTGTTTATCACTGGGGTTGTACCCACAGCTGGGTCAGCTTTTTCACTGCTTTTTAATTTGTTAATTTGTTCTGACTGAATGTTTTATAAACCGATAATTTACTGCATTGTCACCTACCATCAAGGTCCCCCAAAATTAAAAATGTTTTGAAGGATTAAAGTGGAAAGTGTAGCCATTCCACCTGCCTCTCACCAACCCCCTAAATCCTACCAGATATTTTCTGTTAAAAAAAAAATCCTTTACATTCCTGCAACCTACTGGTCTTGATGTTTCATGGCCACTTCCTCTTGGTCCTTTGGTGAGAGGACATCTTCCAGGATTGGTACTGATGTAATGATGTCTCATGAGCAGACCTGGAATAAAGATGCTCCTCGCTTAATTATCAGGTTTATACCTTAGACCTGGTTGTTAAGTGAGTTTGTCGTTAAGCAAGGAGCATAAGATAAACCCAGTCTGCAGTGCTGCAAGCATGCAGCACCTGTCAGTGAAAAGCTCACTGACAGTCTGCAGAGGAGGAAGTCAGGGGGACCCGAGGAGACAGAAGAAGAGATGGCGCATGGATGTACACTGTACAGTTGTGTACGGTGTGCTCGTCAGGGGAGTCGGTCATAAACAGGCGGGTGCTCAGTAAACAGGTAAGTCATAAAACGTGGAATACCTGTACGATACGGGGAGCCTACATAATGACAATAATTGAATGTCCTTCTGCCTGGAGAGGACTTTTATCGCTGGATCAAGGAAGGGGCCTTAGATGAATTTGAAATTCATATATACAGGTGATTCTATCGTGCAGTTGACTCCCTTTTAGGCTGCATCAAGCTGCTTTTGACATGAACAGAAGCCCATATACACAAGCTCCAAAAAGTTTATGGATGGGTTTTAAAAACACCTTAAAGAGAAACTAAACTGAAAACAGCCGGGAGTGTCCTGCATCGGGTCCCGCGTTGTCCCGGTAACTGTCCCGAAGCTGGCGCTCCGGGTGTCGCCATCTTTTTGACATTTAAAAAGAAAAAAAAAAGGTGTTGCACTTAATTAAAAATTATGTATATTTTATATATATATATATATATATATATATATATATATATATTTTAGGTATGCTTTAAGCAGTAGCAGGTCTTCTCAGAACACCAGATTACAGACCGCAAAGCAGGACAGTGCGATCTACAGCTATACCTGGATGAAACACAGAAACCTCCAAATAGTTAGACCCTTCTGCATGTGTTTCAAGTCTTAGGCTTGTTCAGTTTTTGAGTGCCCCTTAACCTGTAACCGATGTTGGTAATGATAACTCTCTACCATTAACTCTAATAGGTATATGTTTTGACCTTTAACCAATCCAGAATTTAATTCCTTGTGCATTTTGTAATATTTGTTACCAGGGGGACTGAGGAGCAGGGAATCGCATACCCTACTGTGGAGGATTCTCAGGATGTCTGCACTACGTCCTTCTCGACATCACCCCCTTCGCAGGTGAGCATGGGACTTCTGTGATTTGCAGCACAAACCTTCTAGTGCCACTGATGCTTCCCTAATGCAAATCTACTTCCTGCTCAGTGAAGCAGAGATCCATGTTTGAGCTATTGCTCTGACTGGCCCTCCTGTGTACAGCTCGTGTACGGTAATGGATGGGGAACGTGTAGAAGTAGGTTATCACTTTTCATATGGGAGATGTATAACTAGCTGTCAATAGATGAAGTTAAGGTAGTCCTGTACCTGCACTGATATCTTTCTTTTCTGCTGTCTCTTTGTTTTCTCTGTCTGTGCTTGCTGTGTGTAGTGTGTGTTTACTTTCAGCAAGGCACAAGGTCAGGCAGCTAATACTGTGGTGACCGACTCACACAGAGTCCTGACAATGGGACTGGCCTTCTCACACCAAGTGAGTTCAACAGCGGCATGTACAGTGTGTGTGTGTGTGTGTATCAGCTGTGTTAGAAGAACCCTCCTAAAGTGACTGTCCTAAAAACAAACTAAAGGGCTATATGCAAAGATATATATACTGCCCTCTCATTTTGCTCACATCATTGACCGCAGCAGTAGTAAGAAGAAAATGGCCACTGATAGGATCAGATTACTGGTACTCATCTGTTAAGGGGTTCAATCTACTGGCACCTACATCACTAATATGTCCTACACTTATTTTACATAGAGTACCAATTTATCAAGAGCAATTGGGGCCTCTTATCAGGCATGTGGATGATGAAGGAGCCTTGCTTAGTTGCAGAACATTATTCTATTTTATGTAATCATGTTAGTAGGGTGGATTTTAGCTTTGCACAGTCTGCTAGTACTTTAGCACTGAATTTTACACATGTTTATGCACCATGGAGTCATGAAAACACCTTTAGATATAACTTTTCATTTTGGTATGGTGTGCAATGGAAACATTTTACATCACTCATACCAATGTAGAGGATCGGCAGCCAAACCACGAAGCACAGCAGGGCACAAGAATTCCATTTCTGGACACCTCAGCATCAGAATTTTTTTGCCGAATGATTTCTCTTTACTGCTGCAGAAGTCCGGGGCCAATCTGCGGTAGAGGCTAGTATCTACTTTTTGTCTTTGCATTGAGCTATTTAGTTTACATTTTTGTTTTAGCAACTGAGTAATTTAGGCAATTTATCATTTTCCTGTACTTACAGACACATTTATACCAAAATAACCTTTTATGCCGAAAAACGAATTTATCCTAATTTCCTTATTACTCACTTCCCAGTGTGTGAATGCATTATTCCCTTAAAAATAGTTTCCGAATCATTTCCCGAGATAAAGTTCCCAGTAAAAACCTTTCAACTAACATCTTGTAGCTGCCCATGATTGGTTGTTTTTGAGCATGCTAAACCTGCTAGTTGTGGCTTTCTATTCCCTGTGAGAGTGTCCTTTATTTATTTTTTTCTTGTTATAGTTTATTAACTATTGTGGAGGTGCAGCCTCTCTACTTATTATAACATTCGTAGTAAGAAATAGAATATCTGTTTGTCATATGCAAAGCGAGATTTAATAAATAATAAAAAATATATATATATGTATGTGTGTGTATTTATATATATATATATATATATATATATATATATATATATATATATATATATATATATACACACACACACACACCTAACATCACAAAGAACTGTGCTTTCCTTTACCTACATTAAACTAAAAGTACCTAACCATCTATAGGTCAGAATGTGGTTAGGACTGTGATATGTGCCAGATACAACGATACCAACGTTAATAATGGGCTTTCAGTATAAACAGAAAATCTCTCAGAAAGGAAATGGGAAAGAGGAAGCTCTGTGCAATATCAAAACTGGCCAGCCACAGCAAGAACAGCTTTCCATTGCAGAGTGTTTACTATGCTTCTTAAAACATATCAGATGAAAAGTCAGATTGTAGAAGGAAGAAATCTAATTGCTGAAGACAGGCCAGATCCAGGGTAATAATGGCCAAACACTTTGTATGGAGAGCCTTTTTTATATATAGGTGATAACTGAATACTTATGCAGCAGCTTACTGGAATTCTTAGGTGCATTTCAATTTTGCAGATAATTCCAAGGAGTTGTTCTTGTGTGGCTGTCTTCAGTATAGGCTGCCTCACATAGAAACATATACTTTTCAATCCTATACATATCTTAGTCTCTCCTATCTATTTGGCATATTTAATGGAGTTTTGTTCTTTATCTGGATGGTGAAATACATGAAATGTCAATGTAGCAAGATGGGTAATGTTTCTTTGTTTGACTATGAAATGCCAGCAGTCATATAGGTCTGAGCCCAAAATTCTGACAAAGAGTTATCTCTGCTGAAATCAGTCAGTGAATAATTGAACAACCTTGCGCCCATTCAAAAGTTTGAAGTTAATTAGTTATTATGAATTACTTTAATTCATTTACTAAATAAAGTAATACATTTTAAAGTGATGTAATAAAGAAACTAAAACTGTTGTTAACTTATCTTCTAAAACAGTGGTCCCCAACCCCCGGGGCGCGGACTGGTGCTGGTCCATGGCTGGTGAGTTGGGGGCTGGAAATGACAGGAGGCAGAAGCAGCGGGAACGCCGGCGGCCCTCCTTACACTGCTGTAATGCTAGTGACGGTGTGACAGCGGGAGTGTGGACTGCTCTCCTCACACTGCTTACACAGGAGCTGCTGAGAATAGCACAGTAGTGTAAGCTGTACATATACTGGGCCATGGCAAAATTTCATTCTATGTTACCAGGCCCTGCTATAAGAAAGGTTTGGGACCACTGGTCTAGAACACCCAGGGAGCCCTGAAAGTCCAGGTGCTCTATTGTGGAAATATTAGCTTCAGCTTTGCTGATTTTAGGGTTCACCATGTCTCCTTATTGGTGTAGCAGTGAGATAGGTGGCTTTAAAAACCAATGTGATGGAGTGTAAGGGAGTTGGCTAAAGCATTGTATGTAGTACAGGTGCACTTTAGTACTGGCTTTGTTTAGACTGAGCGTTTAAAATCCTTTTTTTTTTTTTTTTTTTTGCAGATAATTATTTTTTTTATAGAATAAGTCTGATTGTTTTTGATTTATAATTATAAAATTGTGCAAATTATTTAATTGTGCTTGTGAGAGGTTCTCTAATAACTTGACTGGTGTAAAATGGCAAATTGAATAATGGCAGAAAATGTATTTGACGTTGTAGTGCAGTGTGCTTGAGTTCTAACTATATTGATCAGACTGTGGCTTCTTTAGCATCCTTTAAAAGCTTTATCAGTGGAATAATAAAAGAGAACTGTGTGACTTTGTATTTCAGAGAACAAAATATTTTTAGAGTTACAGGTGCATTTGAAGCATAAATTTGGTTATTAAGTAGAGCTGTCACCCTCCCCTTCCTGCCTGCCAGCTGAAACCAACATCTCTCCTACACTTTTTCTTTAACGGGTTTGGGTGTCCTTCTAAGTGGCCGGTCAATCCATTTCAAATTACATCCTTGGCCAAGGGATAAAGGTGTGTGATGTAAAGGCACTGAGCTCTGCCCGAGCAGTCATAAGGAGCCTCTGCTGTACACAGATCTCGCTCTACGTTGTGATTGTAATCAAGACCGGACCAGCACAAACTGCTGTTACTGATGAAAGTCTAAACCTATTTAAGGCAAGGCATTTCAGATGTGTATGTTTCAGGGAATAGTAAGCAAATCGGGCAATAGCTGTATTTAACAATAACCTAGTAGCCATTTTTAACTTTTGATGTTAAAATACTAGAGCAGACACTAAAAAAAATGCACACCACTTTTTCTGATTATTAAGCAGAAAATACCATTCTATAATCTAACGTGCTTAGTAGTGTGTGTGTGTGTGTGTGTGTGTGTGTGTGTGTGTGTGTATAAAAATTCATGAACATGAGAAATTTTGGCTAACAAAGACTACTTCACTTCACCTTAAACAGTTCAGTATTGGGTGGGGAATGATTAGTCCTGTTTAAGTGTAAAGATATGACTGCCGGTGCTGTGCATTTCTCTGGTTATTTCTGATTGTAAATGTCAGAGCTGAGTGTCATTGCCTTTATTAGGCATCCACTGGACACACTGACCGTAATAACGGCAGCAGTGGAGTGAAGGATGCTGGGAATGTCATAGCGGCAGATGCTGGGACATGGGGCAGGTATACATTTTAGGTCAGGCATATTCATTATCTGTTACCCAAAACTACATTAGATTTAAGTGAAAGTCTTGCAGTTCTGGCTTTTTTTTAGTTACAGCTGCTGCACAGTAGCGTGAGTTGTGAGCTATGTGCACAGTAAGTAAGAACACAACTTACATTACTGGAATGAGCAGGGCACCTGGGAGGGTGTTAAGTGCTTATTAATCTTGGATAGAATGCAATTGTACCATCTCTTTATTTCTTCCTTCCTCCTTTCTCTGTCTCACTGTCTAGCTATACAGCTCTCGCCTTTCTTATCAGCCGACTGTCCTTGGAACAGGATCCTCTGAGCCGTGCTACCCAGTGGCATTAGCTGCTGGAGTGAGCGCTACCCTTCCACACCAGGTAGTCCTCTGCGGAGGGAAGGGACACACTGCGTGCATGGGGGGTAGTGGATGGGCACCTCCATGCCTGCCTTTGTATTAGCAAAGATGTAAGGGATGTTTTAATTATGCAAACAATAGAATGCAAAGGGTATGTGGTACTAAAGCTATAATCCTTCTTTAATATGATATAAATCTTATATTTGGTTATCGTAACATTTTTCAATCTTTTTTTCTTTATTGCTTTATCACTAGTCATTACTCTGTGATAAAGTATGTAGGTTGCTACCACCATCACTAAAGTACTTGTTTAGTCACCGACTTTGGACAAGTATATAGATTTGTTGACTTTACTTTTGACTTTCTTTATCAAGCTACATACACACGTAAGATGATTCTCGTCCAATAATCGCCTCAGGGCTGATATCGACAAGAATCTGACATGCGTAAAACGCTTGTCGTTCATGGATGCATCTTGGCGGATCTACAAACGATTGTAATGGAAGTGAAGAGGAGAAAGTGCAGTGGGGTGCCGCTCCGTCGTTCTCCCCCCTTCCTCTCCTCTCCATAGACCAGAATGGCACTGTATGCTCGTTCATGTGTAAATAAAGCACTGTACATTTTACCCACAGCAACCAGACTTCGGGCTACTTACATTAAAATTTGTTTTGAATTTTATATGCCTATCTACCTAGAAGGATGGGATCTGATTGGTGTTTGTGAATATTACATAACATCCTGAGGTATCATACCATACCTGATTATACAGAACGGTAGAATGGCTGCAAAATATTAGTAAAAATATTCTAAACATTTAGGCTGCAAAACGTGCTGGGAACTGCTGATGAAGCACAAATTTAAATATCAGGTACATGAAAACAAAAGTAAGTTTTCTTTAGAAGGCAGCCACAGTATAAAAGCCTGTTCTCTGCCAGTTGTTTCCAGAGTGGGACTTTTGGATCTCTGTATACAAACAGTGGTCTGTCTGCAGAGGACCAACACACCCACTTCTGATACCTATGCTCTAAACTTATGACCTCTGCTAATTGGTAGACTCTAGTTCTGACCCAGCAGGGGGCAGCAGTCTTTGTCAGAAATGTAAGACCTTATCTTACCTTTATTAAAAAAGTGCTTCTGTTGGAGAGCTTTAGCATCAGCTGCCCTGACTGTTTAGGTAAATCTCCTTAGTAGAAATAAAAACAATATGACAAAATGTACATTATTTCCCTGCTGTCTAAATGATTTTAAAGCAAAACTAAAACCTTTTTGTACTCGCCTGTTCCTGTCCCACCATCTTCTTTTCTTTCTTGATTCAATCTTTGGTTACTTGAAACAAAATCCAGTCCAGGGCGAGCCAGGATCAGGCAGGTGAGAAAGCTGATTGCAGAAGGGATATTGCCTGTCTCTTTCTGCAAAAAAAGCCCTGCCTGATAGCAGGTTTTAAAAAGTGGAACTTTTAGTTCTAGTACTAGTTGTAAAGTTTTCACACATAATTAAAGCGTTATTTTAACTCTGGGATCTCTCTGTAGATGATGGTACCAGGGAAGGAGGGTGGATTGCCCAACATCACTGCCCAGCCTGCACATGGTACTCAAGCTGAACATGACCGGCTCCACCTAACCTCACCATCAAATGTAACACTCACCACTTCCAGCAGGTAAATTATCACCCTACAGGTTAACATAAGTGGTAAATTCACACATTGTGCTTATTCTGGTCTTTTCTTCCACAGTGAAGAAGCAGACACCCCATCAGGTAGCAACACAGCTGGCCGCGGCAGTTCACCAAACAAAACCCCTCACATCCTCTTCACTCGCAAAGTAGGGGCCTTCGTAGACAAGCCCTCCCCTCAAGTGAGTAGAGTAGTATGTTCTGTGTCACTGTTTTCAATAAACCTTAATGTCAGATCTTCTATCTTTCTCTTAACAATGCACACACAATTTACCTGCCAAAGAATTTTTATTTCCACTCAGCCAGTCTTGTGATCTGCACAGCTTGGTCTTGATTTAAAAACAGAAAGCTGCCTGCCCTATTTTCTGGGTCATCTTTACAGCTTCTTGCCTTCTAATTTGATTTGCAGAATGAGGAAGTGGATTTGTTATGCAGTGAGCAGATTAGAATTTAAATTATAGCTGGAATAAAATACAACATGTGTTATATACAGGGTCCTGGCTTCTAAACATATTTTGTGCTCTTAGGTATGCAGCGTCTCTTGGCTCTACCATTGAACTGTCATAGCTCTTTGTGTATATATACAGTTAGAACACAATGAATTTTAAATGAAACAACTCAGATGCAGTTGAACTGCAGACTTTCAGCTTTAAATCAATGGGTTGAACAAAAAGATTGCATACAAATCTGAGGAACTAAAACTTTTTTTACACAGTCACTTCATTTCAGGGGCTCAAAAGTAATTGGACAATTGACTCAAAGGCTATTTTATGGGCTGGTGTGGGCAATTCCTTCGTTATGTCATTATCAATTAGGCAGATAAAAGGCCTGGGGGGGGGGGGTGCTTGTATGTGGAAGGTTTTGCTGTGAACAGACAATATGCGGTCAAAGGAGCTCTCCATGCAGGTGAAACAAGCCATCCTTAAGCTGCAAAAAACAGAAAAAACCCATCCGAGAAATTGCTACAATATTAGGAGTGGCAAAATCTACAGTTTGGTACATCATGAGAAATAAACAAAGCACTGGTGAACTCAGCAATACCAAAAGACATGGACGTCCACGGAAGACAACAGTGGTGGATGATCACAGAATCATTTCCATGGTGAAGAGAAACTCCTTCACAACAGCCAACCAAGTGAACAACACTCTCCAGGAAGTAGGCGTATCGATATCCAAGTCTACCATAAAGAGAACACTGCATGAAAGTAAATACAGAGGGTGCATTGCAAGGTGCAAGCCACCCTTAAGCCTCAAGAATAGGAAGGCGAGATTGGACTTTGCTAAAAACCTCTAAAAAAGCCAGCACAGTTCTGGAAAAACATTCTTTGGACAGATGAAACCAAGATCAACCTTTACCAGAATGATGGCAATAGAGAAGAGTGTGGAAGAACGGAGAAGGTGTGGAAGAACTCATGATCCAAAGCATACCACATCATCTGTAAAATATGGCGGAGGCAGTGTGATGGCTTGGGCGTGCATGGCTGCCATGGCACTGGGACACTAGTGTTTATCCATGATGTGACACAGGACAGAAGCAGCCGTATGAATTCTGAGGTGTTCAGAGACATACTGTCTGCTCAAATCCAGCTAAATGCAGTCACATTGATTGGGGGGCATTTCATAATACAGATGGACAATGACCCAAAACATACAGCCAAAGCAACCCAGGAGTTTATTAAAGCCAAGAAGTGGAATATTCTTGAATGGCCAAGTCAGTCACCTGATCTGAACCCAATTGAGCATGCATTTCACTTGTTGAAGACTAAACATCGGACAGAAAGGCCAACAAACAGCAACTGAAAGCCGCTGCAGTAAAGGCCTGGCAGAGCATTAAAAAGAGGAAACCCAGCATCCGGTGATGTCCATTAATTCAAGACTATAGGCTGTCATTGCCAGCAGAGGGTTTTCAACCAAGTATTAGAAATTAACATTTTATTTTCAGCTTTTTATTTTTGTCCAAATAATTTTGAGCCCCTGAAATGAAGTGATTGTGTTAAAAAAACGCTTTAGTGAAATTTTTTGTTCAACCCACTGAATTAAAGCTGAAAGTCTGCAGTTCAACTGCATCTGAGTTGTTTCATTTACAATTAATTGTGGTAATGTACAGAACCAAAATTAGAAAAAAAAGTTGTCTCTGTCCAAATATTTGTGGACCTAACTGTAGGCTGATCCTGGGAACAGGGAATAGACATACTCCAAGTGTATCATGTCATGTGATTAAAATAGGTGTTGTTTCCAGAAATTACCCTGTAAGTCTTTAGATCTAGTCCTGCTCCCTATGTAAGTCCCCCCAATAAACAGGTTACTATTGAAAGGATTATTACAGGGTATTGTAGTAATGATCCTGGTAGTAATGATCCTGCCTGTAGTGAATTGATTAATGCTGGATGACCCAAGATGGCATTGTTCCTGTTTACAGGTCACCTATGCCAGCACTGATATTCCTTTTGCCGTGTTTGCACCCAAGCTAGCCGACCTAGAGGAGAATGACCCCATGGTAAGTACCCATTGCTTAAACAATAAAGTACGACACAAGGTGCGCTTATTTATATCCTTGGCCCTTCCTCTTGTGAAAATCACCATCCTTCTTCAACATACCTCAACACTTCAGTTTAAGGGAAATTCTTATAGGATGTGGCTGCTCAGTATTTCCCAAGGTCTCACCAGATTGACAGCAATGTCACCCTCACTTTTAGGGAAGTCTACAGGTACTAGGTACACTTTGTTAAAGGGGAGTGTAGGGTAGACATTTCCAGTGTATCATGTATTATGCTGCAAAGAAATAAAAACAAATATAAAGAAAAACAAAAAAAGCAGTAAAATGATAGCTAAGGGGAAGGGAGGAGTTAGGACTGGCAAGTGATTGAATAGAAACAAAAAAAGAATCAGAAATAAAAAAATTACATACAAAGGAAGCTATGTCAACACGTATCTCTCTATATTCTATATAGCAGTGTTTATAAACACAGTGCCCGAAGGTCCGAACAACTAGTTCCGATGATGGGGTTAACAATGACATTAAATGGTCCAAATGTTACATTTTAAATTCTCTAAACAAGAACATAAACGAATGAACCCTCTGCCAACAAGTCTTTATATTTGTTGCGTCCATAATCATGCCAATAACTTGTATCTTGCCTCGTAAGGCTTCAATAACATAGCTGCTAGTATACCGAAAAGGGGACAATAATGATATTCTTTCTCCTGTTTGGGACAGGTGTTAAGGATGTAAGAAGGTCCATTTTTAACAGCATTTACTGTAATAGGTGCTGTGTGCAAGTCAGTGGCTAGAAAATGTGGGGAGGAGATGGACAGTGGGGTAAAAGGACTGGGTGTATTACAGTATTGATCAACTTTATAGTATGCTCTTTCTCCGCAACAGTAAAGATAATGTTTAAAAGGCCCTTCTAAGGCTTATTTGTGGAAAAAAAAGTTTGTCTGTCAAAAACAATGGGAATGCTTGCAAATATAGGGTGGAACCTGATTGTTGGTTGTTATAAAAATAAACAAATTGTCCTCATTTTCTTTTCTCAAGTTTTGATAAATCCATCACATAGACTTCCAGTGGACCTCATTTACCAGTCTATTTGAACAGCTTCTTGTTTAAATGTGGAAATGGAGATAGATTCACTCTCTGACAATATTAGAGTTGAACACTTTCTTTCTTTTCTAGGTGGTCTATCCCGACAGTCCCGAGGAGGTGTCACCGGATGCTCGGAGCTTGCACAGCTCCTGCTCCAGCAGTGAGGTACCGCAGGATGACTTTGTGATGGTGGATTTTGTAAGTGTTACCAATATGGCTCATTACCACAACATGGTCCTTAACATGTGCGTCTGGTGTCCAAAGATTCTGCAGTGCATGTTTGTGTCTATATTACAGATCCTCTTTTCTTTCTCAGCGTCCAGCCTTTTCTAAAGATGATTTACCCATGGATGTTGGAACTTTCTACCGGGAGTTTCAGAACCCGCCTCAGCTTAGTAGCCTCTCCATAGACATTGCTGTGCAGTCAATGGCAGAAGATCTGGTGAGTACATTATACAAGTCACTAATATTTCTGAAAAATGGTGGATGTACCACCTAATTTTATTGAGGGATGGATATGTAACTGAAAAGACCAGAATGGATTTATGTGGTTTCAGTCGTACAAGGATCTTCTGTGAGTTCAGCCTGCCAACATTATAATATTGATTACAGCAATGTGACTGCTTCATTTCTGAATATGCAAATATAGGGCAGCATGGTGGTTGAGAGGTTAGCACTCTGACCAATCTCAGTCAGGACACTAGCTGCAAGAAGTTTGCAGGTTCTCCCCGTGTTTTGCATGGGTTTTTTCCAGGTACTCCCGTTTCTTCCCACAAACCAAAAAACATGCAGTTAGGTTAATTGGCTTCCCCACAAAATTGACAATATGACATATGACTATGGTAGGGATATTAGACTGTAAGCCCCTTAGAGGCACAGCTCGTGACATGACTATGGACTTTGTACAGCGTTGTAGTTGCATAATATGTCAGCAAGTACATAAATACTGTGAAATAATAACTTAATATGTTTCATAAATAAGAAAGTCACATTCCATGTGCATTCATTTTCACTTTGTACTATTCCCCACAGGATTCCTTACCAGAGAAGCTGGCTATGCATGAGAAGAACATGGAGGAGTTCGATGCTTTTGTTGAATCTTTACAGTAAGGTGAAGGACTCTGACTTTGGGAGTTGGTTCTGGATAATTTTCCAATGCCTGACCCCACTGCTAAACTCCACTTCCTGCTGTGCCCTGTCGTGTAATTCATGAAGAAGCACCTACCTGTCTTCTGTAGGAGGATCCTAGCAGCACGGCTGCTCAGTTTTTTAAGTTGAGCGGTGCAACGTGCTTCCTTCAACAGGCTCTGTATATCGAAAAGACTCTTTCTAAAGCAAAGGCACAAGAACCAGGGCCCAGAGTTTTACTACTGGACAAGAAGGAAATACTAAAAGCCAGAAGATGGAGCTCTGTATGTTATGTTAGACCCTAGTTATCAGAAAACCTCTCTATCTGTGCAGTCTGTTCACTGCAAATATGATGTTGCAGACTGCCCTGCACCTTACATGTCCTATATGGATCAAGTGTATATTTACCATCTGCACTAGCACTACGTCTGCCCTCCTCTGCCCCTTGTCATCTGTTTTCTTTCTCAGGTATACCAGAAAAAAAGAATTCGTTTTTTTGTCTAATGATGATTACAACTTGTCGCGCACATAAACAATGACCCTTCAATTGACCTACTGTTTTTGTTTCACCTTGTAATTTGGGTCTGACTTTATGGGTACCCTTTGCTAATTGCCATATCCCTGTTGCCTGCAGCAAACTCATTAGAAGTTTTGGAAAGGCCAGTTTAACATGAAGAACAGAGACTGCTGTTTGCCCATCACTGCAGTGTTCACTCCACACTATGACATTCATAAAATGCAGGCTGAGGGTGAAGACTGCAGGTATATATCAGTCCTGTGTATAATGCTACAGAAAACACTGCACGATTAGAGGGGATTGTCATGTGATTGGGCTTTCATCTCCCAGTGCAAATCTGAATTGATTTTTTTTTTTTAACAAGCAACATGAACAGTTAATAGTTCAAAAACTTTGATAAATGTGATCCATTGTACTTGGAGGCTGCTGCCCCTTAGAGGTAGAAATGCTAACTACAGCCTAGCACTGTCATTACACTACCAATGCTGCCTGACTGCATGTGGCAGCACCAGTTCATCTCTGCCTGCTTTTCCTATACATTCAGCTTATTTTGTAAATTTCAAATATATATAATAAACACACTACATGCAATAATAAGAATTCCTAAACCACAGATAGCTTCATAATGGCGGCAGCAGAAAAGCCACCCCAGTGTGTACATAGATGTTAGAAAGCTGCCACGTACACTTTAGGGTAGAGATATCTGCAGCAGTTGGTTACCAGTCATGCACATCGGTAAGTTTTTTGTAGGAATCAGTGGAGAGTTAATGCTGCTACAATTCCCCTCCCAATATACCAATCACAGTGAGGGGAAATTCAGCACTGCTGTAATGAATGAAATGTAATTCAGATATGTATGATAAAAAATAAATCTATGTATTTACATGAATTCAGAGTTTCCTTTTTCCCCTGTACAGCCAGTTTTACACTACTCAGCATGGATGCATTAGCAAAGCAGTAGACTGATTAGGTCACTGTCTGCTCTCCCCTGATATGATCGCGTTCCTTGTCAGCACAGCTCATCGACTGGTTTCTGATAGAAGACTGTAAAAGGCAGCAATTTCAGGTTGGCTAAAAATTCAACTCAGTCAGCTCCGGCCTTAACCTGAGCGCTCATTGGTAATATGTCTGAGGGTGCTTTCCCATTCATTGCTTTGATAAGCTCTAGGGCTATGATTGAGCAAGGGCTGACCATGTAGCTGCTACCCCATAACAGCTAAAAGGTCTGCCTGTGTGATAACCCATCACAGTTCCTTCTGAAAGCATCCACAACTGAGTAACAAAACCTGTCGCCTGCAAGCATGTTAGGGAGAAGCACCCTTATACTCTGAAAACCATAAAAAGAGGACCAGATCGTAATACAACCATTACAACATTTTCCTTCTGCATCTAAAGTGAAGTTTTGTTTGATTATTCAATTTAAGAATTGATTTTTAGCTCTACTTCCATTTTTGGTGAAATTAATGTGTAGTACCAAATATTATCCACAAGATGGGGACCTTTCCTTCAAAAATAAGATTTTTATACAGTATGAACCAAGTTTTACAGCAGAACTAAACCTTACAATTATTTAATTGTGAGCAGACGGCACTATTATTAGTGTTTAGTATTCTAAAACTTTCCTGCCTGTAAGTAATATTCTCTTAAATGTACACTGAGCTGCACATGCACAGTTTTATGAATCATCCTGACCTAGCTGGTGGCTGGGAATGAATAAACTATGAGCATGCTCGGAAGTTACGTCTTTTTAGCTTGGCTAATCAAGATGCCCAAAGATCCTAAACTCAGAGGATTTTTCATAGCGCTCATTTTACTTTTAGATCTTATTTTCTCTCTACCCCTATGCGCTGTCATGTCTGTTAAGTGGCCAGGACAAGTGGCAATTCCCAATATGTTATCAATAAATTCCTCTTTTTTCTTTCCTAAATGTTTAAGCACCCTAAAAGACCACCCAGAACCTTAAGGGAATATGTCAGACCCTTAATATTGTTGCACACCCAGCAGGGTTCCTCTTCAATTACCCTTCTGAAGATCACTGCTCTCAGCTTCCAGTGGCCAGTAATGGGGAATAATATTGGTTGCTGCTACTCTCCAACCTTATAACCCTGGCTGCCCAGGCTCTGCCATTCCCTCTCTGTGCAGCGTCGTAATTCCCTCAAGAGTGGAAATACTTGCCTGAGGTTTTGAAGTTTGCATCCTTAATATCCCTGTAGGCTCTGGCCATGTCATAGGTTCCTGAAACATACAGAATGTGTCCTATGAATTGCAATCTGGATCTAGAAAACGTACATCTATAATCTATATTAGCCTTATTTAAAGCTGAACTCCGATATAAAAAATTATTGTCCAAACACATGAGCAGTGTGTGTTCTTACTGGAATGTTGGTGATCTTTGTGTATTTCTTCCAGATCTGTGCAGTCACCCAGTATAAAATATTGCCTCTGTGCAGGAGCTTCCTGTAATAGAGACCAGTCACTGCTTCCCTCTCTTCATGTGCAGAATGACTAGTCTTGCCACACCTCCATAATTTTTTACAGGCAACCTATTGTGGATGGACCTGTTAGGAATCTGCATTCATGGGTATTGCAGGGATCAGTACATCACCAACCTAAGAAGACATTACCGAGCTCATACCGTATATCCACGTCCACCCATGTCGTGGCTGTGGTTAGGGCTACAAATGCCATGGCTGACCATGAGACTACTGTAACTCTATCAGTTCCTTGAGTGCCTAGACTATGGCTCAAAATTATTATTGTTTTTGTTTTGTCAATTGTAAGATACACAATTTGCTAAATAAATGAATCAACGCATTACCCATTTCCCCAAGCAATGGGTAATCTACTAAAAATTATGCTCAGTACCCGGGACCTTGTGTATATCTGCCCACCACACCCTTCACATGGTAAATAACAGTTTATTTCATACAGGAGTAGAACATGGAAACCTCTCACTACACATTTTAGCTCATTTCTTTTCTGCTGAAAATAATAGCTCTCAACGCTCTGACAACTTTTTACATGGGTATTCTGTTCACTTTGGAGAGATTACTTCCTATTTCCTGTTGGGTGTCCAGGACGGGAAGCAAAATATCTCTAATGAGAAAAGACAACATAAATACCTAACCGGGATTTTGAAATCTCTGCATGATGTTATATAAACAGAGAAAAAAGACATTTACATATAATTTAAAACCTAATCTCACCTTGGCCAAGTGCTCCCAAATCTCCGGCTCTTCTTGCTCGATGCTGTTTATAACTGGTCTGGCTCCTTGTTCAAGGTTGGAAGAGAAGCCCCCTGTAATAAACAGATGTAGTCCAGAAATGATAACAGAGGTATAACGTGTCAATTGCAGCTATACTGCTGAGTGGTGTCCTGGCCTAAACATTTATGATGCATTAGCAGGTGCAGTAGAGAACACATAGCCAAACCAATTATATTGTGACTTCTACAGGCAGGTATGACATTTTTAGTTTAAATTGGATCTATCATCAAAACATAAACATTATGTAAAATTAGCCTTTTTATCAAAATATATTTAAATTTCTTGAATTTTATTTTTTGATAATTTTTTTATCCCTTGAATGAAGGGATGACACATTGTCCAATCCCACACATGTGCAGAGGAAGCTGCCCGCAGCCCCCTGGATATGTAATATAAGTATACCTGGAGGCTGCGGGTTGCTTCTTCTGCACAATCCAGATGAAAGAATATGTAGAAAACTAAAGAACGTTTTAGCAGGCGTTAAAATTGGTATTCTCACAACTAAATTATGGGGGGCATTCTTCCTATTGGGAACCAATGCAAATAGCAGTTCTACTATTCATTAATTACACCAATTTTTCCCTGACACCTGAATATTCTTTTAGTCATCCAGTGATGTCGTCAATTGGATGACTGGGATATAACAGAGAGACCCAGAAAGAAGAAGGATTCGTTGGGTGCAGCATATTCAATGATCGAAGGCCTTAATAAAAGAAAAAAGGTAAGTAAATGTTTTTTTTTTTAATTTTAAGTTCTGCTTTAAATGAGACTGCAAGAGGAAAGTTTGGCGCACCTAAAAGACCAGTGCACATATGCCAAAGAAGATCTAGGGGACAGTCTCTGTATAGAATATTTCCTGACCTCTATAAACTCACTTTACCTGTACCTCCATGCAGCTCTTTAATGGGTCACCAACACTGATTAACTCAATACCAAATGTCAGGGAGCAAGAAGTTGTGAAAGAAGGCTCAAAATGCCTCTGGGAGGTGAGGGTCCATGGTTTCTGGGCTATCCTTTGCAAACCACTGTCACGTTGCTCTATGTAGGGCCCCGGCCACCAACCTTTTAACAAAAGAAGAAAAAAAAAACATTGCTCATTGAGGGGAAAAAATATGATATAGTGTATGGCTCTCTTTACTTTAAAAATATTTCTCTAATGGGGTTTACACCTGACAACTAATATTTGTAACCTTCCTGCAAGCGGTAGTAAGCAAACCTAATGCTGACAAGTCTAAATAACTGTTTGTGTCCACCTCTAATGGCTGTACAATGGAGTACAAGCAAACCTCAAAAAAAGCAGCCAAACAAGGGATTAGAGACTCTCATTTTGGCCAGGTGTAAGAAAGCCTTGAAAAGGAATTATAATAATACAAAAATGCAAAATAAAATAATATAAGCTATAGTCCGTTCTTATTATACAACATTTAGTTTCAACTCACAAAGCTAATACACCAGGAGGAGCTCTCTAAGAATGACAGGTATTTCCAGCCAAGCTGGGAAATGTCAGATATGCTGTCAGACTGTCCTGCTGATCTATCAGCCAATCTCAGGCCAGTGATGAATTCTGATAACACTGAATAACGCTTTGTGTCCCCCCATAGCTGTGTCATAATGAGGGCAAGTAAGGCTTTGAAATGATCATAGGAAGCTTGTTGACTTCCAGGCCCAGAACTCAGATGTAGCGTTCTGTAAGAGTGGACAAAAAAGGGAATAGGGACTCTCAATTCTCGCAAGGGGTCAGAAAGCCTTGAAAAATGAATTATAATCATAAAAAAGTGCAAAATTAAATAAAATAAGCTATCGTCTGTTCATATAATACAACATTATAGGCTCAGCTCACAAAGCTAATACGCCAGGAGGAGATCTCTAAATATGACAGTTATTGTATTGCATTGTATATGCCAGCCAAGTTGGAAAATGTCAGTTACGCCGTCAGACTTTCCTGCTTATCTATCAGCCAATCACAGGCTAGTGATGTCAGCATCCTCTGCTGATGTCATCACAGCAGGACAGCCTGCTGATCTATCAGCCAATCCCAGGCTAGTGATGTCAGCATCCTCTGTGATGTCATCACAGTCATCACAGCAGGACAGCTAACTGATCTATCAGCCAATCACAGGGTAGTGATGTCAGCATCCTCTGCTGATGTCATCACAGCAGGACAGCCTGCTCATCTATCAGCCAATCACAGGCTAGTGATGTCAGCATCCTCTGTGATGTCATCACAGCCTGACTTTAAAAAGGGTGATCTGCTCAGCAAGTCTCATACCCTCGCAGACTCTCTCAGAGATAAGAACTCTTCTTGCCTTTGCTCTCTCTTGTTGACAATCGCTCTTAGCAATGTTCAGATTTGCTTTGCAAGGCACCGGCCCGGATGGGTCTCTGACACTGAGCTCTGCTATTATCGTCCCATGCATGAAAGAAATGATTAAGCGGAGGGAATTTTCACAACTGATCGACGACATAAAACTGGCCATGGAAGAACTTAACAACCAACCAAGTGTGATTAAAAAAATCACCATTTATGATTTTCTCTGCAAAGTTGCCACCGCCAGGGAAGACGCAGAAGACTTGCTGACTCGGGACTTCATCCCCCTGACTCTCATGGACATGGTTGAAGCGCAGACATATAGGCGCCAGGAAGATGTGTATTATCCAGCCAGTCGGCTGATGTATCATCTGGCAGGACTGTATCCTGACTATGCCATTGAACAGATCCTGACCACTGATTATCCCTTTCTTCCGCTGTATGTCATTGAGATACTCAGAGCAGTCACTACGCGTGGCAATATGAGTACAGCTACCATGAATACCTTGCTGTCTGCTTTGAACTCAGATATGGACAATTCACCGAGCAATGACATTCGAAAAGAATGCTGCTGGATTATCATGAACTGTATCACGGCCGTTTCTACCAGACTGGAGAGGGAACAGAAAACCATTTGGAACCAACTGATGACAACACTACCTATCCTTTCCAACTGGAGGGATGTTTGCTCTGATGACCCGGTGGTGGAGACAATAAGAGGAACAATTGCGCTACTGATTGCATTCCTGAAGAAGGACATTGAGTTCGTGGAACAACAGGCAGAGATACTGACAGCAGAGAATCGAGCTGAAATAAAGAAGCGCATTTATACTGAATGCCCATACTTTGATCCGGAGCTTCTGTTAATAAGTGGAAAACATCACAAGAAGTTTGTTAAAGAATATGCTCAGGCCTTCGCCGATACAAAAGCTCGCAATCAGCTCTTTATTCTCATGAGACCTTTACTTCAGTCTCAGAATACATATAACAGACTGACAGCTATCTCTTTATTCACTGAGCTCATGACCTACCCTGGCTGTTTAAGTGAAATACAGGTGAAGTCCATCATATGGGGAATAATAGACATGGACAACGTAAGCGACGTTAAAACACGTTCCCGCTTCGTAAACTTGATCAACACTTTGTTTCACTTCCATCCAGCCCAAGCCGACATGTACAAACACAAACTGGCTGAATTCCTCCTTCACACAGTCACTGTAAACAGCGAAAGGGTAATAATGAAAACTTTACAATTACTTATCAGGATTTTGCCACTTCTAAAAGGCTACAAGACATCACAGCAGATAATCAGTGCAATTGGCATCCTATTCCACCATGAAAATACTAAAATACAACTTTTAACAACAAGACTGTTTGAAGAAGCTGTGAAAAGATGTCGATCTTACCCATTTAGTAAGATCCAAAGAGAAGTTACAGAAAACTTACTGGGCATCATCCTGAAACTGCACAGCAGCGATGCCAGAGTGTCGGCAGCGGCGCTACAATGTGCCCGCCAGAGCCTCCCTCACCTGTGCTGGAAGCCAAGAGTGTCCAAGACAGACAACATCGAGGACATCTACCGAGTCCTGGCAGAAATAGACCTTTTAAAGCCACTGGTGTTTCAGGCCGTCAGCAGAATAACCGAAGGGACTGATGGAAAGGCCATCAATAAGCACCTCAACGTTGTGCAAGACTGCCTGCCATTCTCCGCTATGTCACAGACAGATATTAAATCTGTACTGAATGACCTGGATAGAGGTTGATTCATATTATATTATGCATTTAGCTATATCTAACCCTTACCAAAAGAATTTTAAATATTTATAGGTAGACTGTTACCCTGCACATCTATTAGAGTCTATTGCAGTGTTTCCCAGCCAATATTCCTGTTAATGGGGGTTCCTTGAGCACCGGGGAATTTGTGCTTCTCAGGTTAGTTTACCAATGATCTTTTTGGCTTTCTGTAAGGGTGACATTCATCCCAATGGCAAGCAATGTAAGGGGCATTCTTCCCACTGACCAACTTACTTATATACTGTGAGCTGTGGATATAGTAATTATAGAAGAGGTTTCCTGAAGATCTGCAAGTTGTTTCAAGGGTTCTTTCATGTTAAAAATGTTGAGAAAGTCTGGTCTACTGCATAAAAAATGTCATCCTTATGGTATACTTTCCAACCTTCTGCAACGGGTTACCATTTAGTACAAGGGTATGGGGTGTTACGTTGTAAGCTCATTTTGAACAAGGTCATCTCCTCCTCCTGTGTCATTGTATGTATTGGTCTGTCATTTGCCATGCCATTTTAATGTACATTGCATAATTTTTTGTCTCATAACATTTCAGGTTTGCTGGATCACCCAGGATCTGCTATGATAGTCCATCTTATCCAGTCTGGGAGAGCTTTAATAAATGAGCACCATTATATTTATTAAGATTGTGAACACAATCAACAAATTATCTTTTTTCATGAAAACAAGCATCTTCCTTATTATAAACTAACTTAAATAAACCCAACTAAATATTAACCCTATTCACATCCAGTAATCAATTTTGTTCCCTAGAAAATGGCAAGATCTCATGGTGGTAAAGATGGAATGTGAGTGACTTTGATTGGGGAGCTTTGATCAGCACTAGAGGTGAATGAGGACAAGTCTCCCCAATCTAGTCTAATGCTGAATGGCTGAGAAAAGAAAACCTCAGTTATCCGGAAACTAAACTTATGCAGAATGGGCCATTCCCCGTTGGTGCTGGATAACTGAGGTTCTACTGTATATAGTTTAGAGCAGGAACTTTACCATAGACTTGTGCTATTTCCCATCACAACCAGTATCCAATGGAAACACTGCCCACCTTGTACCTTAATGATTCATGGCCTAGCCTGTTGCTATGGTAACCAGCAAGCAATGTTTACCTCGGCTGTGGCTCTTGGGGAGAATTCTATTACACAACTTGGGCACACAGTTCTAAAATGTGACATACCTTGTATTAAATTACTCACTATCTCTATTTTTGTATTTTATTTAAAAAAAATGAAAATGTTATTGTGTTTTTGCTTATAAAATATTAATTGAATTATATCATTATTTTAGAATTATTAATAAATATTTTTATTGAAAATATAGAAATAATAAATAAACATAAAATCAACAAATTCTACTGCAGTATTGTAGTTGGTCCTCTTTCTATGATGAGCGGTCTTGACAACCAACTATGAGGGCCGGGGTGAGGTAACAGACATCCTGAGGGGTCTCTCTCAATATTGGGGGCCTAAATTTGGTTTCTGTAGAAGGGACAGAGCCGAGGTAAACCAATATTAAGTATTGAAAATGGTGCCCGGGGTTGTAGGTATTTGGTTTCTCAAGGGGTCATGTGACAAGCGACGTGCTCCCCTCTCTATGACTGTGGAGCACTGCATAGCTCCCAATGGTCCCAAATTCTGTCTCATATTCTCATATTTGTTAGAAAAGATTTGTTATCATCCTTTCCAATGACTAAAGACTGCATGATGCATAAACGAGCACTGTACATGCAGTGCACATGGAGGAGGGGGGGGGGGAGAAAGACAGAGCAGCACCCCGCTGCACTCTCTCCCCTTCACTTGCATTACAATCCTTTGTTGTCATTGTTCTTGGATCCGCCTGGGCGGTGGTTCTAGTAATGGACGACGAGCGCTGTACACATGCAAGATTTATGTCCGATTTCGGCCCTGAGCCGATTATTGGACAAGAACTATTGCACTGTGTACTCAGCCTTAGTCTTCCAGACACCAGCACTGAGCACCAACCTGATAAGAAGAGCCTGCTGGATCAGGACAATGGCCCATCTAGTCCAGCTCCTTTATCTCACAGTGGCACACATCTATAATAAGGAGGAAGCACATAACCATCAGGTCTAGTAAACTGTGATGGACTTTTCCTCCAGAATTGTGTCCAATTCCCACTTAAAGGCCTCTAGGCTAGATGCCATCACCACACTGCAGAATTACTGCCTTCATTTATTTCAGACATTGTCTCTAAGACAGAAAATAATCAACATATTCCTAGTTGTGTGCAGACAGCAAAAGAAAATAATAAATAATATTTATATCACACATTACAGGAATGCAGGGAGTTTTACTAAATGCAGGCCAATTGCATAGCAATGCAGCACATTGCACACATCTTTCTACAAGCACTGGGGACACCAATACACAGTTACAGAGTTCCTATTACATTTTGGGGTGGCTGGCATTGGTGATGGAGAAAAAGGTCATTAGGTTAGGTAACATAAAAATAGCAACATTTCCACCCAGGAAGGGATACAATACTACACAAGACAACACAAGCTCTGAAACTTAGAGGACATTGTCAACTTACTGCTCCAGGAGGAAAGGAATTCTACAAATTCTTCATAACAGCGTCATTAGGAGATTTTTGGTGGGACGAGCGAAGTCCATTGTTACTGTTAAACCAGGACGGACGTCAGGCAGTAACAGATCTTTCCATCGTCATACAGAGCTGTATAATGAAGTCAATCTGTAAAATAATAAATATATTTAAATTGATAAAAATGATCAATTATTATTTTATTATTACTTTTTATACCGGTATATTGCAATTGAAGTCATATAGTGAATGTGGGCATTAACTTTGCAAGCTTTGCACTGAGGGATTCTGCATCTCAACTGGCGTTTTACTATTGAATAGGGGCCATTCCCACCAAGCCAATAAATGTGATTGATGCACCTGCATAGTTCCACAGAGATCAGAAGTCTGTGATGAAGAGGTCAGAAGAATGTAAGTCATAGTATTCAGGGGCCAGGAGCATGTACCGTAGAGTGTGCAAGCGGCAGGAACATGTACCATACAGTGTGCAAGGGCCAGCAGCATGTACTATACAGTGAGCAGGGGCCAGAAGCATGTACCATACAATGTGCAAGGGCCAGGAGCATGTACCAACCAATGTGCAGGGGCCCGGAACATGTACCATACAATGTGCAGGGGCCAGGAGTATGTACCATACAGTGTGCAGGGGTCCAAAGTATCAAATGCACAGAGTTTAGGGCTCAGATAAATGTAGGGGTTGAATGAATAAAAGAAAAAGCCAATTTTAATCAGGTTAAGGGCTGCACAGGATGCTGACACTGACAGCATTTATCCCCCAGTTCCCAAGTAACTATTCTTGCAGGCTTGCACGGTCCTGACACAGTATTTACAGGGAGCACTTCCCTCCATATCCTATGTTAAATCATTCACTTAATAAATACATTAGGCACTTAGGTATGGCATGGTGCTTTAGATTGCTTAGTTTTGGGACTCTCTCCTCTATGGTAATCAGTGAGCTTCTACCTAGTCAGCAAGTCTTGGAAGATAAATATGGCAAACAAAAACTAGGCCCGAGCCCCACCCAGGTAACAAACAGGAGGTGCTGATTGGACAGCTGGCTGCAGCATCCAGGCCCTATCTCCCCTCAATAAATATTTCTACTTGCAAAGGGTTTATTGATCTGGGCCCTACTGCACTTACCTCATCCATGTAACCTGAGAATAAATGTCATACTGCTGTATGGCTACCAATCTAAACACTCTGAGTCTATTGTCATGGTACACAGAGGGCAATGTTTTCATTTTCTGGTCGTTGCTAGGAATGATTTTGCCTCTGACAACCATTGGCCTGTTGCTATGGTAACCAGCCAGTAATGTTTACCTTCAGCTACACAACTTTGAGTATCAAACGCTTTCATGGGCACAGTTCCAAAACCTAAAAATACAGACATAACAAACATAAAATCACCAAATTCTACTGCAGTATTAAAGTTGGTCCTCTTTCTATGTTGAGCGGCCTTGACAACCAACTGTGAGGGGCAGCTGAGGTAACAGACATGCTGAGGGGTCTTTCAGGAGCCCCAATAACTTAGAATAGCTGGTAGGTACAGAAGTTGGTATAAGCACAGGGGGTCCCAAACATTGCGGCCTAATTTTGGTTTCTATGGAAATGGTGCCTGGCGTTGGAGGTATTTTGTCCTTTTTAGCTCAGATTGTTTACAGCTTATCATTACATGACGATTGGCGTGCTCTTCTGCTAAAATGAGGGCTCCCTCTAGAGGCGAAATCTAGCCAGCTCTATAGGGAGAAAGCTGGAATGGAGTGTGCTAGAGGTTATCCTTGCAGATGATATAATCCAGCCAATTCAGTGCAGACAAGGCTAGAATCAAGGTGACAGAGGGAAATTGTATAGTTTAAAAATGTACAGAATACTTTTTTTAAAAATAAAGTTAGTATAGATTTAAAAATAAATTGTTTTTCCTATTTGTAAATTTTTTCAGTCTTTTATAATACAGTATATATGGAAATTATGAGTATTTAAGCTAAATTCCTCCTTCAAAGCATCCCATTCTCTTCTGTACAGATCAGGCAAGAATGGAGTGGGTTAGAGGAGGTTCTCCCTCTAGAGGGCGCAATCTAGCCAGCTCTATAAGGAGAATGCTAGAATAGAG
>NC_092866.1:53068053-53129731 GCF_032062135.1 Pyxicephalus adspersus | reverse complement strand
CTCCTCCATCATTGCTTGTATCTGTCTGTCATTTACAACCCCTAATATTTGTACAGCGCTGCATATTATGCTAGCGCTATACAAAAACAGTTTATTAATAATAAAAATTTTAATATTACGGTACTTTAAAAAGTACTGTGATGAATAGAAGGAGCGAGAGAAGGACAGCATTCTGCTCTCTTTGCCTTAACACATTTTACTTTGCTTCCCTGCAACCACTCCATTCTATATCCATCTCAATATCTACCCATAACAGTCTGGTTCTGCTTGGAGATATTCAGATCCCTATACTTGGCCACATTTCCTGCTTCCAACACAACACCTTCAACATCTGACTGTTCACTTACTGCCTATTATATACCAACCATTTAACCCAGATAATCAGTGATTTTACCCTCCCCAGTCAGGAGTGTATTCTTAAGGCTGATCACCATGGCTGATGGTGTGTATTTTTATAGCTGATTGTTACGGCTGATGGTGTTAGAAAGCTTAGGCTGCATACACGGTAAAAATCTGATGAGTAGAGCAGTCACATGACGTCTTTTACCAGTTTGCCACAGAGCACCCATGAAAAACGGACGACCACCATGCATGTATGTGGATGAAAGTAAAGCGGGGTGCCACTTGCTCGTCTTCTCCCTTCCTCTCCATAGAACAGAACAGCACTGTGTGAACAGCACATGTTGGCTCATGTGTCAATAGAAACAGTCATGAAAGATCATTTCCAGAAACAAAAATTCTACACATGTACGTAGCTTTGGCTAGCTAGGGTTGGTTAGGCATTTACTATTGTTAAGGCAGGTAGTTAAAGAACAGTTCAATCACACATCGAACACCTTGGGCGACTTCCCCCTTGGAATAAATTAGGTAACTGACCATTTAAAGGGATTACAATGTAATAGATCACCAAAGTCACATAGCAATTACAGTACATTTTAAACTTGAAGTATTTTATAGCACTATTTTTTTCTCTTTGAGGCGTAGCAATTTTACATATAATATTACAAATTTACATGGCCTCACTTAGAGAGGAAGCAAGAATTGGGAGGACGCCCCCAGTGTCTACACCTCAGAAAATAAATCTGCTCCCACATACGTGGACATGCAGCAGTTCACTGTCAATAGAAACAGTCATGAAAGATCATTTCCAGAAACAAAAATTCTACACATGTATGTAGCTTTGGCTAGCTAGGGTTGGTTAGGCATTTACTATTGTTAAGAACAGTTCAATCACACATCAAACACCTTGGGTGACTTCCCCCTTGGAATAATTTAGGTGACTTGGGAGGACACCCCAAGTGTCTACACCTCAGAAAATAAATCTGCATTCACATAGGTAGACATGCAGCAGTTTACTCATTTAAGAAACATATCCACTTATTCTATCACAGTGCAATACTAAATGCATTCTGTATCTTTCTGTTTTCCTGTTTTACACTGCATATTACAAGATATTAGAAACATTAAAATAATGTTCCAGTCTGTTCTACAGATCAGTAATCTTGTCTTGTGTTACAGATCCAGATTGGCATACAAATGTCTACAATGCTGCATCCTTATAAAGTTGTTACACATCAACAGGAGACCACAACTTTGAATATTGATGCCCTTGAAATTATACATTCATCTAATGTACATATTATTGAATATTGGCTCAACAGTAATAATAGACTTGGCTTGTCCCATCAAAAATGACGATGTTTGGAAAAATTTGTAGAATTGTGCTGTCCTTGTGGTCCAGTAAGTTGAAAATGTCCTCTCAGTTTCAGAGCTTGTGTTGTCTTGTGTAATATGGTGTCCAAGGGAAATGTTGCTATTTTTATGTTACATAACATAATGATCTTTTTCCCTATCTCTAATGTTAGCCACGCCAGATACCGGTTGGTTTATCAAGCCATGGGAAATGGGGTGTTGCTCTTAGTCTGGCCCACCATATAAAAAAACCTGACCAGTTGGGCTGTCCTTGGCAGGAGCAGGGTTCCCACCGACATGGCACCAAGGATCAGCTGGGGGGCACGCAAGCCATTCTACCTCGACAAGGTGGCAACACCATCAGAATGGGGGGGTTCCTTGAGTCCCATTTACATTAATGCATGGAAAGATGCATAAATATAATGGGACACAAGGGGGGGAGGGGGAGTGGAAAGGAGGGGGGATTTTAACATTTTTTTTTTCTTAACTAACCTATTAACTAACATTTACCTAACTTAACAAACACTTAACTTACTAACTTATGAACTAATTAACTATCTAAATTTCTATCTAAGTTTTTTTCGCCACTATGCACGCAAACAGGCACAGCACAACACATAACCTTCTGCTGTGCAGTTTCACAATAATGCTCATTAGGTTTTCTTTAACTTCTTTTTAGATCTTACTTAAGGGGTAAGATCGACATCTTTTCACAGCTTCTTCAAACAGTCTTGTTGTTAAAAGTTGTATTTTGATATTTTTGTGGTGGAATAAGATGCCAATCGCACTAATAATCTGCCGTGATATCTTGTAGCCTTTAAAAAGTGGCAAAATGATGATGAATATTTCCAAGGTTTTCCTTATTACCCTTACGCTGTTAACTCTGTAGTTGTATATGTCAGCTTGGGTTGGATGGAACTGAAAGAGAGTCTTAATGCAGTTTATGAAGCGGGAATGTGTTTTAACGTTCCTTATGTTGTCCATGTCTATTATTCTCCAAATGTTATACTTCACTTGTATTTCATTTAAACAGCCAAGGTAGGTCATGAGCTTGGTGAATAAAGAGATCGCTGTCAGTTTGTTACATTCTTACTGAGAATGAAGTAAAGGTCTCAGGAGAATAAAGAGGCAATTGCACGCTTTTGTATTCGCAAAGGCCTAAGCATATTCTTTAACAAACTTCTTGTGGTATGGGCTTTCAGTATAAATGCGCTTCTTTATTTCAGCTCGATTCTCTGCTGTCAGAATCTCTGTCTGTTGTTCCACAAACTCAATGTCCTTCTTCAGGAATGCAATCAGTAGCGCAATGGTTCCTCTTATTGTCTCCNTTGGCAGGAGCAGGGCTCCCACTGACATAGCACCAAGGATCAGCTGGGGGGCACGCAAGCCATTCTACCTCGACAAGGTGGCAACACCATCAGAATGGGGGGGTTCCTTGAGTCCCATTTACATCAATGCATGGAAAGATGCATAAATGTAAATGGGACACAAGGGGGGGAGGGGGAGTGGAAAGGAGAGGGGATTTTAACTTTTTTTCTTTCTTAACTAACTTAACTAACTAACTCTTAACTAAACATTTACCTAACTTAACAAACACTTACTTAACTTACCTAACTTATATGAACTAATTACCTATCTAAATAACCAAATTTTTTTCGCCACCATGCACACAAACAGGCACAGCAGTTTCAGTTGTCTGTAACATTATTTGAAGTTTTCCATGACCAGGCTATTAAACCAGCGGATGCATCTTTTGCTGTCTATTTTATAGAGAGATTTGGATCATCTTTTCCTCTATCCAGGTCATTCAATTCAGATTTGATATCTGTGACATAGCGGAGTATGGCAGGCAGTCTTGCAAAACATTGAGGTGTTCATTGATGGCCTCTCTGTCAGTCTCTTCGGTTATTCTGCTGGTGGCCTGTAACAACAGTGGCTTCAGAAGGTCTTTTTCTGCCGGGACTCGGTAGATATTCTCAATGTTGTCTGTCTCGGCCACTCTTGGCTTCCAGCACAGGTGAGGGAGGCTCTGGCGGGCACATTGTAGCGCTGCTGCTGACACTCTGGCATCGCTGCTGTGCAGTTTCAGGATGATGCCCAGTAAGTTTTATGTAACTTCTCTTTGGATCTTACTAAATGGGTAAGATCGACATCTTTCACAGCTTCTTCAAACAGTCTTGTTGTTAAAAGTTGTATTTTAGTATTTTCATGGTGGAATAGGATGCCAATTGCAATGATTATCTGCCGTGATATCTTGTAGCCATTAAAAAGTGGCAAAATGCTGATGAATATTTCCAAGGTTTTCCTTATTACCTTTACGCTGTTAACGCTGTAGTTATACATGTCGGCTTGGGTTGGATGGAACGGAAACAAAGTTAAAGCAGTTTATGAAGCGGGAACGTGTTTAAACCTCCCATGCGCTGTCCATCACTATTGTTCCCCAAATGATGGGCTTCACTTGTATTTCACTTAAACAGTCAGGGTAGGTAATGAGCTCAGTGAATAAAGAGATCGCTGTCAGTCTGTTACATGCTTCCTGAGATTGAAGTAAAGGTCTCAAAAGAATAAAGCGCCAATTGCAAGCTTTTGTATTCGCAAAGGCCTAAGCATTTTCTTTAACAAACTTCTTGTGGTATGGGCTTTCAGTATAAATGCGCTTCTTTATTTCAGCTCGAGTCTCTGCTGTCAGAATCTCTGTCTGTTGTTCCACAAACTCAATGTCCTTCTTCAGGAATGCAATCAGTAGCGCAATGGTTCCTCTTATTGTCTCCACCACAGGGTCATCAGAGCAAACATCCAGCATGTAACATATAATGTGCAGGGGCCAGGAGCATGTAACATATAACGTGCAGGGGTCCAATGTATCAAATTGGAGTTCAGGGCTCAGATATATGTAGGGGTTGGATGTATGAAAGAAATAGGACTATTCTAATCAGGTTAAGGGCTGCAAGGGATGGTGATTTAGCCCCCAATTCCCAAGTAACCATTCTTGCAGGCTTGCATGGAGCTGACACGGTATTTACAGAGAGCACTTCCCTCCACTCCTATGCTAAATATGTTAAATCATTTACTCAATAAATAAATTAGGCAACTAAGTATAACATGGCATTTTAGATTGCTTAGTTTTGGGCCTCTCTCTTCTATGGTAATCATTTTGCTCCTACCCTGTCAGCAAGCCTTGGAGGATGAAGATGACGAGCAAAAACTAGGCCCAAGCCCCACACAGGTAACAAACAGGAGGTGCTGATTGGTTGTTGGGAATGATTTTGCCCCTCACAACCAGTATCCAATGGAAACACTGCCCACCTTGTACCTTAATGATTCATGGCCTAGCCTGTTGCCATGGTAACCAGCAAGCAATGTTTACCTCGGCTGTGGCCCTTGGGGAGAATTCTATTACACAACTTTGGGCACACAGTTCTAAAATGTGACATATTTTGTATTAAATCACTCACTATCTCTATTTTTGTACTTTATTATTTATTTATTATTTATTATTATTGTGTTTCTGCTCATAAAGTATTAATTGAATTATATCATTAATTTCAGAATTATTAATAAATATTTTTATTGAAAATATAGAAATAATAAATAAACAGAAAATCAACAAATTCTACTGCAGTATTGTAGTTGGTCCTCTTTTTATGATGAGGGGCCTTGACAACCAACTGTGAATGGCAGGGTGAGGTAACAGACATCCTGAGGGGTCTCTCTCAAATTTGGTGGCCTAAATTTGGTTTCTATGGAAGGGACAGAGCGGAGGTAAACCAGAAATAAGTACCAAAAATGGTGTCTGGGGTTGTAGGTGTTTGGTCTTAATCGGCTCTCAAGGGGTCATGTGACAAGCGACGCGCTGTCCTCTCTATGACTGTGGAGCACTGCATAGCTCCCAATGGTCCCAGTTTCTGGGAGCTGTCCCACTGTCATAGAGAGCTGTGTAAAATGACCCGGACCCATAATGTATTGGTTTTTACTTGATGAATGACAAACCTTTTAGAAACTGGAACCCAAAACCCACCTATTTATCACAAAGTGCCAACAGGGCAATTTAACCTGAATACTGAGATTTTAGTTTAGAAAATTCAACCCATTCATTACCATCTTTTGTCCAACCTTGGCTCATACTTTGTAAGTTTGAGAGCAACACATGCAGCACTCAGGTCATCTGTGTGGCTACGTACAGACGTGCAATAATTGCCGTTAGAAAGGATTTTAAATGATCCTTTCCAACGACTAAAGACTGCATGATGCATGAACGAGCACTGTACATGCAGCACCATTCTGCTCTATGGAGATGGGAGGGGGGGAGAACGATGGAGCGGCACCCGCTGCACTCTCTCCCCTTCACTTCCATTACAATCCTTTGTTGTCATTGTTCTTGGATCCGCCTGGGCGGTGGTTCTGGTAATGGACGACGAGCGCTGTACACATGCAAGATTTTTGTCCGATATCGGCCCTGAGCCGATTATTGGACAAGAACTATTGCACTGTGTACTCAGCCTTAAGCTGCGTACACACTGCCAACTTTTGTCGTTGGAAAGGATCTTTCACGATCCTTTCCAACGACAAGGGAGTGCACGATGCATGAACGGTGCTGTACATACAGCACCGTTCATGCTCTATGGAGAGGGGAGGGGGAGAGCGACGGAGCGGCACCCTGCTGCGCGCTCTCCCCTTCACTTTCATTACGATCGGCTGTCGTCCATCGTCCGTGGATCCGGCAGGTCGGTCGTCCGGACGATGGACGACACCAACTGTACACACGGCAGATTTTCGCCCGATAATTGGCCGATGCCGATTATCGGGCGATAAAAATCTGACGTGTGTACGTAGCTTTAGTCTTCCAGACACCGGCAATGAGCACCAACCTGATAAGACCCATAACCTGATAAGAAGAGCCTGCTGGATCAGGACAATGGCCCATCTGGTCCAGCTCCTGTATCTCACAGTGGCACACATCTATAAGGAGGAAGCACATAACCATCAGGGTTAGTAAATTCTGATGGACTTTTCCTCCAGAATCCTTTCCACATCCCTTTTAAAGGCCTCTAGGCTAGATGCCATCACCACAGTGCAGAATTACTGCCTTCATTTATTTCATTAATTAAGACATTGTCACTAAGACAGAAAATAATCAACATCCAGCACTGAAAGGGTGAAGTAGGGTGCAGATAGCAAAAAAAAATAATAATAAATAATATTTATATCACACATTACAGGAATGCAGGGAGTTTTACTAAATGCAGGCCAGTTGCATAGCAATGCAGCACATTGCACACATCTTTCTACAAGCACTGGGGACACCAATACACAGTTACAGAGTTCCTATTACATTTACAGGCACTTACCTTCTACCACAAGCTTTGTGTTCACCTGGTCCTGACTGGGTATAGCAGACTGGCACTCCTCTGTCCCTGGGCTGTGTAGCTCTGTTCTGTGTCTTCAGCTTTTTATACTGTACTTCCCATAACTAGGACAAAGCAGAACAAGATCCCCCCATCAGTACACATGAGTTTCCTCTCCTCCCCACAGCCTGGTATTCTGAGGGTTAATTTATGACTCCAGAAGGGAAATTCTGCAGCTAGCATAGAGAGAGGGACAATAGCACAGCCAATAGGAGGCCAGCTGAGGTGGGGAGTGGTGCCCACAGAGAGGCCTCTGAGTCCCCCCTCTGGCACTTGTGCCATAGGTAGGGACGAGCGAGCAAGTTTTGAAAACTCGATCTTGCGGCGAATTCGGCAGTTCTCGCTTACCGAAATTGTAAGCAAGAATGGCCAGTGTAAATTTGCTGATCGAGGTTGAATTTAAAAAAAGGTTTGCAGGCTGTGCTGATCAATAAATGCAGCCCTGGCTGCATTCATTGATCAGCTCAGTGTGCGATCCTTGGCTCTAAAGGTTAAATGGGGACAGGTCTCCCCATTCAAAACCTCTAGTGCTCTCTGATTGGCTGAGGAAAGTGGAACTGCAAAAGAACTCTCAATGGAGTTTCTCCATTGAGAGTTCATCTGCAGTTCAGTTCCCATGGTCACCGGGCTGATAAGTACAGCTTGGTGACTGTGGGAACTTTGCAGTCACAGCTGATTGGAGGAGGCATGCAAGAGCCTCCAATCAGCTCTGACTGCAGGCGAACTCTTAATGGTGTTTCTTTATTGAGAGTTCATCTGCAGTTCAGTTCCCACGGTCACCGGGCTGATAAGTACACCCCTTGAGAACATTGCGGTCACAGCTGGTTGGAGGAAGCAAGCGAGAGCCTCATATCAGCTATGACTGCAGGCAAACTCTCAATTGAGTTTCAATCCATTAAGAGTTCTTCTGCAGTTCCACTGCAATCCCCGGCACTGGAGGTTAATTAACCTCTAGTGCTGGGGATCACAAACAGGAGGATTCCTAGGGCTGCAAGACTGAATGCAGCCCTGAGAATCCACTGCGATCCCGGGGCACTAGAGGTTATTTAACCTCTAGTGCCAGGGATCGTAATGATTTCCTCGATCTTCCGATGGTTTCGCGAAATTGGTTGGCCAAAATTTTGCAGACCAATCATTCTGCAAAAAACAAGTTCGAGGAAATTTTCACTAGAATGCCAGAGGCATTCTTACTCATCCCTAGCCATCACCACTGATCCAGCCTATTACATACTTCCTATCATAGAATGAATACTCCTAATCACTAAGTCTGATTTAATAAAACTCTCCAAGACTGGAGAAGACAGACTGTCATCTGAGAACCTGGATGATCCAGCAAACTTAGAATGTATTTCTTAAAAATAATATGCTATTGTTTGGCAAATGTTTTCAATCAAAATGCAACAACCGTTAAAGTGCAAAAAAAAGGGTGCAGCACCACCCCCTAATTTTCGATCGCCTAGGCGTATGGGAGCACAAAGCCTCCCGGGATACCTAGGTCATGCATTCCGGGAGGCTCTTGGGTGCTCCCCTTTCCTCAAAAGGGGAAAAAAAAAACAATCTCAATGCAAGTTTTTTTCCCCAACTACGTCACCTGATCCAGGTCGGGTGACGTAGTAAGAGGAACCCAGAAGAAGAGGAGAAGATGGTGGCGCCAGCCCGAAGACGGAAACCGGGACAATACGTGACCCGATGGAAGAGACCTCCAGAGCGATCAATTGCACTGCGGGAAGGTAAGTGGATTTTTTGTTATAGCTGTTTTTGAGTTTTGTTCCTAAATGTACAATAATAAATACAAAGGGCGCTTGTACCAACCAATTCGGTAATAGTTTTCATTTTCTAATTTATACTGGAGAAATAACCAGTAAAATGTATTACATCTGAGTATAAAAACATTTTCTTATTGTGTATTTCTTCCCCCACCTCTTAGATTGTAAGCTCTTTATGGCAGAGTCCTCTCCTCCTGTGGCACTGTCTGTTTCTGTCTGTCATTTGCAACCCCTAATTAATGTACAGCGCTGAGTAATATGTTGGCGCTATGTACATCCTGTTTAATATTAGTATTATTAATAATAATAATAATAATAATATTAAATAAAAATAACATAACACAACTACAGCTATGGGAAAATCAGAATAAAACAGATTTGTAAACCCCACTGAGAGTCTGCATTCTACCTGATGTATTTTTTTTATCTTGCTCCATTTAGATAAATATTTGCTACGTGACCCTAAAGGGCTTCCAAACCAGCCCAACCTGTAGTAACATAGACAAGAATGTAGAGAGCTCAGCATGTCTTCTCTGGTGACTCCTCCATGGGGGAGGAGGGGATTCTAAATGGAGTTACCCTGTGTCTGCCCCTCCTGAACTACAAGGAGTAAATGTTATCAGCAGCTGCTAAATCAGTGCAGAGAATAATATTACAAGGTTAGGGTTAAAGGGACAATGCCCCAGGGAGGGGACACTATAGTGTTTTGCAGCTCTACTACTTCATAGCCTATCAGAGAGTTTTCTCTAGGGGCTGGATCAATGCTGATGTCTTATTGGTTCAACCCCCAGCACTTACACCAATGATAGGCGCAAGTTTTCAGAACAACATAGAAGAAGCAACTGAAAGCATTACACTGTATATTACAAGATATTAGAAACATTAAAAATAAGTGTACAGTTTCAGTCTGCTCCACAGATCAGTAATCTTGTCTTGTGTTACAGATCCAGATCAGCATACAAATGTCTACATTGCTGCATCCTTATAAAGTTGTTACACAGCAACAGGAGATCACAACTTTGAATAATGATTAATCATATATTTATATAATGTACATTATTGATGTGTCACCTGCACACACACACAAAAGTAGGCACATGGAATTAGGCGTCTGCACGTTTTATTACCAGCTTTTACTATCTGTAAACCAGCCTTTCACAACCCTTCTTACCTAACTCTTAAAACCATTTTCACTTGTCAGGGACCCCAAGTTTCAAATCCAGCTCACTGTACATTGGAGAAATTCAGAGTTTCTCAACCAGGGTTCCCCCAGCAGTTGCTTGGTCAGGTTTTCATGTGGTGGGCCAGACGAAGAGCAACACTCCATTTCCCATCCCTTGGTAAGCCTTCCAGTTACTGGCGTGGCAAACATTGGAGATGGGAAAAGTCATTAAGTTAGGTAACAAAAAAATAGCAATATTTCCACCCAGGAACGGATACAATACTACACAAGACAACACAAGCCCTGAAACTGAGAGGACATTATCAACTTACTGCTCCAGGAGGAAAGGAATTCTACAAATTCTTCAAAACGGCGTCATTAGGAGATTTTTGGTGGGACGAGCCTAGTCCATTGTTACGGATGTCAGTCAGTAAAATAAAGATAGACCTCATAAAGTGAATGTGGGCAATAACTTTGCAAGCTTTACATTGAGGGATTCTGCAACTCAACTGGGTGAACGGTAGCGTTTTACCATTGAATAAGGGCCATTCCCACCAAGCCAATAAATGTGATTGATGCACCTGCAGAGTTCCACAGAGATCAGAAGTCTGTGATGAAGAGGTCAGAAGAATGTAAGCCACAGTATGCAGGGACCAGGAGCATGTACCACACAGTGAGCAGGGGCCTGGAGCATGTACCACACAGTGAGCAGGGGCCAGGAGTATGTACCATATTGTGTGCATGGGCCAGAAGCATGTACCAACCAGTGTGCAGGGGCCCGGAACATGTACCATACAGTGTGCGAGGCCAGGAGTATGTACCATACAATGTGCAGGGGCCAGGAGCATGTACCATACAGTGTGCAGGGGCCATGAACATGTACCATACAGTGTGCAGGGGCGAGGAGAATGTATCATACAGTGTGCAGGGGCCAGAAGAATGTACCATACAGTGTGCAGGGGCCAGGTGCATGTACCATACAGTGTGCAGGGGCCATTCATTCATTGTATATAAATAGAAGTGAGGTAGCTTGCCATAGGGCACAGGTTTTATATACACATTATTCCCAATGTGTTACTAGGGAAGCTATTTTCCCACATTCCTGCTTCATATGAGCCGTCCTCTTTTTGAGCAATTTTTGAGCTATAGCTGGCTGTGGGGTCCCTGGTCAGACCATGATGGTCATTCAGAAGAGGTTTATTCTGAGCATGTGCTGACCCCACAGTATGTCTGAGCTGTGGTCTCTACTTACTAAGTCCTCAGTACACACAGCTCTCTTACATAATTCTTACATAATACTTTTATCAGCTTCTATCTCAGACTATCCCTGTGTGCACAGCTGCCAGCATTTTAAAGGAGAATTCTAGATAAACATTACAGCATTTGTCTCTGTCTGCTTTTGTTTATTTTGTGTTTAAATACACGGTTTGGAAGAAAGCAGACAGAGCTTTATAAAGTTTTGGTCTGTAATCAGTTGTCTGTTTGGGTCTGGCCAGTGCAGTATGAGGAACAAAAGTAGCCATTTCATACAATGTATTTCCATTCAACACCAGTCCCATTCCCCTAATGGATTATTTAATGCTGAGCCAAATTTTGTGGATCTAAAAGCAATAAATACAATCGTATTCTATGTAACCCTTTTATTTTAGAGGAACTCTTACAGTATTTCAGGGAACCCCTGGTAAAATATTGTAATCGGGGGTCATTGGCAAAACGCCCCTTGCAATGATGGTCAGTGTGAAGAATGTTCTCTACAGTGGTATTCCAAGTGTCTCCCTTATAGACAGCTATGGAGATCATTAGTGTTGTACTTGTGGTTCTGCCAGGGGACGTTATACCTGGAACTATTCAGGCACCATCAGATGGAAGGAAAGACAACCACAGCTCGAAGAGCCCCTGTAAAGATCCGGAGGAACCCTAGGGTTCATTGGAACGCTAGGTGAGATTAGCTGTGTATGGTCATAATAAAAGATAATTGTACTAATAGAGTTAAGAACTTTAAATTTCCCTAGCTCACAACAAACTAATGGTGCACCACTGGCATCAGATCTACCTCCAGTTTCAGTTCCTATGAAGGAACAGTAGGAGCTCTGTCTAATTTTAAGTAGACCTGGCAATGAGAGATCAGATAGTGTGGCAGAACACAGTAATTATCAACCTAATGTCACATTGCAGATAGGCAGTGCCATTTCAATTTCTTTACTATGTGTGATAAGTGGTGTTATCTTTTAATTCCCAAAGTAGTTTCTTTGATATATCATTATATTGCATATACCCACTGAGCCCCGTGACTTATCACTTTATATCTTCTCTAATTCCAGTCTGTTTTCCCTGAAGCCCCCCATGCCCAGTGGATACGTAAAGGAGAACTGGCTATGGGAAATAAATGGGCAAAGCTCAATGGCAGAGCTGTCCAAGTGCCAGCAAGAAGTTTACTTCCACACTGACCCAATCCTGGAAAGCTGTGGCACGGCTGGAGTGCGGGGGGATACAGGTAAAGGAAGACATGTCTAAAGCTACATAACATGTACCTTGGTAGTAACGTCCTCTGACTTTCAGTTAGGATCTCTCACCTACAAATATTTGCATAATAGTAAGTCTTGGTGTGTGACCTAGTGCCTGCTGCAATGAATTCTTACCATTGGGGATCACAATATATTATATTTTATATTCTGCTTTATTATACTCATTTTTCTTTAAGATTTCTGTATTGCTGTTTATCATTGGCTGTTCCTCATATAGCTGATCACCTCTTATAGGCTTTCTCCAAGGTGAACATTACTGGGAGATAGAGTTCCTAGAACCACCTTCTGGCCTGTCCGTTATGGTTGGTGTTGGGACTGGTAGAGCAAAACTGCAAGCTGGAAGCTTCCAATATGTCAACCTATTGGGTGAGTTAGCAAAAGCTGCTTTTTTGGCTAAATACTGATCCCAGTCATTCACACTACCTTACAAAAAAGAATGCTGACAAGCTCTGGATGCATTTTCTGGCAGCCTGACAACAGTGGCTTGGTCAACATCAACTCAGGACTAATGTATATACAGCCTATAGAAGTCTATGAAGCATTCATGAACACAACAACCTGGGTGAGAGCCAAAGGCAACAAAGCCACTGCACTGGGCTGCTAGAACTATATTGTCTGCCCAGGCTTTATGATTATATATTCTATTCCCACTGTGTATACACTGTATTGCTGTCATAAAACCAATCACAAGGAAGGGTGAAGATATGGGTTTTACCTTTTTGGTTCCTTTATTTGTGCCCTGATCTGATCTCATGTGTCTTCCTATAGGCATGGACTCGGAGAGCTGGGGCTTGTCTTATAAAGGGACAGTATGGCAGAATGGCATCTGCAAGCAGTACACAGAACCATTCTATGAAGAAGGCACTGTGATTGGTGTACACCTAAACATGGAAGAAGGGACGCTGACTTTCTACAGGGACAGACAGAGTCTGGGAGTGGCCTTTACAGGTCTACATAAAGTACGGACACATAAAAAAGCAGGCGCATAGAATAGAGTTCTAGGGAATTTTGAGGAAATGTCAGTAAAATTTCTGCAGCATGCTGCCATTTATCAGTATTACAGAAGATAAGATTTTACATTTTCCTGAACCAAAGTGATAATGATCTCACATGGAGAGTTTCTTCTTTGTTTTGATATGTTCCTTTGCACAATATTCATCCACAGGAAGTATACGGATTAGGAATTTCAACCTGTTCTTAAAATAGGGGGAAAAGGGAGTTTCTTCATACATTCTTCTCTAGCCAGTGTGTTCTCACTGGGTAATATTTATGTTGATGATGCCATTGGTTTATAAGTTTGGTGACAGACAACCAAAAAATACTCATCAAAAAGTAATCATCCAGATACAATTAATTACCAAAAGTTTCTGCACCATGGCTGTTATTATGGAGTCGGCTCCACAAATGGGTATAATGGCCTCCACTCTTCAAGGAAAGAGTTTTCACAAATTCTTGAGTCAGCGGGCCTGATTTATTAAAGCTCACCAAGGCTGGAGAGGATAAACTTTCAGCAGCAAAGCTGTAATGGATTTTCTCAAAGTCATTTTCTATTTTTTAGCAGATGTTTTCAATCCTGGACCAAATCCATTCCAGGTTTGCTGGATTACCCAACTTCGCTGCTGAAAGTGTATCCTCTTCAGCCTTGGAGAACTTTAATAAATCAGGCCCTGTTAGTGGAAATGTGTGCCTGTACCGCCCAAAACACATTTGTATGGTCAGGTACTGATATTAGGTGGGAAAGACCTTCTGCCAGTCTTACACTTGGCATTCTGAATCATCCCAATAATGCTCAGTTACGTGATATCAGGGCTTTGGGTAGTTCACTTGAGTTGCTCTATATCACTAGCTGCAGCCTTCCGTTGTGCAGTCTTGTCGAATTGGTGTTGTGATGCACTGGCTTCAATACTTTCTGAATCACTGACCAAGAATGAGTACACAGCTCTGGTGTTGTGAGAATGAGCTCAGTAATGGCAGCTGCCATCATTTATCAGTGGCAGGTTCACTTTAAGGCTGGAAATGCACAAATGTTTAAAACACATTTATATACTGTACCAATACCTACACTAAAAACTCAGCCAGGCAGGGTAGGTGTGATGGTCAGGTGTCCACGAGCTTATGGGCATTATATGTTTTTCGACACAAACATCTAACCAATGCTGTTTTTCCCCAGGTCCAGCACCCCTTATATCCAATGGTCTCTTCCACCAGTCCAGGAACCGAGTTAGCACTGGGATTGCGTTGCTGCAGTTTGCCCACTCTAGAGGAAAGATGTCTTAGCACTCTGGCTCGTAATTTGTTGCAAACAGACTTGGCTGATCTATTACCTCTTCCTGCAATTGTCAGGTGGAAGCTGAAAAGCTGGAAAAGCTAGTCGTAAGGCCTGAACTGTACCCAGAGAACTACTGCTATGGACTCTGTGCCAGGAGCAAAAGAACGCCCATATTGTAAACCAGGAGATGTTTGTTCAACGTGTGCTTCTTGTGTCAATAAGCGATGGCAAGGAACGTTTCAAGAAAAACACAGAAGAGAAAGAAATGGCATTAGGGGAATTATACTTTGTCTTGTAAAAGAAAGCACCTGGTTTAAGCATTGCTCTTGCAGTGAGGCATAATGAGCACATCCAAGTAATGTTAATGCTTTTTGACACAACAACAACATGTTGTGTCATTTTCAGAAATTGATGGACAGAAATACAAGTCCTTAGCCATATATTGTATCTGTCTGTATAGCCATTTGTCTGTAGTTCAGCAATAACATTTTGGTGACCCCCACGGCAGTAAATTTTGGTCCTTGAAGGTTACTGGACATACCACAGCACCACTGGTATTTGCACTATGAATACATCCAGCTGCTTTACAAGATGCTACAATTTAGTAAGCGCACTCTAAAAAAAAATGTGATGTGTTGTATTACCATACACACTTTTCTATTTTAACTGTGAATAAGATGCAGTATTTGTATACTGAGATTTATACTTTTGCATTTTTTTTTTTTTTTTAATGGTCAGCTTTTTATTTTAGATGGGGAACAGTGAATTACCCTCAATACTCTGCTACCTCTAATAATGAAATAATAAGATTTAATACTGCTGTATGTATAGTGTAATAAATCTGTTGTGTATTTTCAGTACCGTCTCGTTATTTTTTGCTGTTCGTGCAAAGTCTTTGCACACTCATTTATGGATTTTAAAAGGAAAAAAAGTAGATTATTCATACATGCATTTTTTTATTGTGGCTTGTATATGGCCAAAAGAAGAGTGAGGCAGGGACACAACCGAGCTGCTGGGTGTATAAGACCTGAAGCATATAGATTATTAAAGGCCCAGGTGTATGTGTATATAGATATATATATATAAACAAATATAGATAGATAGCTGCTGGATATACCACCGCAAACAAGGTTTTCTCACTTTCTCAAAGGACCTTTACAGTGACAAAGGAGGTGGGACTGTGAATAAGGTAAACTTGTTCTTCCTGCATTTCAGACTTAACAGAATCAACAGGAGAAAATATGAGAAGTTTATGGTGGGATTCATATACGCTTTTTGTTGTGTAAAAGAAAATCACTTAAGGTGTAGGAGGGTGGTAATATACACCGAGCATGAGACACACACTGAATATTGAAAAACAAAATCTTTTTCTTAATGACTCAGGAAGTCATGGACTTTGTGGTTATACTGCCACCTACAGAACAACTTGACACGGGCAGGTAAAAAAGGCCAACTTGTTCAAAAACAGTCCACCTGAATGATAGATAACACAGGCAACATGCCAAAAAAAAAAAAAAAAAAATAGAAGAAAAACTGTAGACTGACTGCAGAGCAAAAGCACGCTGGGCTCACACCTAAAAGCTGGCTGCAGATGAGACCTGGAAGAAAATATACTAATGGAAGTCGAAATGGCAGCCTTGCAAATCTGGCTAACAAACTTGATGGCACAATGTTCAAGAGGCATTCACAAAACCTGGTATAATGTGGTAAGACAGACAAACATTCCATACAGAATATTTGGACATGAATGAAGACATTATTTCCCTTTTTTTGGGAGTGGGGGATAAACTATATTAAAAAACCGGAAACCATTCTGCCACAGGAACAGGGGTAAAGACTCTGATAAAGAAGGCCCAATATAGCACAGTGGAGATCAGTGATACAGGAAAGTGGGAAGACCAGGGAAGGCATGGAAAACAAAACAAAATTAAAACTCAGCTTGTAACCCAGGGCTATCACCTTTCGCACCTAAATGTCCAAGATGTTCACTAATGCTAAAAGCCCTCTTTCCTATATTTCTCTATTCCTAAATTTACCAATGGGCTTGGCACTATCTAGATTAATCCATTGACTCTCCCCTCTAGAATTTTTCCTCTCTTCCCGCTTCTCCCTAGTTGTTTCTTATCATACAGAACAAGCACTATTTGGAGGTTCTGTCGCCCAGCACAAGTCCAGAGTGCCCTACACATGTGCATGGACAGAAATCTCATGTGGGAGTCAGGAGGATTCCAGCACACCAATACAGCTGAAATTTAAGATTGTGGCAGTTTGCTCCAATAACTCATTCAATTAACGATGAAAAGCATATCTCTGGAGGATTTGTATGAAGTTGCCATGGTTTGGCAAAGCTATCACAGCCTGAATACCGTGTTTCCCCGATGATAAGGCAGGGCCATCAAATAAGACAGCCCCCCCTTTTTAGAGAAAAACGTAAAATAAGGCCCCCCCCCGCAAATAACGGTGACTCCGTGTGGTTCCTCCGTCTGCCTCCATGGCTGCGTGCCGCGCCTCGTCATGAAGAGGAAGTGACAGGACTGCAGTGCGCGCACGTGACTCCGCCCAAGCAAACACAGGCAGCTACTGTGTACTGTAGTCTTCTTCATGGGTAAATAAGGCATCCCCCTGAAAATAAGCCCTAGAGCATATTTTGGCCTTCCAAAAAAAATAAGACAGTGTCTTATCATCGGGGAAACAGGGTAAGATGAAGGCCATGACCCACCAGTGATTTCTAAAAAGGGATTCCAACAACTTATCAGTAAACTTTTAAATCCAGGTAAGACCCAAGACAGCACTAGCAGAACCAACATGATGATCTTCTAAAGATGATGAATAATTTATTTGTACATCATTATTAGGAGTCAAAACTTAACTTTATATAATAGGAAAAAATAAAGCAACTGCTTAGGTGCAGCAAACTGTCATGTACAATAAAAGCCACTGTGGTCATAGGCAGATCTGCAAAGAATCTGCGGAAGAATGGTGTCATTGCTTATGAACTCTGTGGTTGAGGTTGGTGATTTCATGGTCTTGGATATAAAGTCATCCATGACTAACAAAAATCTTTTCAGACACAGAAGATAATGGAGCCAGACAGGAATGCAATGACTTGACAACAGTAATCAGCTGAGGGTATGATATCCTGACTGCAGACAACAAGACAGTCAGAAGATGTGCTGCAGGCAGCCCCTGCATTGTTTTTGGAGTGTGAACAGAGAGGGACTACGCTTTCATGTCTAGAACCAGACATGCTGGGACTGCATTGTATATGTGCAGCTTAAGCCAAGTGATAAGGCTTGGGTACTAAAGAACCCAAATAGCCAACAGCAGATCAAAGGTGTAGGCCAGAGGTGACCAAGTCACTGTAAGTGGGCAGTAGAACATCTGAACATTGGCCCATCATGTGGCGCTCTTGCATTAGCAACAGCAAGATTTCCCCCCCCCCCCCATGCTTATAGTGAAAAAGACTATGCAAGACACTCAGCAACCTAACTTAGCAAGGTTGTTTTCCAGTGCATATCCTGACCAGCCTATTCACCATGTCTATATAGACAGGGAGATGCAAAGGCATTGCTGATAGCTCTGGATGTAAAAAGCATTTTGTAGCCAACTAGCACCAAAATGGGACTCGGACTGTGCCAAAACATGGAACCCAGTGCCTAAAGGTACTTCTATTCTGGCAACAACCAGTCCAGAAGGGTCTATGTGAAGCCAGCCCAGATCAGAGATGATGTCGTTGGGATAGGTGCGATAAAAGTGATTGGCTCTAGGATGGATTTAGGGCTTTTAATAAAAGAAAAAGGTAAACAAAAAACATTTGCCAAATTCTCCTGAAGTTTAATGCAAAAGGTACAAAAATTCTGGTATCCCTAAATGGACAAGAAAGGAAAAAAAAAAGTTTTCTAAAAATTAAAAATCACATAAAAACAAACCAAGGATGTGCAATTAGTTCAAGGATACCGTAAGCAAGGGAACGGGCCGTTCTGCTTCTACACAAAAGAAGTGAAGGATGCCAGATATTGTCACCTGACTGCACAACTCACAAACATGTTATTGCAGCTGGAATGTCTAGTAAACAGCACTGAGAGCAGCAACACCCTGATCATCTAGCCGCTATCAGAAATGTCTTGATGTTTTTCTTCTGCTCACTGGTAAACTTTGAACTCAGCCATTGCGTATCACCACACCCAGCCACCACAAATAGCTAGAAAGTGCTGGATCCCTTAACAATGGACAAATATTTTCTAATGCAATGACTGAGCAGATGTGGGTTGTCACTGGTAAATAATGTACTGTACTTATACAACATAGTAATCAAGGCCTCCTTGTCCTTTCAATTGAAATAATTTGCAGAATATTCTGCTCCGATTCTCTCAATAGGATTAAAATGCCAAAATGAAGAAGTTATTTATTCTCATGATAATTTTGTAAACTTTTCGTGTGACACCAAGTATTTTGGGGAATCTTGCAGTCTTCAAGCTGGTCATGAGCCATTGCAGGTCCCGATTATTTTACTCTCGCAACAGTGGTGGGCAATCTTTACTAAATGGGAAAGCTTCACTTGTAATGTAGTTAGGTGTCATTGTGCCCGAAATAAAAGGCCTGATGGTTCATACTACTCACTGGAAGCCATATGAATGCAGCCATTTGTAGAAAGGTGCAAGGATACCCCACAAGTGCTTTATATAACTTATTGATGACCAATCTCTAAACAGGAATATTTTTCTGCCAGCTTTCTGGGATGATTTATTAGTTTTTTTGCTTTACTCAAATTTCTCGAACTTGAAGATGTTCAAATTTCTCGAACTTGAAATGAAATATAAAACAGGAAACACCAGACCTCAGGTAGAAGCCTTAACCTTGGAGTGGGTGTACTGTCCAGGTCTCAGGAGCTCCTACCTGATTGTCATAGATCTTCCCATTCATTGTGGGCTAGGATGAAGCCATCTCTCCCATGATGTATTCTCTTTGTATATAGAAGTTATTTACCCTCCTATACGCTTCTTTCAGATGCGTACTGTGTGCATTAGTATTTCTTGTCCTTTTTAAGAAGGGAAACCCTTGAATACTTTCAGATCTTTAGGAACCCCTGCTATAATTACTATACCTGCAGCTGTTGGTACATTAGTTTTGTGGTCAAAAGGAAGAATGCCACTTACATTGCCTGTCAGAGGAAAGAATGTCACCCTTACAGATAGCCAAAAAGATCATTGGTGTCAATTTAAATGACCTGAGAGGTACAAATTACTCAAGGAACATCTAGCAACTTCTCGAGGAACACTGGTTGAAAAACACTGGTGTGCATGTACTTGTTTTAGTATTGGCTGCACACCATTGCTCTGGACCAGATTCCTAATTTCCCATGGCTGCACAATACATGGCAGACCTATTACTCTCAGAACCAGGCAGGAGCACATGTGAAAAGGTGACAATGAAGGAGCACAAATTTGGAGACAGTGGTCAGCCAATACCAGAAAGTGCCTCAACAAGGACCCTTAATGCAGAATCACCAGGTATAACTAATAAAAGCCAAACATTTATGAAAATACAAAAAATAAAAATAATAATTTTGTATTGCATTACCTTGCTAAAGGTTCTACATAAAAAAAACATACTGAGCAGGTAATAAGTTCTTACATCAGTCTTCTCAAAGAAGGACAAAATAAAGACACAAACACAGTCTGTAATTTATCAGTTGACTTTTTTTCCTCGTTATACTGAAGTACAAAACGTGAACGTAAAAGCAGAATAAAATTATGTGAGGTGATAGAGGAAGAAAAATCCATAAAAAGATCATCAAAACATCAGCGGATACAGAACAGTTCAAAATACAACATGAAAAATATAAAGAGTGCAAAACCTCAAGACTGACTGCATGACAGCTGGAAACAGCATTACGACGTGTCAAATATATTCATTACTAGTCATGTCAAGCAGTGAGTCACACCGACAACACATTACCTGTCATCTGGCAGATTTAACAGGAAGTGATGGTTCTTAAATGCCAGCCACAAAAGATGCCAGCAGCTCCCCAAATGCTGAAGAACAAATCCTGCCAGGGGGTGGTATGGCATGATAAGCCTTGACGTTCCTCAAGAACTAGAGGGCTGCCCAAAGACCACCATTAGTAATTATACATAAAGCATAACATAAGGCATGGAGATAATAACATTCTCACAAAAAAAACAAAGCAGACAAATGCAAAAAAAGAAAAAGCAAATATACAAGCACACATCGCAGGCTCAACACTGACATTTTTTTCTGGCGTACAGCTTCATCTCAAATGGATTCTGTTAAAAGCACCTTGTTGGAAAGCCACAGATGGAAGCCCTAATTCCTGGCCACCAAGCTGCATGCTTTATTTTTCTAGTAAAGATGCTTTTCTGTGCCAGAACAAGTTAGGTGCCTGGAGTACAGAGAATGGCAACTACTATTGTGCCCTACTTTAGTGTCCCTCACTATGTATGGCTAAGACTGGCACATGTGTGGTAATTGGCCTGACTTATTAGAACTGGAGAAAGAAAAAGTGTTTTACCCATAGCCATCTAACAATCATAAATACAAAAAGTTTTAAAAGAGAACCTGTTACTTTGTCCATTCAGGAGAAGAAACCCCTGTCCCCTCCAGATGCTCTGTTGGAGCCCTTAGTAAATACCTGGTTCAGCTAGGTATGGAAGAGTGTACAGTGCTCTGTTTTCAGCAGCCAATCACCATTTTTGAACACAGTCATGCGCTAAAAGGCTACATGTTGGAGTCTGCTTATATTGGAGCTTACAGAAATAGGGCTCAATAGTCTGAAGGAATAACAGAGCAGTCGGGAAATAAAGGGCAAGTAAGTATCATTGAGTACTTACACTTATGTGAGGGGGTATTTTTGTACGTTTCTTAAAGAAAGACCGTCATGTCTTCCTGAATGGGCAAAGTGACAGCGTCTGCAATTTCAGACCTCAACTTGCTACAGATGCCCACTGTTTCCTCGCTGGCACAGAAAAGGTTGCTTTAAATTAGTGGACTTAAATACAACAACATCTAACTGGAAAGTATAAGTGACATTTCCTTTCCTTCAGTATTCAATAATGCAACAGAGACCAAAATGTATAGGCTGCCTGGAAAGAGAGGAGTTCGCGTTATACACACAGCAACCTTCCCCTTTAAACTTGCACTGGTGTAGGGGGTAATACAGAATCTAAAAGTCCATTGGTTGCTGTGGAAAATCTCCTTCAGTTTATCACGAAGCCCAGTGTGCTTGGATAAGACAATAAGATTATTCTGAACTAGTTCACCTATATAAAAAAAAATATACCAATTTCCTACACGGCGTAACATTGCTAAAACAGGGCAGCATTTTCCCTTCTGAAACGTGTCAGATGGCTTGAAATAGTTCTAACAAGGACAGTAGTGACATTCTTACCAACACACAAAGCAGACAAGGTGTGCAAATTGAATTGTAGCAAACAAAATGTCCCCACTATTTTTGCCTAAATCCAACATATGAGATTTATCTAAAAAGTATCTGGTTAATCTAATCTATAGACCCAACATGTCTGAAAAGTTACAAAATTACAGAAAACCAAATACCCAAATAAAGTGATTTATAAACCAAATCTGTCTAAACCTGAACAATTTAGAGGATAATAGAAATGGAAATAGGCATAGCGTTTTACATACAGATCACCTGCAGTTCAACCGGTTAGAAAGCGTCACTCACATTTTTACATTAAAAAATTAAATCCCTCACAGCAAAGTATTGGCAGTGTTAAACTCTTTAACATTTTTAAAGCCAGGTGGGAAGAAATCGTAGGAGGGTGGCAGGCCCTTTATTGTGACCTAACTCTTCAGTAACCACCCAAAAGCTGCCAGGTGTTTACTGAAAAGTGCCGGGTGGTGGACCCAACTAAAAGGGGCTGGGGAGAACACTGTATTGGGTTTTTATGTACCCCTTCCCTCTGTCCATAATCCTAATAACCCAGTGCCCACAGAAGCTCTTCTGACTAAAGACATCTTTAGGTATACTTTTAGCCAATCTCAATGGGTGTCATAGTTCCTTCTTCTGGCCACCATGTCCTGTACTGCGTAGAAGTCCCAGAAAATAAACCAGGACCAAGCATTTCCTAGTCCCAGAAGTGTCAATTGTTTAAGCTCCTGATGACAGTGGTAATCAGCAGTGTGGGTGGCAAGGAGGAGGGGGTAGTAAACAGTTTGCAGTGCAGAAAAGACTTACTTGTAATGGGATAATCACTTTAAAGTAAAAAAGCTGCAACTTTTATAATAAAGTTTGCAGTATTTCCCCCCTGTGATCAGCACAGGTTTAAATGTAAAGTATTCTCTTATTCTAAATCTAGAAATAGGACGTAACCACCCTTTAAAAAAAAATGCTGCATTTATTATTTGGGGCCAATAATCATAAAACGGGAATACAGTTTCCCAGTTTAAACTAGGTGGAACCAATATAGCTTAGCACAGCATAAAACATTAATGCTACTTTCAGCAGTGAAAATAGTAGTGCATTATGTGCCCTTTGGACATCTCTTAGACACCTTTCATCAGACGGCGATCGTCATAAGTATGACAGTGATCACCTAAAACACCCAGGCTCTACGCTATGAAAATGGCCAATATTGAATGAACCAATCATTCACTCACTTTCAAAACATACACACACAAACATTCTGTTAAACTTTGATATTAATTAACTTTGGCAGTTAAAAATTCAATAGTGAATTAATAAAAAAATAACACGAAGCCAAACGTTTAAGGGCCTGGAAAGTGCAATAAGACTGAATTAAGAAGCCTTAAAGTAGTTTCCACTTTAAAGTACCAAAGCAGGATGTGTAGTTCACATTCATTACATGTTTTTTGCACCGGATTCTAGAATGCCACTTTTGGCACACACAAAGGTAAGCACCTTGTGTTACATTACAGATTACACAGAGGTGGCACTAACCAGCTCTCTTTGGAGCTAAGGTAAAAGGTGTGTGCTGGCTGCTTTCTAGGGTTTATAATGGGTTCTACAAGCTTACCTTGATGCCAGGTAAGTGCCTTCCTGACACAGGTTCTGCTTCATTACTAATCTGCAACTGTAACTCTCCAATTAGAGAAAAACGGTGCAACACAGAAAGTGTTGTCCAGGGACAACATACACCTTGAGAAGGTTTAAGCTGCATCTAAAACAGAGAAACCTAGTTTACGGAGGAAAGCTTTAAAATATTCAGCCACTATAATCATTAACAGTTCACATATAAGGGAAAGCTCCTAGTGAGCCATGACTGCTCTTGTACCGGATCAGACCTTCTCAGCTATGACACACTGAGGAGGAAAAGTGGCTACATACAGATGTGGTTGTTCATTTCTTACAGATGTGCCTATTATAGAACATTTTCTTTCACTATGAACGGTGTTTGCAGCTTAAATGACGTGTGAATGCCAATTCTTGCAAACAACGCCAAGATGGTTTTATAATAAATTGAACTGCGTCACAGGCAGACTCATATATGGTCATTGTTGTGATGTTATCACATGCTTCCACATGTTGGGGAGCATAACAGGGGACCCTTTACTAAACTTGTCAAAAGAGGCTCTCAAATTTGAAGATCACACAAACATACTGTAGCCTGAATCCATTAGATGCCATCACTTAGATTTACAAATATAAAAATGTCTGACTTGTTGTAAACTTCTGAACCATTTAAAAATATGCTTGAAACCCAAAGGTCTTTAAATGTTTCAAAACAGAAAAAAAATTAGCCTGAACCTTTAAAAACACATCACAAACTTTTAAGGTGGAAGGTGGATGTGTGAATGTAGGTGACCTCCACTCTCCTACCTAAACAGTCTGGGGATCTATAGGTTTAAAAATGTAAACCTACATTCTGAGTGACTTATGTGTAAATTGATTACCCCTTAAATATTTTCAGACACACGGCAGAATGGAGTTCTGTAAAAGAGGTAAGAGTAAGGAATCAAACTAGGACATTTAAGGTTTTTGGCGACCTGCTAACTGAGCAGATACCTAAACAATAGGCTGGAGTACCAGATTAAAATTAGAGCTGCTTCGATTTTTAGTCCATTCCCTAAAACCCACTCCTTTTTTTAATAGCCAAGGTTCACCACTCCTAAGGGCCATGTCACACAGGCAACACTGTCATGCAGCAATATTGCCAGGGAATCATGCAGAAGAGCATTCCACCAAACTGATTCTAGCTACAAATTGCTAGCATCGTGATCACCCGTATGACAAGGCTCTTAAAAACAAACCAAATATTATCATAGAATTGCAGGAGCAGGAACAAAACATCTGATTGGTGAAAGCTCCAGGGACTAGCTGTCCACCTTGTTCAGGAAGGAAGGGGAAAGGGGTGTATATAGGTTTTCTATTAACTGATATCCATATTCCACAATAAGTAATTACTCATGTAAATGTGAATTCAAAAGTGTCCACAAGAAATGGAACCGACTACTTGAACAAATGATGGAATTCAGGGATATACAAAAAAGCTAAATTTTCAAGCAGCGTGCAAGTATTCCAACGAAGGACAAAAGGAGTATTATAGGATAGAAGGTTCCCCTTTAACAACTGTATGAGGTCTGTACACCACAACACACCACCACACCTCCAACATGCCATTAAAAATCACAACGATCACACGACACAAAAATGCTTAGCCTGCCAGAGGCATTAGCTGTCACCAAGTGACATACACTGGGTGGACACATGGGCGGTTTCAACTAGAAGGGTCTTTGTGCTGAAATTTAAGTTGGAGATGCCAGCTCCAACACGTCACATACAGGTGTTTACATACAAACACGCACACAACAGACTGAATCAGAGCTGTACGGGACAGGTGGTTGTGTGGTATCAGATTGGCAGTGGCGGAGTGCTGAAGTGACAATATAATGGTTTACATAGAACGTCCCTCAAAAAGATCCTTCTGGCAGTCCAGCAAGAACTTGGTGAAGGTGTTGATGGGATTAATGGCTTTTAGGGTCATGGCCACGTCTTTGGCCCACATGAAGTTTGGCCCAAATACCACTGCCAGATTAGTGTTGGTCATCTTATTCTCAGAGCTCCGAGCAGATACCTAGAAAAGAAACAGAAATGCGTTGGAAGATGCTCAGTTACCAGTCTAGCTTGTCTGCAGTTATTCTTCAAAGCATCTGTCATTGCGGCACTGTAAACAGGTTTAGCACTAATAAAGCTAAGCTCTGGACAGATAAAAAATATCCAGTTACTCTGTGTTCATTATTACAATATTAAATGTTTAATGAGCCTATCAGTTGTGCTGCAGAGTCTAAGTGCTAACAAAGGGACATGCCAACAGGCGGAGAGAGCAGAGCGAGCTCATCCGTTTGCAGCTTATGAATATTTTGTAATCTCCGAACAGCAGTTGGTGCTTCGGGCCCTTTCTTTTGACAAGTATCTGTTTTCTCAGCTAAAAAGCCTGCTTATAGAGCTCAAACCTGCACACACAGCTCAATGCATTAGAACTAGGTTTTTAACCCCTTCCTTAGATCTGTACTGAGAATTAATTGAATGAAGAGTATGATGTACAATCTCTGCCTCCATGCATAAAACGTTGACTTTTAAAATAATCTGTCTGGGAAACTTGTGCATGAAGTTTACTTTACCCCAGGGTTCTGCTATCCTTTAGCACAGGCCTGGGTTTTTCGCATAGTCCAACTACCATTTAGCTATTAGAAGCTGCAGTCTAACATTCCATGGGTCTCTGACCTGGGAACATACAGTACTTGCTTGGTCAGTAGAGCTGAGAAAACACAGAAGGTTTTGGCTAAATGTAGTCATGGTTAGTAAAGGATTGCTGGATTTGTTTAGTTGGTAGAGCTTTATTTGGCATTTTGTTTTATTTTTGGATGTTTTGAAAAAAAAAAAAAAAAGAGGGGGATAAATAGGTTTTGAGCAAACTTGGTGCAGAACCATTCTAGTTTCACTTTAAACCAGCCTTTCTGTCACCAAGTGGAAGCACCCAAACACTGCTCCTTGTTGTGTCAATACAGCAGAACTCAGTTTGGTATAGTAACAGCAGAAATACAGGGTCTTACCTCCACAAGAAATGCTGTGAGAAACCGCAGGACCTCATAGTTTTCCTCGGGCAAAGTCTTCAGCACTTCCTGAGTGGTTTCCACTTGCTTTTCTGGCTCTATACCTGCACACAGAAATTAATTTCAGAAGAACAGTCCAGGTAACCAAATATATCAGAAAGTAAAAACACATTTGTGTAAACGGAGAAAAGTGATATTTGGTGCCAAAGCAAGCCAGGTCTACTGATCATTTGAACATTTTTTATACTATGTTATCAGTAATACCTACTCTGTTTCTATTACATTGTGTCATGGGGGGAAGCTCTGCTTTATAAATCAATAACTCATAAATATGCAACTTATAGGGATTTATTTTAACCAAATTAAGTGTGAAATAAATTATGCTTCACTGAAATGTCTGCAGAAACACAGAAATCATTGCAGAATACATGGGAGGACAACAGGTAATTATTTTTTTTTCTATCCCATTACTGTTAATTGCCCATGAATATTTACCTAATTACCTTAAATAATATATATATATATATATATGTATAAGGACAGGCAATTTTACTGTTTATTGTTTCTAGGAAAGGTGTATCAGTCACATTAGGGAATCCATTAGTTAAAAAAAGTAATTGATTATATATCAAAGCATAGCAACTGCATATTAAATAAACTACAGAGCACAGAAAAACAAAGACACACAAATGCTTTCCCTGCCTCCTGTCTAATGTAGGTTAATGTAAGCTGAGCTAGATAAAACATCAATATTTTTCAGCATTGTCTTGGCAGGTGTATGTGACACTCACTAATCTTTCCCCTACAGCATTTACACAGAGAATAAAAGGAATAACACCCCTGCACTGTTTTATTTAGGGAGCAGAGGGGCCAAGTAATATTTGGATGAAGAGGCTGTCTGTACATGATCTTGGATTTTTTAATGATACCTGGGAATACTCCAATGACGAAAGTGACAGAACTGAAAGTACAAATCCTGGACTTGTTTCTGCTTTAAAAAAGGCACTTTAAAACAAACAAGCACAGGTAAAGAAAAGCTCAATCCAGTAAAGCTTTCTTCGACTGGTATGAGGGGCTGAAAAAAAAAAAACCCTTACAGCCATAGCCAATGAAAAAAACAAGAATGTTATACCTTACTATACTGTAAATAAAATAAAAAAGTTATGACACACCATCATATATCCCCCTCCAAAAATAAGAGAACCTAAGGGAAGGCTATGGGTCAATCCACAGAAGGCAATACAGCCCTATACCCAATATACTATAATATTATTATTGCACAGAATTTATATAGCGCTGACATATTACTCAGCACTTTACAAAGTCCATAGTCATGTCACTAGCTTTTTTTAGGAGAAGCCAATAAACCTAACAGCATGTTTTTGGAATGTGGGAGGAAACTGGAGTACCCTGAGGGAACCAAAGGAGACATGGGGAGAATTTGAAAACTCCATGCAGTGTTCGAATCTTGTCCTAGCCAAGATTCGAACCTGGGACCTAGCAGTGCAGCCAGGCAGCCTGATCAGATGAGGCTTCCATGCTACAGCATAATCTATGACACAATACTTTGCTTATGGCATCCACACAAACTGATGGTTACAAATGTTACCACTCTTTTCATGACCAGTACTAAAGAGTGTTTTAAAAAATCACTTACTGGAGAAGCCAACAACAAAGTTGTAAAGGTTAAATGTCAGCAGTGGCTCTGGCAGCTCTCGGAGGAATGTCTTAAGAATAACTGCTGTCAGGTGGACATCATTGTACTCCTGGAAATTGATGGGAGTTCCTAAACAAAAAAAAGATGTACATTTAAACATTTGATGATTTTGTTAAAGTGCTTTTCTTTAAACTTAATAAAGTGTAACTGATTGCAAACTGTTTATCATTTATCCACTGAGACCTGCAACAAGCCCTTTAAATGTCTATCTGGATTTAAGCAGAACAATGGCTTTGTAGCACCATGTCTGAATTTGCCCCCTGGATGGTAAAGAGGAACATTAGTCATGAAACCTTGATGACGATTTGTAGGGAATTTGAAGAGCCTCTGCCAAAGCCAATTTAAATCTTCAATGCAGATTCCATGAGTCACAAATCTGACTGTACAGACTCTTAGGCCAATTGGCAGGCAGATGACACAGAAAATTGCAAATATTAATCAGGAAATTAAGGATCTGACTGAATAAAATAAAAAATAAAAAAAACACATTACAAAAGTAAAATCAGTTAACATAAAATCACATTTTAAATGTGGACCACTGATTGCCAGGATTTTTTCAGGCTGCTGGAATTTAGGCTTCTGAAACTTAAAAATCCGCACCCTGCACAAATTCTGTTCAACAGGAAACTGCTACATAGGAAAGTAGTGCAGCAGTTGTTTCCAGCTAGACTACTGTACTTATCTGGAGGAATTTTTTTAAAAAAACAACAGGATTCAAGTAATAATGCATTATTATATATTTTTTTAGCTGTTTATTATTGCAATCAGCAGATACAGGTATTCCTCTAAAACCGGGGAACAAAAACCACACAAATCTATTGCATTAGCCTCACCTGTGTTGTATTTCTGCTGAATTTCTCTTACTAATTGTGTGCTGGCCGACCTTCGAAAAATTCCCTCAACGTCAAGAGCTGCAAGGTCACAAGGTCAAAGGTTAAGAAGTGCAAACAAAGCTAGTTCTTCTTTTTGCTGACATTGAAGGTGGTAGAGGAATTTGTCAGCAAAAAGGATCATTGTCTAATCTGGAAAGGGAAGTTTTATATATTAATGGCTTTATCATCCCAAACAAAAGTAATTCAGTGAATGAAGTGAAAAGATGTGATAAAAAAAAGAAAGCAGTAGAGGAAATACAGAATATCCCTAGACATTAGTAAACCCTGCATACAATACAATAACCTATAACTATTTATAGAGCCTATTTAAGTGGGACAAACAGAATTGTTTAGTTTGTCTAAACTAACGTATAATGTGTGAAGCTTAAAAACAAAACGTACAATATGGTATATAACCAGCATAACACCGAACTATTGCTCCCTGTTTCATCTGTATACTATTAGAATAGTTTTGATTTTAACGCTTATAAAAAAAAAAAAGACCTGTTGATATTGCCAGAAATCTATATATGCCACGATTTAGGAAAGGTTGGGAAACACTGGACTAGAGAACACCTACCCTCCAAACAATTCCTTTCCAAGGGGAACAATGCTGCTCCTCAATACATACAAGTATAGTAAGGGAGTGTAAAAAGTGTGAAATAAAAAATCTAATGCGGAGGCCACATTAGTAAGCTATATTAGTGAAGAGGATACCATTGTTGTTTTAGGTAGAGTCATGTGGAATATAGAGCACAAAAATCTCAAAAGAAGATGTTCTTGCAATTTACTGCAATTGACTAAACAAGACTTTAAAGAAAGCTTCTTAAGGCTTGTAGAAAGCTTTGCAATTCTTCTGTAATCATTGCTCCTATACAACCTGAAGCCCACAAAAACGGGGCCTTGTGATCACCATTTGTTGTACCTCTCCTTCCCAAATCCCACCCTCCGCTGAAGATCTGGTACCTTTTTTAATCCCTACATTACTGCAAGGTGCTGTAATGAAATAAAAAAAAAAAAAAAAGTAGTACATTGGAGCTTATCCAACACCCATAACTTCAAGCCTGCCCAATAATTCTATTTTTGTTGGTTATAAACAAAACTTGGCAGCCCTTTCAGGTCCCCTGTGGTAGAAGCAACTATGAATCTAATGCCACTTAACAAAATAAAATGACTACCAACAGATCCCCACAGAGAGCAGTGCTATATTCTGCTCATAACAAAAGTTTGAATGGCATGTTTTGAAGAATTGACAGGAAATTGCATCTTAACTCTGAAGAGTGATAAGGAGGACTTATTTCCTGTCATCTGGCGGACGGGGAACAGAACATTTTTAAAACTTCTACAGAAAAAAAAAAAAAATTAATTGTGGAAAAAGTAATTCTGCCCATTCTAAAAAAACAGGATTAGTAACAAGCTAATGTTCCCCACACTGCTTATACATTAATGGTGCAACTGGCTCCCAAGCTAAAAACAGCTATGGTTCCCACTTACAATCAAGAACGAATTTAAAAGGTTTCTGGTCATCCCATCACCATCAGCTAAGATGTAAAGATCACAAGACATGATGGTAGCTTTTTAAGTAGCCATAAGGAATCCAGAATTTCAGACTACTTACCATTCTGTCGAAGATAGATTACAGTCTCCTGCACAACCTGGGGAATTTTCTCATTGTCAGGGCGTTTCTCCCTCAGTCTGCAGAGAGAAAGGTGATGTAAGGGAGGGAATTTGGAGAAAAGAAAAAATGATGTCTGGTGCAATATACTTACTGCTGCAGAGAAACCCCAAACTGCTGGTTAGGCAGGGGCGGTCGGGGAGGAGCAGCCTTCTGGCTAGCTGGTGGGGTTTTCATTGTAGAGCGGATTAGCTTGTCATACCTGCAATATAGTAAAAAAGACCAATACAGGTCAGTCAATCAAACTTCATATTTTAGGTTTTTTCTGTAGATGCTGAAGCCTATGGTTGATGTTAGTGGATCTCCTGTGTATGAATTTGATAACTAGCCGCTCAGGCCTCAGAAGTAATAGAAGTGCAATTTCCAAAGCCCCATTTATCTGTGGGGACTTTAACAGATCAGCAACTTTTTTTAATCCATGTGTCATTTATTTTTTTTTTAAGGCCAAGTTCCTGCATCTAGGTGCCTGATGTGGCCTATGATTGGAAGCTTTAAACACATATGGCGATTTATGTGCGTGACCAGCTAGATGTTGCATGTCTAGTGCCCTTTAGGGCAAAAGTGATATTACATAGACCACAAGAATTTATTGTGGTCTATCTTGAACTGTTATGTTCTGTACTATTATTTACTGACTACAATACAATATATTAATTGTGCCAAAAACCCTGCTTTTCTCCTGTCCCTTATTTTACTATTGTACTCAATAAGGGTTGGTACGTAGTTCTATAGAACACAAAACTTTAACCACCACTCACACTTCAAATACTCTATGTTCCCTATTTACCCCGACGGCGGAAGTGTAACACCCGCCGTGGTAACTAGAAAGGGAGCCACCACACGGAGGCTCCACAGAGATCCGGCAGTTTGTTCCGGCTCTGCAACGAGTTGCTTAAAGGCCGGAGTTTGCCGACCCCTGATGTAGGGGATTCCCTGTGATGACAGAGGCTGCAGGCCGGTGGAAATCTGAACACGGGCCACAATTGGAGCCCGGGCTGGACTTTGGACATGTCTGGCTTAAATCTTCACAATGTAATTTGTCAGCCTGCAGCTGACCATGTTCACTTCATGTGTGTGCAAGTCTTAAAATTCTTACTCTAGTACTGATTTTGGGATCCCCAACTGTTCCAACTTGACAATCTCCTCCAATTCGTTCAGATAATTTGCGTAAAAAATCTTACGACCAAACTTGAAGCTAGAAGACAAAATAGGAATTAGTCTCATATTAACATTCCCCATTATATTAGCATAGTCTTGTGGCAGTGGTGCTTCACATATAGAGCATTAATTCCATTTTTACTGTAGTTTGAATTGTCCTGTATCAAGAACTTACAACATTAAAAAAAAATGCTAGGCTATACCATTCATTTTTGATAGAACCAATTACATGGTTCTTCCAATCTGCTTCCTTTTTAACAGCATTACTGCAAAGTTACAACTATATGAACAGTTCTTACTTCATGCATAAAAACAATATGAGGGATATTAATCCCGCAAAGCAGCAAGATCGGGCTCCTATGAGCAATTCAAGAGACACTCACTTTGCCAATGCGGGATCAAGCCTTGCACTCACTCCTACACTCACTTTGTCCATCTTCCCTGCCACCGGCTACAATACCCAGCTATGACAGTACCCAGAGCTAGCATTCAATTGCTATGTCTAAGCACTCTCACCGCCTGACAGCAGTTGCTTCAGATGGACAAGAAAAATGCATCACTTTAAAAACTATATTTCTAAATTTGACCATTATGTCCCCATGGAGCGGATTACTCTCCCTTTGCTTCCTGAGAACAGAAATCTGGAGCAGTAAGGGAGAGAAAGCATTTGTAATGGGACACAAACAGCAATAAAAACTTGTTTAAAACATAGTTCACCCTGAATGAAACAAGGTTAGGGGATTTTCCAATTAACCTAAAAAAAACAAACGATCACTGCATGCTTGTGTTTGCATTTTTTTGAGGTCTCTTTCGAGTCTCTGAAAGTACCAACAGAATAAGTCCTGAGCGGGCGAGTTTCCCCAGTGACTGGGTCAGAATTTATAGATTTAATTTGTATAAATAAAGAGGGCAGGGGCCATTCATTTTATCAAGAAATACTGGTAAGTATCTAGAACCAGTTAATGAGAGTCATTTAATATGATGACATTTCCCTGTAACTTTTTAACCAAACATTTATATTTTAATAAACAATATTTTCAACTTGTATAATGAGAACATAAAGTGAATCATTCTCAAAATGATTCCATAAAAGTGCTCAAGCTTATTATATAAACTCCTTTTTTATTTCACAGTGTTAGTCAGGGCAGAACATTTGTAGATTTACAATTTGTGCTGCACAAGACAAAACAAGACGCTGTGCACTTCCTGCACCTAAAATATTTACACAGCACAAATCAACCACTTCTGTACTGTTATATATGTTTTTGGAGTCCCCAAATCAAACACATAAAAGAAAATAAACAGGGGTGTACAAGGCTGATCTTCGAGTATGCAAGAAATGTGAAATGCTTGAATCAAAACTGTCTAACAAAAGAGAAGACCTTATCTTTTGGTACCAATTTTGCATAATTTTGGATGTGGTAGCAATAATGTAATTGGGGCTGCTCATTTAGCAATCAAAACTGTCTATTAATAAATGAAGAACTGGACAAAAAATAAATCCGCCAGGAACCAAAAGAGATTCTCCTTGTGCTCTGCATGTCAATGCGATGGGACTTAGTGGTGTTGGTGTTAGAAGATGTGCTTTTTTTATATTTAAAGCCCTGCCACCATGATGTTGACTGTACTCTTAAGTCTTGTTTAATAAAGCATTAAATAGATGCCTAGCTCTTGTTTCCCACAGCGCCTAATAAGATTTCCACGATCCCCCCCCCCCCGCCCCACACAAATATATGTTGGTATAGAAACGTAGATGTGATTAAATACTTAAGGGCCTCCAAATCTTTTAAATCTTTCGACTGTTCATGAAGATGGTTCCACATCTCCAACTTTTCTTATGTGCAAAACCATTTGGAAGCCTTACCTGATAATAGGTTTAAACAGAACCAGTAAGGTCTTGATGAACATGGTTGGGTGGACGATGTACAAAGCCTTGATGTTTTTCTTGTACCTATTAATAGACAAAAACATACAGTCAGGCAAATTCAACATCGCTTTAGGATTTAGGCCACTTTGCCACAGTCCCTCCATTTTGGGTGTTCCTGTAATATTCTTCAAGTTTTAGAATAATTAAAAAATCATTTTATTCGGAAAACTATCAGCAAAAACAGCAGCTTTTGAAAGGTTTGTGGCACATCTGCATATCAGGTAATCTGATTACAGGGATCACACCTAAAGGATTCTCTTAGAAGCTAGTAAAAGGTTCAAAGATTACCTCCTTTAGATGGAGTTATGCTTTTATTAGAAGATTGTTTTATATATTTACACAGAACTAGCAAAGTACATGAACATCCTGAAACACACCTCATAACAGAAGTAGGACTGGAAGAGAATAGTTCAGCACTCTGAACAAGTCAAGGTCCTACTGCTCGTAGCCGTGTGTTCAGAGGAGAGGAGCACAATGGTGAGATCATTTGGTGCTGTGGCTTCATCATCCAGTGACAGGTCAAGGATGGGGCTGTTCATCTCAATCCAATGTAGTGACTGGAAGCTAAGGATCAAGCTGTAATGCCTAGCTCTATGGTCACCATCACAAGATTTGATGAACAAAAATATTCTGGCAGATAAAACAGAGCCCTACATGTATTCAGGTATATGTCCAGGGTACATATAAATACTCATCCTTTAATGTGTATCCTACCTGTATAATATAGCAAATATCAGATTTTACCAACTGACCCTTTATTTAAATATATTTTCAGGATCAACATACTGTATTGTACACTGGTAAACCTAAATCACATCTATTATGTAAAATTGAAGAACCTACTATTAAACTGTGATGGTAATAAAGTTAATGGGCAAAAAACAACTTCTGCAGGACAACCCTAGGCACTCCAATGATGAAGAAGAAATCAATCAACTGGAATGCATTTTTCCATCCAATTCCTGGCAGATTCCCTGAATATACAATGTGCATGTTTATCCAAATAAAAGAAAAAATAATGAGTAATTGGTGGTCAAATCTTCCTATGGCAATCCCATATCTATATCAGACTTTACAGTCTGTAAGTAACCTTTATCACTAGACTAAAGAATAAAGAAAACATACTCCGCAGAGCCATTCCATCCACATAGTTTCCTCTCTTCTGATGTCATTGAGGTATAAACAAATAGTTTCTCAATAGATGGTATGGAGCATTTGTGTTTCCTGAACGAGACCCTCTCCATGGACACAGAAGAGATGAAAGGCAGACTTGGCAGCTGTACTTCTTTCATTTGTGTACCGTTCTGTGCCAGCTCTGCTGGCTCTCTTACTTACCATAGCACAAAAACGTGACAAAGGTGAAAAAACACTTCACATGTGTTTCCTGTTAACATCATGATATTCCCTCAATGCATGCCAATAATTGAAATTCACACTTCATATTAGAAAAAGATCAGCATTCCCAAATACCACTATTATTTCAGGTTAAAAAAAAACCCCTTCACACAAATAGAGATCAACTGTGATACACAAGCTGGATAATTACATTAACTCTTGATATGCATTGATGTTTTTTGGAGAGGCTGGGCGTGTATACATACCTGTCATCATTTCCCGATCCAAGTGCAACCATTTGGGTCGGCAAATATTGTGTTATGGCTGTGGGCATCTTAAAGCCCAATTTCAGGCTCACTGATTTGCCCTAAGTTTAACACCCCCAAAGCAATAAAAGAAAATATCTTTATAATTATCTCTCCCACCCCAACTCAAGGACTCTTTATGCCATGATATTTCAGGTCCTTTTTATTATCGTCTTTTTCTGGAAATGGGCAGATACTAAATGCTAAACAGAGCAGGGCACCTGATGACATGGATCTGCCCATTACAACAATCTCCTGCAAGTCCGAAACAACAGCTTACAGGTAGAGGGTCAAAAGAAACCCAACAGACAAGAGGTGCTGGATCAATGAGCAGGTAAATCTGCAGGGAAAAAGGATGGAGCTAGGGCGAGTATATAAGCAAAAAAAATAGGCTGGGGGATACAATATTTTCATTTTTGCTTTCAAGTAGGACTTGGGCTTTAACTGTCAAGTATCTGTGTTCTCCCCAGCACCTTCTAGTTGAGCGCGCCAGCCTGCACTTTTCAGTAATCAAACAGCTGTTTTGGGCAGTTACTGAAGTGTTGGGTCATAATATAGGGCCTGTCACCTGCCTACAATTTCTTCCCACCCAGCTTGAAACATTTCTGGGTTAAACACTGAGGTATGCATATATAGTATAGCTGTTCTCTAGTAAGGTATGCAATAATAGATTTCAGGGTTACCGATCATCAAATGGTTCTTAAACTACTAAACAGACCCTGTCACTAGACAATTAATTTAAAATGTTTTCCCATAAAATGAAATGATCATTCAAATTATTTTAGGCATGTTCATATTTACCTGTATAAAAGTCTCTCTTGCGTAGACTTCCAAAAGTCTCAAAACTGCTGCTGGTCAGCAGCCCCAGGAGACTCCGAGCTTTTACTCAAGTGATTCTCTCCAGTATTTCCCTTCATTCCTCCCATGGCAGATTAAAGGTAATTTTGGACATTCCTAATGGGAACAGCTCTGAAACATCTAGATAGTGTCAGAACGCAACTGTTTGGCCCTCCAATGTTTTCTTTTTGGCCATCACAATTATAGGCTGCTTTGTTAACCAATAGAAATAAAGAGGACAAGCAAGTTCCGTCACTACCCGGAAATTTTGGCGCTCCCCCCCCCCTTATTTATAATTTCCTGAGTTGAGTCTTATTAAAGGGGGAATGAAAGCTGTTAAAATGTTTAAGGTGCAGATATCTAGAGGCATAATCAGTTTAAGAATTTTCTGTGTTCCCTCAAACTTAACACCTAAAAATTTGACAAGCTGAAGAACAGAAAGAAAAGTTATAGTTACTATGGACCAAGAGACACTTCCTTATTCAGATACTAAGAGCAGAGGAGTGTTCTTACTTGCGATCAAACTCTCTATAGGCATCTCTTAGCCAGCCCAGGGAAGGCTTGTTCTCGCTGGTCAGGCCATGATGCAGGTAGATCAGTGTGTAATCACTTTCCACATACTGGTCCAATGTGTGCTTTAGATACCTGCAGGGAAAAAGAAAAACAGAGGTTTAATATAAATTGGAAAATATGTAGGGACATTGGGATATGAGGGTCTGTTAGAAAGAACATTTACACTGTAAAGGGAATGGATCCAAAAGCCATGATAAAAGCTTTAATATCCTAATTTGGGAGCTATATATCAGGGCAGTGAATCTAAACCCATTCTGCACAGAGGTTTGCAGTGACTCAGAGCACCTCAACCTGATATTTCACATTTTTGGAAGTTGCTGTGATTTTCAAATCACTTAGTATTGTTCACTCCCAAACAGGGACTTGGTGCGGAGATTTTGTGTGGTTGTGGCTATCATATACATTTAAGTTAAAGCGTACCTAAACTCAGAAATTTCACTTTACATAAAACAGTGGACAACCCTTTTATGTAAGGTAAAAATTATGTAGTTTGTGCAACACCCGTTTTTCTCAATCTAGGAGATTGAGAATGAATGGAAACACAAAGGGGATGGGAGTGCCCAGGCAATCGAGAATGAATGGGAGCGCAAAGCCTCCCGGGATACCTACGTCAGGCATTCCAAGAGGCTTTTAGGGGCTCCCTCTGCACATGCCCGAGGAGCCTTTTCGTGCAAATAGAAAAGTTTGCCGCTCTCACTCATGCGCAGCCGGGTGACCTTGGCCAGACCCCCCCTGGATGGATCAGACTGCCATGCAGGATTGAAGCCAAGAGTATTTTTTTGCCAGTTTTCAGTTTATTCCTCTTTAAGTATAAAAGCGGCGTTATCAATTCTTCTGAATTCAGAAGAATCAGCATCCTTGGTCACCTCTCCTTCCCTAGCATGCTGGCTGGACAATAAAAGAGAGGAAACATGTTAAATGTTAATAAAGCTGGGTCCTACTGTAAACATACAATTTTATACTAACAGAACTATGCAAACCAATATAACCTGAGTCACAGATCTCCCCTTCCCTTTCCAAGTCCAGGGAACTTCACGAAACCAAGTAAGATTTAGGAATGGTTTTAAATAATAATAAAACATTTTACTTAAAGTATTTTATTGATCATTGACTGTATTTTAACACTGCCTAAAGTTAAGCTTTTTATCTCTAATTTTGTTACTTCCTCCCACATCTGCTTTGTCAGTGTCCTGAGTGTCTATGCTTTGCGTTTGTTGTGCAATTTCCTTCCACATTCTTCCTCTTTTCTTTCTTCTTTATGTTGATCAAAGTGCAAAAACAACCCACTAACATCTCTGTCAACTGAAAAGATCCAGGCTGGGTGATGAAGGCCAGATATGGTGTGCTGGCTGTGTAAATAATCATCAGGGACTATAAACAGTATAAATGCATGAGGAACATGGAAATTTATTCCACAACAATGTAGGTAACAAAAAAGCTGCTTCCTAACGGATATTTCCTCACCACTTATGAAATGCTGAAGCCAAGATTTAGGAAAGTGGGACTTCTAAATGGTGGAAAAAATGGCTTACATTGTGATGCAGTTGTATATTTAGGCAAGAACAACAAGAAATGTGTCTAACAGAATGCAATGAGTTGTGCTTGCATCTAGGCATAGTTCTAGAAGCATTTTTTTTTAATAGGTAGCACGGTGGCTCAGAGGTTAGCACTTTGCAGTGCTAGGTTCCAGGTTCGAAACTTGGCCAGGACACTATTTGCATGGAGTTTGCAGATTCTCCCCATGTTTGCGTGGGTTCTCCTGGGTACTCCGGTTTCCTCCCACATTCCAAAAACATGCAGTTAGGTTAATTGGCTTCCCCCCAAAATTGACCTTAAGATTGTGGTAATGGCATATACCTATGGTAGGGACATTAGATTGTGAGCTCCATTGAGGAACAGCTGGTGACATGCCTATGGACTTTGTACAGCGTTGCGTAATATGTTGGCGCTATATAAATACTGTGTAAGAATAATTATAAAATGAAAAATGTAAACAAAAAAAACACATCAACCATTTTTTTAATGGAGTGGGGTTGTTAAAGTTAGAACATTTATTTAATGCTCCCTTCTTCCCACAATAAAAATATACCGGTTTTATGTTAGTTCAGAAGAGGAGTCCTGGGATTTAAATATTGCATCTCCACTGGAGAAATGTTTGTTTATCCCAGTGATGTTGTGTCACTGCAATGCAGATTGCTCCTTCTCTGTTCTGTCTGGCACCGGTCACAAGGACAGAATCTCCCTCATGGAAACAGACAAGAAGAATATCAGACAGCAGTTTTCAACTTTCCTGGGTCTAATGGATTTTTTGATTGCTGCCTGTATCCCTGTAAAGTAAATTCACCCCGCTGCCTGTTCTAGCCCATATCATGGCTCTTGCACTAAATGCATATATTTTCTTAATGTTTTTTTAAAAGTGTTTCTAGGTTCTAGGTGTTTCTAATTCCTTTCTACAAATCTAAAGCTTCTAGCATCCTACATATAAAATTTTGAAAATATGCAAATTTGAAATCCGGCTCAAGATTAGGTGGCTCTATACAGCTCCTGGAGGCTGGTACTTTGCCACTAGGTCACACGCATGCCAAGTTCCTAAAAAACCAGGCTCTGCACATTTGACAGCTGGTGGCAATGTGTGGTACTGGTACTGTTCACTGCCACTGCCATTCACTCTCTATAGGGCTGCTGCAGGGCATGCCAACATGTAGCATCTCCCCCGAGGCAGCAGTTCACTAGCACAAGGAAACGGTAACTATACTTCAACTTCATGGATAGTGTGCACGTAGCCATAGAATTACCAAAGCTATTAAAAGTTAGGACATAGTGAACAATCTATTTATATCATAAATGTCAGGCACTACATTGTACTAGTTGCTAAAAATGTGCCTATAAATTGATCATTACTATAGACTGACTGAACAAAGTTAAGATTTACTGCCCAGTAGTAATTGTTGACCTGGCCCAACCACTGTGCATTAAATTGACCAGCCCCACTGCGCATTTTAACCAATAGGGTACAATAAATTGGTAGACGTGCTTCTAACAACCAGCATCAAATGGAATGCTTCCCCTGTGTTCACTATAACAAAAGGAAGAGTTGTGTTAATAACATGGTATTATTTTGCTTCATTCATATTATTAATCATTAATAAATACAGGATTTATATAGCGCCAACATATTACGCAGCGCTGTAAAATAAATAGGGGTTGCAAATGACAGAGAGGTACAGACAGTGACACAGGAGGAGGAGAGGAGCCTGCCCGGAAGAGCTTACAATCTAGGAGTTGTTACTGTAAACAGCAGAGAGAGCTTTCATTAGTAACAAGTTGTTAAGAAGCACTCCCTGCCGATTTCCAAGACGAAAAGGAAGGCACAGAGTGGAGCTTGATTGGGTAATAAAAAAAAAAGAAAAGAAAATGAAATGTACATTCCTGATCTATGTTACATTCCATGTTCGACCGCCAGACTGTAAAATATGCGGTTAGCTTGGAACATTCTGAAAGGATAACTGGCCAACCCCCAAACAGGACACGAGGTGTAGGAGTATCTATATGGAAGTATTAGGGACATTTGATTGCAAGTTCGATGTGAATGTTCCAGTATTTATTTATATACACTTATAAGGGTATCCTTTTTTTAGAAAAGAAAGAAAAAAAAAATCTGCATTATACACAAAAGCCCATGAGCAATTGTACAAAGCCATAGTTTGGATTAGTCTGGCAATGAAGCCAACACAGAAGGGTTTCTTTTTACAGCTGGAAATAGTAATAAAACCATATGGAATGCAGAGGGCCAAGCACCAAATATGGTGAGAGTTCTTACCACTAGGAGGAAAACAGATTAGAAAAGTGGGCCAGCTGTATGAGTCTGCCATCAGGCTCTACGGCAGACCTTTATGTTTGCTCCGCAAAGACTGATTAATGAGCCCGACTGAAAACATGGAAGGCCAGCTGGCAGCATAGAGTCCAAGGATTACCATAGCCACTTACTGTAGAAGTTTAACGTGATCGAGCTGATGGCATGGAGGCAGACGGCTGGCGCTAAATACCACGATCTTTCGCCCGAATTTGTCATCTCCTGTAAAAAGTAAAAAGGAGAAACATTAAAAACAGAAAAGCCTTCAGCATAAGCTAACCACCATCTCGTGCTGTGAGCTGATCAAATTTATGGGAGTGATTGGGGATGAGCAAAATATTGGGATTTAATTTAATCTACTAGAAAATATCCTCACAGCACATCAGGAAAGAATTGGATGGTTTTACCAGAAGGTAACAGCCAAACACATCAGGCTTTTTGGAACTTTATCACTGTATAAGTATTACAGCACAGCTCTGAATTTATTAATTTTCTTCCACGACATTCACAGGGCATCTACTTGATGTTGCGGGGGAACGAAGGAACTGTGTAATGTTGCAGAAGTCGTGGCCAGTGAGGAATAAAGGCCCACAGACATACAAGAGAGGACCTGATTTATTAAAGCTCTCTGAGACTAGATAAGGCTATCATGGGGGAACCTGGGTGATTCAGCAAACCTGAAATGGATTTGGTCCAGTAATGAAAACGTTTTACATCCAACAGTAAATGATTTTTAGGAAATCCATTCCAAGTTTGCTGAACCACCCCGGTTCTCCCATGATAGTCTATTTTCTCTAGTCCTGAAGAAAACAAGGAGAAAGAGATAGACAGCCTTTTTGGCAATAACACAATTGTTACTTTACTTCATATGGATTTGTTACAAATTCTCAACTAGACATAGCACAACTATGCTAGGTAGACAAATATAACATAAAGTTAACCAATGTTACATATATTAGATCATTAAATATTCAATGAGGATTTTCTTGTTTCCTGATGCTTTTCACTCAATGGCTTCCTCTTTTCAGAGACTCAAACTAAATGAACACAGAGAAATATTTACAGAAATCAAGTCCATAGTCATGTTCCTACCATAGTCATATGTCTTTAATAGAGTCCAAGGTCAATTTTGGGAAGAAGCCAATAAACCTAACTACATGTTTTTGGAATGTGGGAGGAAACCTGAGTATCTGGAGGAAATCCACGCAAACACGGAGAGAACCTGCAAACTCCATGCATGGTGTCTTGGCCGAGATTCAAACCTGGGACCTAGCGCTGCAAAAGCCACAGTGCTAACCACTGAGCCACCATGCTGCCTATTGCAATTGCTGCTCTTCTTACAAACAGGCCAACAGTGTCAACTGAGCACTTCCCATTGCAACAGCTAGATTGCCACATACAAAATGAGGACAGATATCTAATGGCCATGTTTTTTAAAATGGCAAACAGTGCAGACCTATATGGAGTCATCTATTATATTTAATTAATATGGCAAAAGTAATATCTAGCATGTTGCTTTGGGAGCTTCTCTGCTAGAAGACTAAGGAACATGAAACACCTTATGTGTAAATATTACAGCTTGTGCAAAAATTTTGACACCCCTTGGTCGAATAATACGTCTAAGAAGTTAGAAAGATATAAATACATACATGTACATAATAAAGCAACATACCACATTTCTGTAACTCCCTGGGTTGGATAAAACAATGCATCATTTGTGCACCTCGTTATTCAGTACTTGGTGACACCTTCTTGCAGAAATCAGTCTTTCTATTCTTTAGAACTTGTTTCTCTGCTTTTTTTTTTTACTTGCATAATGCTTTTAATTCAGAATTGTTCTTAAATTTCCTGGCATGAATTGCCATCTGCTTACAGATTTTCAATTTTTCATAGAAACATAGAAGGCTGGAAACAGAAAAGGGAACACAAGTGCTCCATCCAAATCTGCTTTCATTCATTTAAGGCCAGATTTTCACCACATATTTCTGGAGCACAAAACCATGGTGCTGTGTTATTAGGTTTTATTGGTGTCCTACCTCACATTGATGTACTGAAGTTTTAGAGCACCACAAGGCACAGATAAAATAGTAAAACAGTAAAATAATCATAAAAAATGAGATTAATGCACTTAAAATGGTCTTAAAACACCTAAAAATTCTTACCCCCTACTGGAAAGTGTCAGATTTGTGCACAGTGTTCTACACATGGCCATGCTGGCCCGTGCTCCACTCGATCCAAATTCTGATTGGGCAACAAAACCAGTAAAAAGTATAGTGCTAGATCCACATGCACCTCAGCAAATATCACTGGGAGACGGTTGTGCTGCAGGGCTCATGTGCTAACAATACGACTGTTGATAGGAGGGGAGAGAAAGTGCAGAGTTTCAGGGGTAAGAACTCTATAGTCTGCTGCTATCACTCTCCAGTAAGTGACAAGAATAGAATGTGTTTCCAAAATGCTGCAGAGAAAACCCCAGCCTTCTGCCATGCCATAGACGGTTAAGCAGTGTGGCAGAGTACTTTCTCACATCAAATCAGTTGCAGTGTTAAATACATAAGTAATTCAGAAGTTATTCTGATTAATTTGCTTCTTAACTTTACATGACCTTTATTTCCATACAAAAATATGTTGGGAGTTCAGCCTGTGCCCATACACCTCTAATGTACCCCTTAATTGACACAAGAATTCCATTATACTGAACAGGATAAACATCTTCTATAGTGCCAGTCTGAGGTCACCATAACACGGTACATTAAAGGAACAAGTGCACACCCTTTCCTACCACAAGCCCATCTTTAACTGAGAAAACAGCAGTAAGGCAGACACAAAACTTTCTATTGCTTTTTGCAGCAGAACACACATGAAGCACTTTCAATGGCTAATAAAACCAGGCTACTGTGTGCAGACAGCTCAGTGCTAAAGACAAACAGCAATCAGGAAACAGGACCACTGCAAAAATGCATTATGAAATGCACAACAAAATCATTAAAAGGTTGCATTTTATGAATAGGCAGTATACACGGGGCACAGACATGACACATGCGCTGGTGTCAGCCACTGCAAAATGAGGGTTGGTAGCATGGTTGGCACTCTGGCCTCTGTAGCATTGGGGTCACAGGTTCCAATCCCAGCCAGGACACCACCTACAAGAGGTTTGCATGTTCTCCCCTTGTTTGTGTGGGTTTCCTCCCACATCCCAAGAACATGCATGTAATTGGCTTCCCCTCAAAACTGACCTTAGACTGTTTAAATGACATATGACTATGGTAGGGAGATTAGATTAGGGTAGGAAGGGACTTTGTAAAGCGCTATAAAGCTCTGAATAATAATAATAATAATCTTCAGCAAGGATAGGGACAGCATGGAAATGAAAAAATGATTTAAAAAAAAATTCTTCTCTTCTCTATTTAAAACTACAAAATGAAGTTGCCTGGGGTTTAAATTTACAACAGGGCTCAAATATGTGCAATGAAAGAAGCTGGAACATGCATGAGATAAATCACTTTCAAGCACTGTCAGACAAAGTGGAACTAAAGTGACTTAGGTTATTTAACACACATCAGATTATCCTAGCCCGATAATAGCCTCAGGGCCGATATCCGACAAGAATCTAGCGCATGTACAGTGCTCTTTGTGAGTCGTTCCGACGACAGTCCTGGCAAATCCACGGACAACGAACAAGGAACAATCATAATGAAAGTGAAGGGAAGAGAGTGCAGCGTCTTCCCATATCCCCTCTCCATAGAGCAGAATGGTGCTGTATGTACGGCACTCATTTGTGCATTGTGCAGTGATTTGTGGTTGGAAAGGATCGTGAAAGATCCTTTCCAACGTCAATTATTGCACCCGTGTACATAGCCTTAGATGGTTATTGCAGAAAGCGACAGGTGGTGTCCCTTCTGCATTGCCTGTTCTTACCTGACTGATTCCCACCCAGATGTAAAATTTTGCTGAGCTGCACTTTCCTGAGGAAACCCAACAATCCTGGCCTCCGTTGCACGTGTCGAAAATGCATGAACCTTTGCACACCTGCACGGTAGTTAGGCTATGCACACACATTAGATTTTTGTCATTGGAAAAGATCTTTCACAATCCTTTCCCATGACTAAAGACTAAAAGATGAATGACTGAGCAATGTACATACAGCACCTTTGTGCTCTATGGAGAGGAGAGGGGAGAACGAGGGAGTTGCATCTTGATGTGCTCTCTCCTTTTCACTTGCATTATGGTCGTTCATGGATCAGATCCATAAACAACGTCATGGCTGTACACGTCAGATTCTCATCCTATACGAACCCTGAAATGATAATCATGTGCCGTGTGTAGGTAGCCTTACATCACCCTGGTTCAGCCAATCAAGATGGCTAAAGATCATCTTTAGGAAGAAAAGATAAAAGGAAGATAATGTCCCCCTGCAATGGAACAGGGATAGGCGAGTACCATGGCTTAAAGCTACGTACACACTTCCAATTATTATCGTTGGTAAACGAACGACGAACGATCCTGCACGATATCTGCGAACGATCGTATAGCACCGATCCTGTACATACAGATAACGACACGATCGTTCGTAGATATTGTATACACAATAGATGCGATCGTTTGAACGATACAGGAAGTTACGTGCACCACAGGAACGTTCGTTCATCACGCATGCTCAGACCATGGACGATCAATGAACGATCGTACACACGAACGATGGTCAACGATCGTCGTCCAATCCGATCCGCCGGTCCGGTCGTTCATTTCTAACGACTTTCCTCGTTCGTCGGCGTCGTTGGTTACTTTTTTTACGGACGATTTTTACCCAATCGATCGTTCGTCGTTCATTTTGAACGATAAAAATTGGAAGTGTGTACGCAGCTTAAGTTCCACTTAAAGGCACCCCATAACCCTAAGCCAAAGAATCAGGAAGTGACAGTAGACAAAATATGTGTGAACATACATAAATCTTACAAATGTAAGCCTATCATAATATAATAACCAAAGACTAAGTATTCTGACAAGCTCAGTCATGACTGGTGCACTTTACTACAATGTAATCCAACAAGCTACCAAAGCCTAATTCCGGCTTTTATTCTGTGGTAGCAATGCTGGCAGCCTCAGCTGAAGTCCCTACTGATGCCATTCTCCATTTCACTCAGCAGAGTACAAGTAGCTAGGAGTGTCAGAAGAGCTCATGCTTCATAAATGAGCAAGAGATTTAATAGGAACTACAATCTCCTTATAGGGAAGGCTAAAGTCCTATCTACAGACTGATTGCAGCCGCATGCTGTGAGAAATGCTCTTATCAGACATCCCCTGAGAGCATAAACCAGGCAGCTATTATAGGGAACATGGAGAAGCATAAAGAGCCGACTGCTCTGCACTAACACATCTCACCAGACTCTCCCTAGTGCCAAGCTACACAAATCTCAGTCAATTTTAATAAATGCCGACTATTTATTTTAGAAGGAAAAATGTTATGAAAGCGAAGATCTATTTCGTCTCCTGATATTCCCAGTAAGTTCACAACAAAATTCATACAGAAAATAATTACTTCAAGTTATTACTTTCCCAAACCTTGCAGATTGTAAGCTCCTCTTCTCCTGTGTCACTGTCTGCAGTTGTCTGTCATCCCCTATTAATTGTGCTGCGCTGCGTAATATGTTGGCGCTATATAAATCTTGTTTATTATTAAAAAAAAAAAAGTGGTTCTACAATCTATTGATTCATGGAGTACATAGTTTTTCACACATGGCTTCTCCATTTTGGTTGAATAAATCACGTGGTAGAATCTGCTGTGTGTGGTATTGTTTAAATAATCTTAGAACCTGCTTTTTATTATGTCTAATTTATAAAACTTTAGAATTGAAAGACTTTCTTTTTCCAATGACCGATTTGTAAAAAGTTTTTACTATAACTAACCTCCCATAATTATAGTGTTAGAATACCATGCAGCACAGACAGGTTGACTGTGGATCATTTAAAGAGTTTTTCAAATCTTCATGTAATCAAAGGGAATATTACAGAGACATGTACATCAAATTTGCCGTACTTCTTATATTTTCAGTGTGTTTGGATTAAACCAAACCAAACCCAAGTTATTCCAGATAGTAGCAGTAGGACAAGAGGAGCGATGGCAGAATATTTCAGATCTTTCGGTTGACCGCATGCATAATAATATGTGCCATGAAGAATGCAAACATAGCAATACAAAGAGAGATCTTTGTTCCCCTAGCCCCAATTGTTTTTCTTTTTTTTGGTCAATGTTAAAAGGAATAGACAACATGAAGCTCTCATCACCTTCCACACTTGTTGATGGCAAACTTAATAAAAGGGTGAGGAGGACAGTACTACAAGTTTATCCCTGATCATTGAGAAATAATTCATTCCCTGCTCCAATCTGCTTTAATAGAAAGAACAGCTGCACGTTTGGGAAGGAAAGGGGGGTGATAAACATCATGGAATAAATAGGAAGCATTTTCTTGTTGTTGCCTGGAGTTGCATTTAAAAAAACTGAAAAAAAGATCTTTCCACGATCTCTGCAGGAGACTACAAATTTCCAAAAGAAATGTTTATGTGCCCAGGGGAGCATTCAGAGGAAGATTACACAACATAGGGAAAAAGAAAACAAGCAAGTTGAAGCAAACTGCGTAATTCCGTCACTTAACATTTGAGTGTTCCAAAATTCTTTATCGGAATTACTTTTTCAGAGACATAGTGGGAAATTCATGAGGATTAGGACAGTTCTGCTTGTAATAATATTCCCATAAATGCCAAAAATCTGACACATCCAGATATGGAGGAGATATAACTCGCTTTAATAACAGTCCACATGGAAGTCCATAAAGAATCCATCCACACCTTTTACAGGGCTTTGCATTTATGCTGCCACAGATGACTGTAATAAAGTGAATCTGTTGTTTTGCCTTACAAACCCACTAAAATCTGTTTATTGAGCAGGAAAAGGCATGATAATTGGGGTACTCCTGGTCTGGTTTTAATGACAGATTTGTTGCAGAGTGGCCTCACACAAGGACATTGTGCCACCGTTAGAATTTCTACCACAAATCCAGGGCAGGTGGACGAGGCTTGACCGTGGACATTATTCATACTAGGAGTGGAGCAGTAGCTAGATCCTATTTTCAACTCTTTAATACCATAATCATTACTATTAACCACCCAAAACAGAAAAGAGCTTCAGGTTGTTACATTTTAGCAAATAGAGTATATTAACCAAAAAATAAAACATAGAAACAGCAGGGCTATTGAGGCAGCAACATTTTGCCTGCTAATTTTAATATTTGTGACAGCAAGGGGCTATGAAATAGTTTAACTTTATTTTATTAGAGACATTGCTGTAAAGGTATGCCTTATTTAATGTACAGCTCTGCTTAATATGTTGGTGCTATAAAAAAACTTTTTATTAATAATAATGCTGGAGTTAAGCATAAACACTGACGTCAATGGCAAGGACCCAGTGGCTCCATTATTTTTTTCTTCATGTATCTGCATGTGTAGGTGACATCCATCACATTTTTAATCAGGCTTCCAACAGAGCTCTTTCATTATCAACGGTGTGTTTATGGTTTTATCTGGAATATGCTGCTTTTTGGTTATGATTTTTACTTTTGTATTTTTTTCAACCTATGTATGTAACAGTTAGAATGGAATTAAAGTTAAAAAATTGGTGCTCAGGAAGGTGTTTATTGCAGAAAGGGTCAGGCGATGTTCTTATGCAATAAGTATTTTTACCCGCCTGATTGCTGTCATTACATGTGCAGCCCAGTGTTGGTTATTACTAATAATATAAAGTATTTATATAGCACCAACATAATATGAAGCGCTGTACAAAGTTCATAGTCATGTCATTATGGCTCACAATCTAATGTCCCTACCTCGGTCATATGTCTTTTAATACAGTCTAAGGTCAATTTTGGGGGAGAAGACAATTAACCTAACTGCATGTTTGTGGAATGTGGGAGGAAACTGGAGTACCCAGAGGAAACCCATGCAAAAAAGGGAGAACCTACAAACTCCATGCAGATAGTGCCCTGGCGAACCTGGGACATAGCACTGCAAAGGCACAGCTTCCTTTGTGGGTGCCGAGGTTAAATTAACATTATTCCAGCCAATCAAAACAGCTGAAAATTGGAATGTGGGAGAGAGCAAGGAGGAAGATGGCATCACCTGCGATGGAAGTATTGACTGGCTTAATTTTTGCTTTAACCTTTGCAGTAGAGAAGACCCGATGGTAGGGTAAAAGTTTATTATTTAAGAGCTTGGCTAAAATCCAATATACAAACTTATGTGAACCATTTCAAGGATAATAGTAGTGGATTTGCTTGCTACCTGCACGTGGTCTTAAACATACCTTATCTTAAAACTCTTCATTCTCCATTCAAACTCATGGACAATTGATAAAGCTTCCTGTAAAATTCCGGTGCTGAACTTATGGCTTGGGGGCTACGTGTGGCTCTTTGGCATCTACTGTACTGCCCTCAGACAGTGTAGAAACATTACAATAGTTTCTAGTAGTCAAAAGTTGTTTGGTTTATTTCATTCACACTTTTTTTTTTTTTTTGCTGTCCTCCTATACTTAAGTGGGTTGTAGGAAACAACAATCTGTAAAATGGTGTCTCAATCAGTTTTCAACAATTTGTAAAGTTGGGAGCCCCCTATATAAATTGACCTATAACCACTTCAGAGACTTTTATGTAGATTAAGCCCAAATCAATTGCTAAACAGAGATTGGGGGTTCTTGTTGCTTACAAAAAGCAGCCTTTGGAAACTTCAAACTAAAGTCTGAAGCAAAGCTGAATAAACATAACATGCTATGCAAAGTATGTGCTAAGTGCCTTATCTTGTTAACCAGACAAAATCTTAAACCCAGGTCCTGAGTGAGCTCAGAGCTAGTCTGATGATCTGCTGGCTGCAAGGAATTGCAGTGGTATTTTTAAGCAACATGTAAGTTCCTGCAGCCTATTACTTGTGTACTGATCACCTCGAGCCATCATTTGTTTATTTTACCCACAGAGCAGTGCGAGTAAGCTGAGCCATGACTGTTCTCTATGCAAAACTGTAAGCGGCAGCGCATACATGAATTTTATGAGAGAAGATGCACGCAGTCTTCAATCCAAATTCTGTAGCTGCTGTCAGACACGTCTCAAAGAGGAATCTCTACACAAAAGCATGAAAAACTCTGTAGTGATGGACATTCCCAGCAACTTCTTCGGACAGCTTAAGTGGATAAAACACACTGAGCCAAACTGCACAAAATAAACTGACTGATGCAACAGTTTTGTATTGCAACACTTTGGAATTCAAATGGATTTTTTTTTAATTTATAAAGTAAAGCACCAAGTAAAAAAAAAAAAAAAATCAGATGAAAAAACATTAAAAATATAGTTCTATGAGAGACGAGACTCCCTGTCTCTTCTGCCCCAAACACCTTTTGCCTTTGCTTCCCCCCCCCCCCCCTCTCATTATTAGTTTTATTTGTACACTGGCGGCTGTATGTGCAGTATGGGGTATGATCTTGGGAGCAAGAGCTTTGTTTCTGAACAATGTAGGTATCATATATATGTACGGGAGTTACACTATCAGCCGCACCCCAATGGTTTAAATAAAAGATTGAGAAAAGATAAAAATTGCAGCAATGATGTAGGAGCAAAGAGGGGCTAGTGTGCATTTGAAATGCTAGAATTACGGCGTTACAATTGTTTAACAATGGACCTCAACTCATATGTCAAGTGTGCCTTAGCATCAACCTGAAAAAAGTACAGTTTGTCTTTCATACTTCTTCATGGTATGTACAGGTGCCTAGGCAATCCTGTGTCTATATCCTTCTAAATGGATGTCAGCAATGTGAAAATAGGGATGCCATCATGTTATTCACTGTCCTACCATCTCACAGTTACACTTTGCTACACACATCCAGTGCGCTGAACATGAGCAAAGCGACCTCTGATGGGGTGGGAGTTCATGGAATCTGATCTCACTTATTCCCATACTTCTATATGCTCAATAAAACAGAGAGAGCTCGGAGATTGGAGGACAAAGGGTCATGTGACCTGCTGACCGCTAAATCACAGAGCTTTGAGCTCGATATACAAAAAATATGAAAAAAAAAAATCTATGCCATTTTTTTCTGGTGACATATAGAAACCTTACATTTATGAGAGTTCTGTAAGTGACAAGAATCCACCCTCAGATTTATTACACTGCACCAGTTTCAGGGTCCCGAAGTTGGCAATGCAAGGCACACGTAGCAATGCTAAATATGCAAAGTTTGTGTTTTTTAATGTAAACAGTGATTCATAAATGTGTGTCTAAATAGTGTCAGAGTTCACCTAAAGTACAAGAATTCTTTACCCATTACAAAGGCTGCAAAATGATTTACAAGTTTAGGTAGTTGGAAGCACCAATCTAAGATTCTACATCCCCGATTATAATTTGTGTGCTTCTTATCAGACAACCTTTTCTATTCACAAGCACCCTCTAAAAGTACACAATGTGACATTTTTGGAAAATAATATGCCTTAGGAGGTAATGGCAGCAATTGCATTCCACTTGCTGTATGTTAGATGTGATGGCAGCTATAAGTACCCCGACTGATTTTTACAAAAATCACTAATTGTCATAATTGAGCCCCATAAAGACAAACATTGAGAACTATCCACCCAAGACGCTTTTTTTACAGTTATTAAAGTAAACGTCAAACAATTTGACTAAAGAATATCAAGTAAAAGATCATTAAAAAGACTCTTACCTGCCACTTCCACAATCTGATGTCTAGCAATGTCATAATAAGGATCATCCCAGCGAAGATGTATGATGGGATCAGGGGATGGCTTGGAGTCATGAGCTGCACAGGAGCAGAACACAAGAATTATCAGACCATTCATTCTGAGAAACCAGTTTGCAATGACTCACATTAAAGTGAATGTATGTTTTTGTAGCATAAGACAATGGGCCTGATTTATTAAAGTTCTCCCAGGCTGGAGAGGATATACTTTCATCAGTGAAGCTGGGTGATCTAGCAACCCTGGAATGGTTTTCTTTAAAGTCATATGCCATTTGCAAGCAAATGTTTTTAATTCTGGACCAGATCCATTCCAAGTTTGCTAGATCACCCAGCTTCACTGATGAAAATGTATTCTCCCCAGCCTTGGAGAGTTTTTATAAATCAGGTCCAATAAACTAGGTTTTATTTTGAAGTAGTAGTAAATGTAAATGAAACAGATTCTGCAAGATGTTCTATTCACAACATAAAATATGGATAAACAAAAGCCAACACAGATTGTCAAGTATGCGTGCCAGTACACACTATGTAACTGGAAATTTCACATCGATTAAAAATTTAGTTTTGCTTTAAACCCAAAATGTGCCTGCTTGCCAAATAGCCTCAACTAGTATTTACTGTCAGTGTGCAAATGAGAAGTCATGTTGGATGGCGCAAGATACATAAAAAATATCTAGAAAATAACAAAGAAGGATCTCTCTCTTGGAGTTACCCACATACATTACATTCTCTGTATGCATGATGATCATGAGAACACCAGAAACCACTGAAGGCTGCAAAACACGTTACTACATGTATAGTCCTGAAAAACCGGAGGACCAGGAATCCTGCAAAAGCATTATTGAATGCCCAACCTATACCTGGTACATCCTGATACAGTGGAGATACAGTAGCTGTAAACGCCTAAAGCCAGTACAGTGTTCTCCCTGGTCCTTTCTAGCAGGTGCACCCAACACGCTTCAGTAACCACAAGGCTGTTTTAGGGTGGTCACTGAAAAGTTGGGTCACAATACAGAGGCTTCCAAACACCTAAAGCTTCTTCCCACCCAGCTTAAAAACTTAATTGGGAAACAACTGCAGGACATTACAGGGAACCTGTGAGGATGACATCTGCCATGGTTAAATGTTTTTGTTCTATTAATAAAGGCTCCCTGCCTCACCATTTAGCTATTTACTGGCCCGTTCCAGTGAAGTCTGCCAAGTACTAACTCTCATCCTGCATGCGGTCTGTGAATCACCTAATAGTAAAGCCAGGATGGGGAGAACAGTCCTGGGACATAAAATTACCATTATTACAATCTCTCATTATTATTATTATTACACAGTATTTATATAGCGCCGACATATTACGCAGCACTTTACAAAGTCAATAGTCATGTCACTAGCTGTCCCTCAATGAGGGCTCACAATCTAATGTCCCTACCATACTCATATGTCATTAACACTGTGTAAGATCTATTTTAGGGGAAGCCAATTAACCTAACTGCATGTTTTTGGAATGTGGGAGGAAACCGGAATACCTGGAGGAAACCTACGCAACCACGGGAAGAACATGCAAACTCCATGCAGATAGTGGCCTGGCTGAGATTCTAACCTAGAACCCAGCTCTGCAATGACCAGAGTGCTAACGTCTGAGCCACCGCCACCGTCTGCTGCCTGTATTTTATTGCTTCAAATGATAGTTGTCTGGCTGTCATAATGACCCCCCCTCAATATTCCAAGTCACTGACCAAGAACAAATATGTGTATCTGAACGCCTCCTTAATTCCTTAATCTCAATACTTGTTACACATAAAGCTTAGCACAACATATAGGCAACTAGCAATATTAGAAAGTCAGTAATGCCAGAGGAAACGTTATTTCTGTCTTCATGGGCAACAGCAGATAGTACAGTAGGTCCTGTGACTCACAGCTGCCCTTTAGCAGCTAAGGGCCACAAGTACACAGTAAACGTGGTGGAAGTATGGTTGTAATTTTGTTTCACAATAGCAACCTTTGAACAGTATGTGTCCACAAAAAAATTATGAAGCAAAGTGATCTGCATAGAATGCAACATTTGTACCTGGCTTGGGGAAGTCTTGAACATCATCAGAGGGCCAATTCTGGTCATCAACTGATGCCAGTTTCAGCTGCTCCAGTGAATGGGTGGTTTCATCTCTTTCCAAATCATCAGTTAGGTCCACCAGGCCATCTGAGTTCATCATGTTTGCTGGAAAAAATATATATTATTAGATTACCTTATATATAATAATATAAAACGATGGTAATTACTTAGGTAGTCACAATACAACTAAACAAAAAAAGCTGTCTGGTAATGCTGACTACAACCGCAGCCTAATATTTCTTCCTGGAGACCCCCCTCTTCCCAATATCATATGGTCAAGTAAATCACAGGATTGTCATTTTCCTATCTTCTGGACCAGTTTCAGGTGTTATTTAGAGGGCATTGCCAACCTAATGCAGTACAATTTTTTTTCAAAACACAATCATAGATAAGAGGAGGAGAATCTCTGCATCTTTATCATAGTCATTGAGCACAGAGCTAATCACATATGATCATCTTTAAAGTTTGTTGACACAATAACATATGCAGTAATGTGCAAGGCCTATCATTTTTTTTTTTTTTTTTAAGAACCCATTTCTGGAATGGAACTGAAAAGCCAGCAAACCCAAAGAAATTCACTCTGTATTATTTTCCAATCCCTGTGCATATGTGAATATATTTTGTTCCATTTTAAAGCTTTGTTTCATAAATTCCTACACTGCAGAATGCAGGGTGATAAGTGAGTAAGCCTAGAAGGTTATGCCACCAAAATCAAATACCAGTTCTTTAAGCCGTATATGGAGCCAGAGCCTAGATCTCAAACAATTACTTCATATGCAAAGCTACATTCAGTTGCTTCTGTTGCATCAGAGCAATTATATGGCTTTTCATAATTAAAAAAAAAAAAAGAAGTTTTTTCTGTTATCTATTAGTGCTTGTGTGTTGCCACCCTGTGACCCGCTCCCTTGGTGGAGTCTACAAGCAGTTGTGCCAACACCCATGGAGACCAGTGCAGCAAATAAAATGCAGCCAATGCTGACAAAGTGCGTGCAAATGGACAGAAAGGGATGGAGAAGATCAACAGAAAAAAAGTAGACTAATATTTATAACATAAATGGCCTGTTTTATTAAAGCTCTCCAAGGCTGCAGAAGATATAGAGGCTGGATAAGATATTTTTTCATCGGTGAAGCTGGCTGATCCAGCAAACCTAGAATGTATTTATTTTGCTATTTGCTAGCAAATGTTTTAAATCCTGGACCAGTTCCATTCCAGGTTTGCTGGATCAGCCAGCTTCACTGATGAAAGTATATCTTCTCCAGCCTTTGAGAGCTTTAATAAACCAGGCCAATTGTTTCAGCAAATTAAACACATACATATGTATGTATATACAGCAGGGTTTGCATGTACTATAATATTAATGTAATAATAATGACCAAACTGATGTCTTCCTTAAAGGGTCAGATTCCAGAAAACGTTTTTTAATAGATGCCAATTGGCTTAATCACCAACTGACCTTTAATGTAAATTTTAACACTGACTGCATGATTGCTGCTTTCAGCTTCACCCTACAGTTATAAAAAGAATATTACAGAGAATACTATAAAAAAATCCAGAATTGACAAAAGAGAAAAATACCAAAAACAGCAGAGGCATCATGGGAAAAATCTTTTTTTGCAAGATCCAGGAATACTTTATGGCGTCATGAGTTTGGGCAATAAATAAAGAGATGTCTCCCTCTCCCTTTTTGACTGGATACAGTCCAGGACCTGCAATCTGACATCTATCTAGCGATGACATATACAAGTCTCTAAATCAATAGCAGTGAGACACCTATGAAAGGGCTGGCACAGGGCCCGGGACTGGCAGGCGTACAGAGGAGGAGAATTTATCAGACCTCAACCGATATTACAAAGCCTGAAGAGCCTTCATTTATGATTGTTCAAGGACTTTTACCTTTCACAGTCACTAGCTATCTGAAGCCGTTATATTCCTTTTTAGTGAAGAGCTGCAATAAGCAGCACAGTTTCCATAGAGACTGGAAAAGGACACTAGAATAAAAAACCCAGAAACTTCCTTCTGTTTTCTCATAGGCAAGAGCTATAAAAATATACGTGTGATGGATGTACATATAGGAGATGGATCTAGTTCTACAAGAGGAAGCTATATTCTTACAATAATACCTCTGCCAAGGTGCTTTTGTTTTTAATATAATGGTTAAACCCCGTCAGGTTTTATTTCTGTCTCTCCATTGGGAAGATTTCCCGTCCGGCTGCATCCATTACCAACACTCTTTATAGCAACGATCATTTGCATCTGCAAGGGGAAATACTCGATTTGTTAAAGCCGACATTAAATTTGCAGTCCCTGGTTCCTTTCTTTCCTCATCAATATGGTAATGACATTTTACATTAAAACCTGATTTCATTACAAATGTTATTTTATATGCAGCAAGGTTTGCAAAGGGTCTCCCCATATGACTATGCAATGCGGGCAGATCATGGATGGCTGGCAGGGTGCTGTGCTTAGATTCCTAAAAGCTTTACTACCCAAACGTAATACTATTCTGAAGCCTTCAGTCCTGATATAAGCAGTAGGCTGACTCTTGGTAGGGAGGATTAGGCAAATATGAAAATGCCTTTGTGGGTGGATGTCAGCCTGGACAAGTGGGTGCTATTACATTGCTGGATATTGGACATCACTTAGCCAGCAAATGCTATAAGTTTAGTTTATCAAGTGGTCCTATGGATACTTCCATCTCTGCTGTGGATCTTTGCAGCTACCTTGGTGTTATCCTTGGCATCTTTGTGGCATCTCCGGTGTGAGTTTTGGTGGGCCAGCTCCACTTGCCAGATTTGTAGTGGTGCAATGCCCCCCCCCCAACATTTTAATAATAAATTTAAGCCTCGTGGGATAATAAGAGTTTGAATATAACCCATCCCTTATCTATACAACTTTGACATGCTCCTCGGTTTTCATGATGCTTGCTCAGTAGTGTCGCAGGATCATGTGACAGGTCAGGTGACACTTTGCTTGTAGGGGTTTCAATGCATAGGGAATAAAAGTTAATAAAATAAACTTCATCAATTTAGACCATATCATTAGGTTCATTACATGAAATCCCCAAAGAATTACCATGCAACAAAACATCAGGGGGGTTGAATACTTTTGCAAGGCACTGGATATAAGGTCAGAAATGTCAGATACTGTAAGGAGTTTCAACTTTTCAAGCCCGAGAGCATTCAACCTATGTTTGTTAACTGACATGAAAAAAATGGCCTCAGGTTATGCAAAACATACAGCTCTGGTATTGAAAACCTCGTAATATTCCTGGTTAGCTTCACAAAGGTGAGATTGCTGCGTGTACAGACAACAATGGTAGGTATGGGTTCCAAGACGGCACCATTAGAAAAAATGTCCATCACAGGTTATGGTTTTTAATAAGATACTTTGGCTTCAAGACATTTGGAATTACGTGCAATAACTGTCGTTGGAAAGGATCTTTCACAAATCTTTCCAACGACTGCACGATGCATGCAGGAGAGTTGTACATACACATCATCATATTGCTCTATGGAGAGGGGAGAATGACGGAGCAATGAGAACCATTGCACGTGTGTACCTAGCCCATGTCCTAAAGCGCACCTGTATCCCAATTTAGGGCACAAACTCTCAATGACCTCTTTAGCTAAATAAAGATTGAACATTAAAGAAGTGAACCTAAAAAATTACAACAAAAACACAGATTTTAAGTTTTAGGATTACAACACTTGGGGTATGTTCAGGCTGAAATAATTAAATTTTTTCATTACCATTAAAACACAAACAAGTGCAGTTTTCCCCCTAGCTCGTAACTCCCCCTAGCCCGGACTCACCACCCGGCACTTTTCTGCAACCACCCGGCTGATTTTGGGTGGTTACTAAGGAGTTCGGTTACAATACAGGGGCTGCCACCCACCTACAATTTCTTCCCACCCAGCTTTAAAAAAATTCTGGGTTTAACACTGAAATGCAAAAAATAAATTACCTGGTAGACACAAACCACGCTCTGCCCCAGTGCATGTACCTTCAGACCTCAAATTAGCCCTAAAGCATGTAAAACACAAAATACCACAATGGGCATGCAGAAGGGGTTCTTCTGCTCAGCACACCAACATCCCCAGTTGTAGTCGGGCTTTTGGTAACATGTACCTATCAGTCTATCAAGCTAAAACTTGCAGCCAAAGGAAGGGGGTACAAGAGCAAAATACATGGGGCGTGATTTAATAAAGCTCTCCAAGGCTGGAGAGGATACACTTTCCTTAGTGAAGCTTGGCGATTTAGAAAACCTGGAATAGATCTGGTCCATGATCGAAAACATAGCAAGTGAATTTGAAGAAATCCGTTGCAGGTTTGCTGGATCACCCAGCTTCACTGATGCCCGTAGGCGGACATATCTGGGGTTGCAAATACAAAAAATGTGCATGGTCTGAGCATTTATTCAATTTCAGAAAACTGGGAAAGGGAGGGCAGATATAGAAGCCTCTACACATGCAGTATTGAAAGGTAGCATAATAACAGGAGGAGAGAGCAGAGCTGATCATTTATAATGGCTTTTCTTCTCCTTTATTGTCCAATCAGCAAGTGGACAGTTAAAAATCACTGCAGGAAGTGAAGTCACCCCTCTGGCTGAGCTGTATGACAAAGATGTATGACTCACAAAAATGGATAAACAGAATTACAAACCCTTTAGCAGATAAGAGCGGTAACATATCTATATTTCAGATGTCTACTTAGCAGCTTCCCTGGGCTCAGCTTAAAATCAGCACATTAGTTACCCAATCACTGAGCTGTGAAACTGAATGTGAATCTGAAGATAGTGTTATAACACATTGTGTGCAGAGCAACACAAGACAAGGCCAGAGCTACACTGACATATAAATCTCTGTGCTACAAAATTCCACAATAAAATCCAGGTGTGGGAACAAAGGAAGAACTGGAGAATATACAAGACATTTCTGCACATTGTAGTGTATATAATTCCTAACAAATAATTTCTCTGTTTTGCTCCCTTTTAATTTGGTAAATATACAATTCAAAAACTTATTATTCGTGCAAGCTGATACCTTTCTGTACGCTCTGCTTCTGATTAGCATTGTTCCTAGCTTTAGCTTAGGACTACAGAAATAATTTTCCCATGTTCTATAGAAGAAGAGATGGTGAGGTCTTCCCACGACATAGTTCTTGCTCTCAGCTATTCTCAACCAGCGATCCATGGAACCCTGGGGTTCCTTCAGAAGTTGTCTTGAGTCTGTTTACTGACCTCACATAAGAAGATGCCAGAGTAGTTCTGAGGAAAACAAAACTGGGCAGAGCCAACTGAATGAAACCAAGGACTTCTTTTCTCCTGTCTGTAAAGATGGCATCCTGATCATTAATGCATTTTTCTTGTTGATTATACCAAGGATTCCCCAAACAAAAGTTGAGAAAGGCTGCTCTGGGGTAACAATGCTGAACCTGCACAAACTTATTGTGCTGTCAGCATCATCAGGAAGAAATAAAGTGAAACAAGAAACAAATGCAGCCACCACAAGGACTGGAATGCGGCAATATATTACAATGTTCAACCCAGATTTTTTTTTTTTTAAGCTGAGTTGGAAGAAGCTGTAGGCGGGTGGCAGCCCCTGTATTGTGACCCAACTCTTCAGTAAAAACAGCTGTGAGGTTACCGAAAAGTTCCAGGTGGTGCGACCAGCTAAAAGAGGCTGGAGAGATCACTGTATTACACTTTAATGGAACCTTGGGGTTGATTTTAGGATCATAAAGGGACTGCTATGAAAATAATGGAGGCTTCCACTTCTGACCGCTTTAGTTGTAGAGTGTGGAAAAGGTTTGACATCCCATCAAGATTTATCGTTGGGTGGACCTAGTCGTGATCCACAAGTAAAGGGAAAACAAAACATTTCAAAACTGGCCCCAAAACAAGGGCTACTCTTTTAGTGGAGCCACATGCCCCTGAGGACTGCTATCAAAGAGAGAATTCCCCTCGCCCAGCCAGGAAACCAACATTAGCAAATCCATGGGTATTGTCACTTTAGCTGGACTAGAAGCCGAAATTTCAGCTCTATATAAAGTCAGTGTTGAACTTAGAATTTTTTTTTAAGCCAGGTGGAAATTGTAGGCGGGTGACACCCCCTGTATTGTGACCAAACTCTACAGTAACTACCCTAAAACAGCCGGGTGGTTACACAAAAGTGCCGGTTGGTGCGCCCAGCTAAAAGGAACGCTGGAAGTAAATGCCTTCTGGCTGCATGGTTATCAGCACTATCATTACATCCATCTTTAATTTCCTCATACTGGGATTAATTTTTCTTTATAGGTTTCAGTCTGCACTGCTCAAAACTCAACATTAGCTTTAGAAATATTTTGCAAAGCTTGAGGTAAGTATTGCTCTCTTACAAGGTAAAGCCCATGTGATCACCAACTTAAAAGCACTTGAAGTATAACACAGATAGTCAGTCGTCTAAGGCGGCATTCATGCATGACATAAAGAGGAGTGCCGAGTATGGAACAACTGGAAGAAAGTCTACAAATAACAGGATGGCTGATCCATGAACCGTACAGAGCTGTGTACGATGACCCGGGAAAGATACATTAGATTCAGCCATAGATGTAGGAACCATAAAATACAGCGGAGAGCAATATAGGAGAAGATAAAAAATCATAAATGCTGCAGATCTGCATAGAACATGACAGGTATACAAAGCACTGTATTGTGTAAACACAACATCCAATGACGGATCTATGGCATGCAAAGGAAGAATGACATCTGATCAGGTGACACTTTTCTTTCCTGCTCATAAACTATCACCTGCCACATATATCGACGTGTCTGCCATTACCATCATAGGACAGCATAGTATACTTAGCAATGCTTTCCAGCAACAATTACAGGGATTGTGGTGACAAGGAGAATATCAGGATTTTCAAAAAAAAAAGAAGGCAACCTTCCTGCACCAAAACTTGAAAATATAATCTTGCTAAAGAATCTTTTTTTGTATCCAGTGGCTTCCCCCTCCCCCCCTTATCCCCCCACTGCCCACCATGGTTTCATCCACAGGCACTTATGTTGCTACTGTGATCTATAGCCAGTGGGTGAAACCACAAAATACAGAAGGGGGTGACCAGTCAGGCACAGGATATCCAGGAGATGGGTTGGATGTTTACAGACTTTATTTGCAGGGTGCTTTATTGCCATTAATAAAATAGCAACAGAATCTCAGTGACAACAAAAATGCTCAAGGCCCATTACCAGCAACAGATGGGCATTTATACTCACCTGGCCGGCACCCTGCACCTTATACATCAGTGGTGGCCAACCAGTAATCTACAGAAGAATGTGGACATTATTTGCAATTTCTACGTTTTAATAATAACAAAACAAAAACAATATTCCAATAAATCCCTATATATTCTAAATGACAATTTTCGCCTTTTATATTGCACTAAATTTACAAACTGTACTAGAGATGGAAAAACAATGGAGGTGCAGCGTGACGTCAGTGTAGTGTTAAGTTGTATGAGGCAATTGTTGCTGAGCCGTACGCTTCAGTATTGTTTCCACCATTACAACAGTCACCCCGCACCGCAAATACCGATTCTCATACGATTGTTTTATTTTATTTGTTTCTCAGATGCTCTTTTAGGTAAGTGTGACCTTACCTGTGTATTTTGTGTAACTGTTAT
>NC_092866.1:53043929-53067253 GCF_032062135.1 Pyxicephalus adspersus | reverse complement strand
TCATTTCTTGTTTGGTCTTAGATTGGAATGAAATAATCCCATAATGAGTCAGAAAAAGCAAACAAATATTTTTAATTTCTTTAGTAATACCAAAGATAATGCAACCAATGATAATAGTAACAATAATAATACTTCACTTAACCGTGCACTGATCAATGAATCAGAGCCACCATCGTCCTTTTCAGGCACCATTAGGAAAATCATTATTTTACATATATATTTATCTGTTTAAAATAATTCATATTAATGGTCTGCAGGATTTATAATAATGAATTTAGTGGTCCGTGAGGTCGGAAAGGTTGGTGACTGTGGTTCTGGTATTACAGCCATTCATCATTTAACACTTTTGATGGATGCCTGGCCTGTGTCCCCTGCTATCCATCAATGGTTTCATCCTCTCCTCTGACTTCTCCATTAGTGCTGTACTGTGGTAGAGGCTGAGGGACAGAACCACTGTGTGTAGCGGGGAGACATACTGGAGTATTATCATAGCGGGAAAGCAGAGAATATAATGCCTTTGACAATGAAGTAATACATTAATATATAACATTCAGTCACCAGGAGAGACTGTCATGATGTAAATAAACCAGTCATGCAAAGTGGCTCTTAGGAAGCATAGCAAGGCTTAATGACAGGTTCTCTTTACCAAAAGGTGTAACACTCCCAGATAAGGCATAAACCACCCTAAATACAATATAAATAACTGGTTGCTATGGGCAACACAACTATTAGCAGCCGCAGTGGATATCAGAGCTGTCACCTAGGTTGTCAGTCACTCACTAGAGACCCCCTAAAGCTGCAGGTCATGTGACCAGTGACGTCATCCCCGCTTCTTACCTTAGGCCGCGGCAGATCCCTGGCTCGCTGCTATAAGTGTAAACCCCGAGTCCCTATGTCGCTTCAACTCCTCCCGTCTCTTCTCCAGTCACTGTCAGATATCCGGCTCCCGGGCGGAAAGGGAAACCAGTCGCCATAACAACTAAACCCGCCCCCTGTGTTCTGCCCAGCTTGGGGGGCGGAGTCAGATCAAGTCACGGGATACGGAAGCCACCCGGAACAACACGTCCATGTTTCTCTTTAATTCTAAAAAAAAAATAACAGCGATGTCTTTATAGAGGATAATAATACATTTTAATGTTACTAAGTCAATAAAAAGCTTGCGGTATAAGGAGTTTGTTTGTCTGTGACCGGAACCAATATGTTAAAGTTTGTTTCCGAGGGGGATATTTTGTGTAAGAGCATTTCCGGTATTATTGCCGAAAGCCGATTGTTTACTTCCGGTGGATGGTCTATAGCAGGTATGTATGCAGGTTATTGTGGGGAGGTCAGCTCTCAGTACAGAGGGATTCATGGCTCAGTGGGGCTATTAGGTGGCAGACACTCACCTGTGGGGACAGCTTTTCAGGTTTACAGTGTCAGGACAAAATATAAGAACGTACACAGCACTTCCCTTTAATACATCCTCGTTTCCCTGTGTTTTATTCTCCTACAAGTACAGAATACATCTATCAATCTGCCAGAAATGCAGGCTGCTCATTGCTTATTGTGAGCTGACACACATTTTTGTGGTGTCAGCTCTGACCTATGTGTTTTGCCTTATGTTAACCCCTATCTAAATGAAAGAGGCATATGTAATATTATTCAACCTTTGTATATAAGTTCCATATACATGCAGTAATCCAACAGTATATATTTTTCTTCGTGCATCAGCTTCCTGTATTAAAGACCAGTCATTGCTGCTCTCTTTTCTTGTGCTAAGTGACCAGTCTTGTATCCGCCCCTTTTCTGTAGTTTTTATCCACTTTCTATAGACAACCTGGAGTGGAGGTCGAGTTGTGTCTGGCCCCTGTGCATGATGATGTCGCTGTTACATTCACAATGCAATATTATTAAACAGTATTTATATAGCACAGACATATTACGTAGCGCTGTACAAAGTCCATAGTCATGTCACTGGCTGTCCCTCAATGGAGCTCACAATCTAATGTTTCTACTATAGTCATGTCTTTACCACAGTTTAAGGTCAATTTGGGGGGAAGCCAATTACCTAACTGCATGTTTTTGGAATGTGGGAGGAAGCACACGCAAACACGGGGAAAACATGCAAACTCCATGCAGGTAGTGCCCTGGCTGAGATTCAAACCTGGAACCTGGCGCTGCAAAGGCCAGAGTGTTAACCACTGAGCCACCGTGCTGCCCAGTGTAATATCTGGGTATGTGAAGACCGGGGCAGAACATATGGAAGTGCAAAGTGTTCCTTCCCCAGCCAACAGAAGCTTCAAGTCAGTTCTGTACTGGGGTCCAATGTTGGCCACATCCTCCACTGGCTAAGACATTTGGTGCACAGAAAGCAAGGTACATTCTTTCTGGCTGTTACAAATACAATAACCATCAGTGCCAGGTGGGAAGAAATTGTAGGTGGGTGGCAGCCCCTGTATTGTGACCAAACTCTTTAGGAACCACCCAAAAAAAGTCCTGAAAAGTGCCGGGTGGTGCAACCTGCTAAAAGGGCCTGGAGAGAACCCTGACCATCTTTTTCAAGGCCAGCCTTTCTCAGTGTTTTTAACATAAGGAGACCCTTCAAATAACTTTTATGTCATAGGGAACCCCTTATAAAATTACTATATCCACAGGTACATTAGGTTGGTGGTCAGTGGGATGAATGCCTCTTAACATTGCTGGCCATTGGGAAGAATGTCACCCTTACAGATAGATCATTGATGTCAGTCTGATTTGAGAGATACAAATTGCTCATTGCCAAAGAACCCTTATGCTATGTACACACGTGCGATAACTGTCATTTGAAAATGTTCTTTCACAATCTTTACCAAGGACTTCACGATACATGAAGGAGTTTTGTACATACAGCACTGTTCTGTTCTATGGAGAGGGGAGAACGACAGAGCAGCACCCTGCTGCGCTCTCTCCCCTTCACTTCCATTATGATCATCCAATATCAGCTCCATATCGATATGATTATAGGACGTGAACCATTGCACAAGTGTACCTAGCCTTAGAAACTCCAGTATAGACTGATTGTTTCCAGTCAGCAAGTACCTGAGTCCACCAGCCTCCTGTAATCCTCTGTTGGGGATCTGATTGTGTATATTAAACTTACTTTGGGTTATAAAAAATGTATATATGGGTTATAAAAAATAATATATAACATTCTGGAGTTTTAGGAATGTTTGCAAAATGTAGAAAAAAAGGAACGATTTGAACAACAAAGGGTTTTAAAAAATGGGCTGAAACATTTAAAATAAGAGTATCTTCAGTCTCTGCAACATTTGTTGATCCTGCTAGTGAAGGCCACCAAATAAAGCTTCCTGTGATGGGGTGGCAACTATACTGCACTGTTCCTGAATCAAGAGCAGAGTTGCCACTCTTATATTGGCTGTGTTTACACTATAGTCAGATGAAAAATGCTGCAACAGACCATCCGTATCAACGCTGCTGTTTCACAAACTTGTTGCAAAGAAGCTTTTGGGGCTCAGTCACAAGAAGTAAAAGAGAGGTTTATATATATATATATATATATATATACATACATATACAGGTTGTCCCCAAGTTAAGGACATCCGACATACAGACAACTCCTAGATATGAACGGACTTCCCTGCTTGTTCATGTGCAATGTAGAGGCTTGATGTGGGTTAGGGGGTTGGTTCGCATGACTTGCAGAAAAAGTCTGAGCTGTTCTGAAAGCTTTTGTACCTCTTTAATAGCCAAGACAAACTGTGCAGTTGTTTCTTTTTGCATATCAAAGCACAGCTTGCTCCAGAACTTAATGTATGTCTACGCTCCATAACGTTTTTGCTTTGTTTGTGATTAGCTCACAGTGAGGATTTTATACAGTAACTGACACCACACTGCCTAATAATATGTTGAGACAAACATCTGTCCGTGTTTGTCTTTACAGGAAAATCTAACTACAGTGCTACCAGAAACTGTAATTCAATGGGTGAGGTATGTATGCTAAAAGGGATAATAAACGTTTGTAGATTTTATATATATATATATATATATATTTTTTTTTTTTTTTTTCAACTTGTCAGAATGATTTGCAGACTGAAGTTCATTTCTTTGATCTGCAGAAAACATATACATGAAACAGAGTAGATAATAAATTTACAATGGTATTTTGTAACCATATGGAGCTCTATTTTTATAAAACAGGAAATCTGACATTCCCTCAAACATTCCCTGGTGGGAATCAGTTACTGCCATTGAAACATATGGGCCTGTCAGATTCCCTTTCCTAAGGTTTGAGTAAGATCTTACCCCTAAGATTGGGTGGGTGTTTGCCTCTTGTGCTATCCAGGGCAAAGGTAGGCAGTTACAAAGTGGCAGAACTGCACACCAGCTTCCCCATGCCATTGGCAAAGCCATGACCGTTGTCAGTGTTTACCAAATAGGTAAGTGTAAACAGTCTATTATTCAGGGAGCTACAAAAGACTCTAAATTTATTGCACTCCCAGGATGTTTTGGATGCCTGCCTCTCCACCCATTGCTATGGTTCCATGCTATGTCAGTACAGAATTAGGTAGAGACATGGGGTCAGAGGGTGAAACCACAGTGCACATTGTGGGATCAGGCATCAAATCCGGAAGTGTATTGGAATAATTGATGTTTATAGAAGTTCATCAAAGAAGTCAGCACCTTCCAAAGAGATAACTAGGTGCAGATTTTCTGTTTCTTTTTCAGGGTTTTTAGATTTCCAAATAAAGCCATTGAGAAAAAAAATCAAAGTTAGAACTAAACGGGAAAGCTAAACAAAAAGATGATTGTGTTTAGAGTTTTCCTTTTTTCGTTCCATTACATTGATTTGTTTTCCTTGATTACTATATTTGGATGTCCCACTGGGTTACAGTTAAAGGCTGGCAGAAAGTTTCATTAAGGATTTCAAATTGTTTTTTTTTTTTTTTTTTTGTTTTGTGTATGTGTGTTTTGGGCCTATTGGCCAGTTTATTTTTGGCCTAGATAAAAAAAAAACCTGTACATTTCTATAGTGAGTCAGTTGTACTTTTATAAAAATATAGGTAAAAGAAAAAAATACATAGCATAGTTTTCTTACTTATAGATCCTGTCACTAGATCTGTTTTTCTTCACTTCCTGTAATCGGTTAACAACACTGTTATTTCTGCAGTGAAATCACGCAGCAATGTTGTCAGCCTGTGGGCAGGGTAATCTTAGATGGAAATATAGGTAAAAACAAACTTTAAAATAACAAAGAAAGAAATTATAGAGCAACTCCAGTTAACTGCACAATTAGTTTGTGACGCAGCGCACTACAATGTGCTTCACTGCCATTCATCTGCATTGGATAATGCGCCGGGGTGTCATTGAAAATTCATAAAACATAATATTGGTAAATTTTACATGCATGGTTTCCTTCAACCCACAGGTGTGAACTTACCCTGTGACTTTTCAAATAGTTACAGCATCATTTTCTGTTTGATAAAAATCTGACCATTGTACTCCCCTCCAGTAGTAATAGGGTTTCTCCCAGCCTTTCTAATTGCCACTTTTGTTGGACAGCTTGATCTGTTATAGAAAGTGGTAACTAGTGACAGGATCAATTAATAATACAACTACTAGATATAATACAATATAGGGAGGGGCTCATGGGGCAGACCTCATTATAAATATTTTGTTTAAAAAGACTTCCTTCTTTGTTATATGTTGTTAGTAGTGAAATATGCCAATGCAGACATTTTCTGCAAGAGGGCACCAGAGAGCCTCCAGGTTTATGTGACTCCAGGCTGTGATGTTTTTCAGGTTTATTAGAAGTAGCTCAAAACAGGAGAACGTGAGATTATGCAGACTCAATGGGAGTCTGCATCTCCAGGTCATCTCACCAATCAAGCCAGGTTCAGAACTGCTATTTCCACAGGAAGATAATGGAGCGCTCACTGAAGAAACTGAAGACATCAGTGAACCGAGAAGTGAACCTATTCCATCCACCCAAGCTGCATCAGTTGAATCCTTTGCCAAAGACCCTCCACTGGTGGAAAATGGGGGCGATGAGCCAACAAAATATACCAAAGATATATCAGTCAATACAAAATCCTCCTTGTCATCTTCACAACCTGAAGAATTGGTTGTAACACCACATCCAAAGGGGTCTTCTTCTATATGGACCCCTGAGATTGAGAGAACAGAGCCAGCCGTCACAGCAGAAGAGGAAAGGATGTCACCTCTTACGCCAGAACCAGAAGGAGCCAAACTGTCACTGAATGCAGGCCTAGAAAATGGCTCAACGAGAACTGTCACAGAGGAAAGCACCACTGAGCAGGGTACTGCAATAAAGACCCAAGAGACAGGTGTGTATACAAGTCCCCAGGCTAATATACTCTCATATGGTCTCACCTGATCATTTGGTAAGAATGTAATCTATAATAGAGAAATTTGAATATTCAGTATTGTCATTTTTATTTTTATATATTTTTTTCACTTACTGAAGCACCAAGAAAGACATTTTTTTCTAGTTTTGGAAATACTGGGGAAGGTTTTTACCATTATCTGGTGCTCAAGACCTCTTGTCCTTCTGATATGGGAAATGAGGGGAAATCCGCAACATGCACAGAGATAGAATTAAAACCATGAAAAGGGGTTCTTCTTTGCATTTTTTTGTCTGTCTGGTGGTTGGAGACATCCCCTTGCCTCCTATCTACTGTCAGAAAGTAGAAAGAGAGTTAGGTTTTCAAATAAAGAAAAAAAGGGAGGGGGGAGAGAAGGACACCATGAACAAACAGTTATATAACATAAAACTAAGGCTGCATACACACATGCAATAGTTGTCGTTGTAATCGAACAATCCACGAAAGATCGTTTGATAATTGTTAACAAAAAAAAGTGTACAACGACGCCAACAAACAAGGAATCCCGCTGGAAACAAACGACCGTTCCGGCGGATCTGATTGTTCTGTGATACACTTTCTCCTGTACATGTCACTTCCTGCATCATTTCAACGATCGTTCAAACCAACGTTCCTAGTGTGTACATTATTGGTGGATTTTATTTGAATGATCGTATCGTTACAGCATGTACAGAATTGTGCAGAATAGGATTGTTCAAAATAATCAGGAATAATTGTGGATCGTTCGTTTTCAAGCGATAAATATTGCACGTGTGTACCTAGCCTTAGGTACATGACATATGTTAATAATATAACAACAACATTGAAGTAACCTGTATCTACACACCACCTATCGAATATATATCCAAGGGAATACTGTTACCAGGTTGACAAAACAGCATACAGCCCTGTATATGTAATCAACACATATTGGAATACATTTGTATTTAGCCTAAATATTACAGCATGGCACTTTATTTATAAATTAATTCATTCTTACGTCAACCAATGATGACATTCTTTGGTGGTGTAGAAGCTGTCAGTTGGTGTAGAAATCCTCTACACCAAGATCTCTACCACAATGCTGGACAATAATAATAGTGAAAAATAACGTTAGGGTTCCAATGCCATCAATCCACTTTCTAAAACAAGATGTAATTAAAAAAAGCTTAAAAAGTATGTGAACTCCTTTCTGTTGGTGTAATTGCTGATTATCTTTTCTCATAGAACTGACTGATACGGCTCACACAGATGATATGAAGGAAGAGGCAGTGACCGATAACAAATCTGTACACTGTAGCCAGGATGCAACCAAACATCAGGATTCGAGTAATCCTATATCTAAGTCCATCAAAGTTTCTGGGATAGAGAGTAAACTCAGGAATGCAGAATGTAAAAAAGATGCAACAGATAGAGGAAAGAGCAAACTAAGAAGAAGCAAAGCACATGTTGTGGTTGACCAATCAAAGATGACAATTCAAAGTAAGACAGTGAAAAGGAAGTGCTCCCTTTCGCAAGAAAAACACAACGATAAGCCAGCTAAGATCTCCAAACTAGAAAATGATGGAGAAGAGGTTAAGGAGGAGACAGTTAATAAGAGGACCAAACTGAAAACACCATCAGAACGCAAATTCCAATGTCCAGACTGCAATAAAAGTTTCTGCCAGTTAGGCCATCTACGACGACATAGTTTTATCCACAGTGGCCACAAACCATTCCTGTGTACAGAGTGTGGCAAAGCTTACTGTTCAGAGGAGAGCTTCAAAGCCCACCTCTTAGGCCACCAGGGCCTCCGTCCTTTTAAATGCTCACTTTGTGATAAAGCATACGGCACACAGCGTGACCTGAAAGAGCATGCAGTGCTTCATACTGGTCAAAGGCCTTACCGCTGCGAAGACTGTGGGAAAAGCTTTACCCGTCGTCCCACTTTGCGCATTCATCGTAAAAACTACTGTACACCAAGGGCAGACGAGACAAAAACCCCACTCCACTGCACCTTGTGCAACAAGCAGCTTGCCAACAGTTTCTCGCTACGCAACCACATGCTCGTACACACGGGAGAAAAACCTTATACATGTCCAGACTGTGGCAGTTCATTCCGTCACAAGGGTAACTTACGGATTCACCAGCGTCTTCATACTGGTGAAAAGCCCTACAAGTGCCAGTTCTGTGGTGATTCATTTCCTCAGCAGCCTGAACTAAAGCGGCATTTGATCCTGCACACAGGAGAAATGCACTTGTGTACAGTCTGTGGCAAGGCATTAAAAGACCCCCATACTCTCCGTGCCCACGAACGCCTTCATACAGGTGACCGCCCATTCATTTGCCAGTACTGTGGGAAATCTTACCCAGTCGCCACCAAGCTCCGGCGACACCTAAAATCCCACCTGGAGGAAAAACCTTTCCGCTGCCATCTATGTGGCATGGGGTATAATTTGCAGCACAGTTTAAAGCGTCATCTGCGGAGCCACAGAAGTGATGAACTGAAAAGCATAGCAGAAGATTCCACTGCTGAGTCAACAGCAGGCAGCGGGCCGGAGCACACATTAGTGTTTTTGCAGTTAGTTGAGGCAGAGGAAGCTGCTGAGAGCTCAAACAAGATACTGATTACTAACTTTACAGAGAGCTCCGAGGGTGGTAATTCCCACAATTCTACAACTCTGTTTCTTCCATTGAACTCAGAGACGTTGGACGTCTCCACGGGCTCCAGTCACAGTAGTAGAATACTGCACAGGGAGCAAGGCCATGGAATATTACTGGTTCCCCAGGCACTGGGATTCAGCACAGTGGGAGAGGAGGTGGAGGTTGAATGATAATTGTCATGTATAAAACTTGGCTTTATAAAAAAAAAAATTCATCTCTATCTGGTGTAAAAGTTTTTGTGTACCGCAAGAAAACATCAATTTTGAGTTTATTGCAAACCTGGACTTTAGGGAGGGGGTGTATCTGTTCCTATACAAAGTTTTAGTTTACCTGACAAGCATTCTTTAAACTGTGATCCCTAAACTTTCTAAATAAATTGGACAGTTTACCGCCTGACTTTAGGGAAAGAGGCAAACTGTGGCCTTAGGAGTAGAAATGCCCTGATTTCAGCGATCAATGAAAATAAAATGGCCTTAGGCATGGTTGTCAGTGAAAGTAACAAATTACCCGGCATCTGTTAGTGTCAGTGGGGAAAAAAAATAAAGTTAACAGGAGGAATCATACCCCACCAATGGTGTCAAGAGGAATGATCTCCCATCTATAATGTCAGCAGAATTGTGCCCTACCTATGATGTTAATGGGAATAGTTCCCCATCCTTGGTGTCAGTTTGAGGAATTTTCCCCCATTCATGATGTCAGCAGGAAGAATTGTGCCCTACCAATGCAGTGTTCAATACAGAATTTTTTTTAACTGGGTGCCGGGCCCCTGTATTGTGATCCAACTCTTCAGTAACCACCCAAAAACAGCCGATTGGTTACTGAAAAGTGCCAGATGGTGCACCCACCTAAAAGGGACAGGGAAGAACACTGCAATTGTGTTATTGGGACGAATAGTTCCCCACCCATTGTGTCAGTTTGAGGAATGATCCCCCATCCCTAATTTCAGCAGGAAAAATTGTGCCCTACCAATGGTGCCATTAGGAGTAATAGTTCCCTATCCATGGTGTCACTCGGAGGAGTTGTGTCTAATTAATGGCGTTATTAGTAAGAATAATGGTGGATAACCAATAATTGTGTTATTGGTAAGAATTCCACACCACCATTCGCCTCAGAAGGAAGAATAGTACCGCAAGGACCAGTTAAAGACAAGCAAAGGGATGCAGTCTGGGAACAGTCGCTTTAAACCTTTCTCAGCATAGCACAACTTCAGTAACTGCTAAAGCAAATCCATCCCAATAAACAAGCTTTGGCAGTTCAAACTAATCATATGATAAAGAAAACGTATAAGCAGTGTAAAGCACCATGTCTGAATAACCTTTAGATGGACAGTTATAGACAGATTCATGTTTTGCTTTAGACTAGGTATGGAGAGTCCTACTTTTTACAATCGGAAAAGTGACAGATTTTTCAAAAGCCCCTCTCACAATCTCCCGTTGCTCTGTTCTTCTGCTGGATATATATTTCTGGGTATAGAGGAGTATGTGACTATTTCTTCTTTTTTTCTAGGATGCAGCGCTCTGGCCTTAGTGGCCAATTGCCAGGCTTGACCACTTACATAGGTGAGGAGATCAAGCTGTTATCCCTTTACAAGCGTGAACATAAACTATACACTGAGGTAAGCGGAGAGGCAGTGGAGCTCAGCAAAGACAATACTTTGCCCTGAATAGGTAAAATTATCTCTAAGGCCTTAAAACAGAATTCCTAATAATTTAAAGCTGATATGGATTCTAGCTGTCCGCAACACCTTTTAAGAAATAGGTTTTTATTCCCATCTTTGGCCCTTCTGGTGCTATTCTTATGACAAGAAATGAGGATATATCTCCCCAACAAAGTAGCATACAGCAGTAAAATGTGGAGTTCTAGCCCTTCCCTGTGGGGCCCACAATTTAATTTCCCTATCATAGTCATATGTCTTTAATACAGTCTAAGGTCAGTTTTAGGGGGAAGCCAATTCACCTAACTGCATGGTTTGTTTTTTTGGAATGTGTTAGGAAACCGGAGTACCCGGAAAATACCCATGCAAACACAGGGAGAACCTGCAAACTCCATACAGATACTACCCTGACCAAAATTGGAACCTGGGACCTAATGCTTCAAAAGCCAGAGTGCTAACTTTTGAGCCACTGTGCCACCCAAGATTCACACATATCTCATTTTAGCAAAGTTCCTAAATAAGCTCCCTGCAAATCATATTTGACTTAGTCTTAAAGGTTTCAAATAAAGGCAAGTATATTAAAATAAAAGTACATACAAGGCCTCCCGATACTCAACAAGTTTAGAAAAAAAATGTGTCTATGCCAACCCCTTAATCTCTGATTACGATTAAAGAAATGATGTTAGGTTTCCAGTCCTTTTCTACATACATACATACATACATACATACATACAATCGTACATACAAGGGAAACTGTAATGTCAAACGCCAGCCACTAAATTAAACTTAATGAAAATTTGCACATGGATTACAACCTGGTGCTCTCTAGGATGAATGTATGTGGAGTATATATATATATATATATATACATAAATATAAATATGTATATATATATATATATATATAAAGCCTGATTTATAAAAGCTATTCAAGGCTGGAGAGGATATACTTTCATTATTGAAGCTGGATGATCCAAAAAACCTGGAATGGATTTCTTCAATGTCATTTGCTTTTTGTTAGCAAATGTTTTGAATCCCAGACCAGATCCAAATCAGGTGTGCTGTATCACCCAGCTTTCCTGATGAAAGTGTATCTTATAGAGAGATCTTTAAATCATTACTAAAGTTACCTACAGGCCTTTAGGAAAAATCTGTTTGTGACATCTGTATGCTTAAATTTTTCCCACCTCAAATCAAAACTATTCCGTACAATGTAAATATTACCAGGGCAGAGTACACATCTTCCCTGTACAAGAGTGCATATGTGATTTTTCTACCCAGGAGCCTGAGGCCTGGATTACACTCGTAGAGTTATTATATTTATCGACCAGTAAACTATGTGTATCTCCCATGGCCACCAGTTAATGTCCAAGTGTCATATTTTTGATTGTTTGAGTAAGAGGTAAGGCTAAACTTTTTGTTTAGTTTGGGTAGAAAAGAGAAGGGTTAAAACTCATCAATTTTTTTTCTGCTCCCAGAAGATTTCTATTCATTGTCCTTGAGTCATTATAGGACTATAAATTATCTGCCAAATATACCTGTACATCTCACTTCACATCTACTCTATTCAATGCTAAAAAATGTTAAAAATTTAAGGAATGGTATGCACAAAACATACTATTTTTATTTCATTTCAGGACAATTGAGATGTTTTAGATCTCTTTATTTTAAAGAAAACCTGATAGGATTGACAGGAGATTGCCTTTGCTGACATAATTATTAAGGTGCAGACTACAGGACTTCATCTGAGTGAATCAAGTTTAAGCAGGTGCAAAACATGTTTCCAAACAACTAATATTATTTTAATATTATATATTGATTTAATCAAGCAATATAGGTTGTTCATTTAGAAAAGTGAATCATTCATTGGAGGAGATTATTTAGCTTTTATTGGATGTTTTAGCTTAATAAATTAGGTTACGCTCCATTAACTTCAACAAGCCAATCATGCAAGCAAAGTTATTGTTTTTAATAGAATTCCATGCATGTGATTGGCCATTTTTTGCAAAGTAAATTTTCCCCATATTCACTAAAATGAATGAATTATTTTACTCTGCAAGATTACAGCTTATATTGCTTTAGAAATCCAACCCCAATCATAAAAAAGGAGGGAGAAGGAGAAGGGAGAAGAATGACAACCCTGCAGCATTTACTTTCTAAACCAAATCACCAATAGACATTCCTATATCACTACCTTGACAGATTGCTTTGAAAGACATGGTAGGTAGCACTGAGTGACATGTTAGTGATATGCCACTCGCGACAAGGTCATGGCCCTTGTACAAAGACAGTTTTAGTTAAACTTAATTTTAAATTAGCAAACAAGGTAAGGACAGGAGTCTAAAGATTATTATTTACTCTAATTAAATGTTTAAGCAGAATCTGCAGGTGTAAAAAAAGCATTTTGGGGCATTATTTCATTGTATATCATTCTCTGACCCTGCTCAGGATATCCATTGATTAATTCTATAGTTCTCTATGATGTATCTGCGATTGGGGATCTCATGTATACTGCACCTAACACTGCTTAGGTAGTACAGTAATTTCCTCCATACAGCACAGTGTGGGTGGTCTGTACCCCCATACGCTGTGTTCTGTACGGTGCAGGATTTGTACCTTATTGTTGGGCAGAGGACTGATTGGTGATTTTTTCCACGATCCTCCATTCTGCCCTCTGGGCCATCCCCAGACCTTTCATAGTGGATCAGCCTTTGCCAACCTTCATGTCACTATTGCCTTCTGTGGTGATGTGGAACTCACAGGACAAACTGGTAAGAGCTGCAGGTGCCCCAGGAGAACTCAATTCTATAAAGTGTTGGTTTTCCAGTTGAGGAAGATATCTGCTGAGTGGAGCAATATTCTTAGTTTGAAAGCTAAGTGATTTTTTTTTTATTTGGCAGGTAAACTTGTTCCTAATTTCTGTATGTTGCTTTATCACTACCTGATGATAAATATATATTTATTACCACTTGTGATATCACCACCAAATATGTACAATTCTGCAGGGGCAGCTGCTGAGAGCTCGGATGTAGCCATACCCCCAGAACTACATTTCCCAGTAGCCTTTTCCTTACACACGGGTGTGGGCAGCGGTAATATATGGGGAAATGTGCATGTATTGCAGAAATGTACTAAAAAGTGTTGCATCATCAGACTGCAGCTTGCAAAATACAGAACATAAAAAAGCTGAATAGTTCAGCTCTTTTCTATTACTGCTGATCGGGCTGGTTCAGATCCTAGATCATTACTGATTGTCTTTAGTGACCATAGGAATGACTAATCGCTGTACAAACAGAACTGTTTATTCTATGGAGAGAAAGGGGGAAGATGAGCAGGAGGCAACCCACTGCATCCCCCTCCATAGGAAACAGAATCAGTAGTTAGCTGTCGGTCATTATTTATCCAACAAAACAGATCACTGAATGATGTCAGGGAATAGCTGTACAGATACTGGATTTTCAAGATGATCACAAATTTTTGTCTCGTCTGACTAAAATGTAGCTTAGGCCTCAGCTGTTACAAAGTCTTCGGTCTGGTTCTCTTAAATATTTGCTGTGTTTTGTAACGTGGGGCCCTGCTCTTACCCTCCCTTCTATCCAGCTTTCTGAACATAGTTCTGACCCTGCTCTTTGGACCCCTGTCCCATCTGTCAGTTCCCTCTTGTCCTAAAATAAATATTTGTTCTGTTAGACATGGAAGAGCACACAGCTGTGTAAAGTTTAGAAAACAGATTTTCAAATATTCAATCATACCGGAGGATATCTATTTGTGGTCATAATGTAACAATATCGATGTAAAGATGTGATGATGGGGTATCTTTAGAAGTGATTGTTGCAAAAATAACATTTTTGCTTATAGCAACCAACTAAAAACGTCTTTGTTTTCTAGTGAGAGGACAATCGGAGCTGCTACAAGGAGGACAAGGCAACTTGTTACAAAGTAGAACTGTCTCCTATCATTTTTATATGTCACAAATAGACCTCCCCTCACCAGTACCTGTAATCCTCCTCTAAAATATGTGTCCCATCCCTTCATCATTTGATCATGCTTTAAAACAGTCTCATTGAGGCATGATCAGTACCACCCACAGCAGGTACCAGCAACAGTTAATTCATCTGATGGGTTTATAATATAGAGGGAAGAAAATAAACTAAAAAATCTTAGCACACCTTTATTAATTTAGCCAAAAAGATCCCTTTGACATAAACTCATTCTTTATGTAAATTCTTGACCAATTCATATCTAAGTACAATCTTAAAAAAACATAAAATTATCTTTTTAAGAAAACATTTGCAAACAGTTTATAAATTATGTTACAAAAAAAAACGTATGTGCAACACCGGCACCAATGGATATTCTCCACCAATGGAGAATAGTTCTTCCAGGATATGAAGGTAAAAACCTCTACTATTATCCTTCAACTGTTCAACTGGTTTTATTTTTACTAAGGTAAAAGATCAAAGAATGTAGAAGAGTCTGCAGGTGTAACACATTTCACAGGAAAACAGTCCACTTCTTTAAACCTTGGGATTGTTTAATCCTGCAGGGGTTACACTTGGAGACACCCTTTTTCATGTAGTTCTTTGATCTTTTACCTTTATTACTGGCTAAGTCACTAACAGTTGAACTGCAAAAGAGAAAGAGGAATGTCCTTGACCAGGGAGAAAGATTTTACAGAAGAAACTCTACAGATTGGTCAGAGATCATTTCCCACACAGATGTTGCAATGGCATTCATTTCACTGATAATATACAGATATATAACTATTCATTTTTTAGGTAGTTAATGATGTGGCTATCATTTAACTTGATTTCAAGCTAATGTATTTTTCAGTTTTGGAAATGAGTTGTGGAGAATTAGTACTCTGTCTAGTTTTAATTGTTATCTGGGCTTTTATATATGTTATCTATAACAATGACAGAATGGCTTGATAACATAATTCTGCTTACTGAAGCTATGAAAGACAAAATCCCACTAATAATTTACATTTAATGAGTACATCATATTCACTTTTCCTAGTTGCCTTTATGGACTCTATTGATTCTTCAAGACTTGTAGAAGTAATTATTGCACTGAGCCCAGTTCTGACTGTGAAGAAGTAAAGGTATAACATATTTAATTTTTTGCATTCCTTTAGTGTTCCAGTATATTCTGTGTTACTGTTACTTCCTTTGCAGTGCCTCCTACATATATGATCTAATATGTAGGAGGCATGGACATTCATATTACATAAATCCAATCATTAAAAACTCATAATGGCTTTAACATATCACGTCAACTATGGATCTTTCACTGACCACAAATGCATTGAAAGAGGTGGAAATTTTATATCTCACAGACCAGCATTGTCTGAATGTGCCAGGAGTAATCTTCTATTGATCGTCAATATCTGGGAGAGGGGTATATTATTATTTTTATTATTATTAAACAGGATTTATATAGCGCCAACATATTACGCAGCGATGTACATTAAATAGGGATTGCAAATGACAGACTAATACAGACAGTGATACAGGAGGAGAGGACCCTGCCCCGAAGAGCTTGCTCAATCAAACTTATTCAGTACAAAAAGGGGTTCCCACTGCATGGCTACATTTATAAGCAACCTAGAGAAGCCATTCCCAATTTAGTTCCCAAAATACTTTTTTTGTTTAATATAGCTAAACCCTAATTTTACTGGGGAACTGCCCTAACTCCCTGGAACCGTCTTCCTCGTCCTATTCAGCTTGCTCCTATCTTCTGCTCATTTAAAGGAGCACTTTTAAGCCCTCTTTAAACCCTCACTACTTCCCACCACTACATATCTCCCCTTCTATTGTGTGATACTTCCCCCACCTTGTAAGCTTGATTGTAAGCTCTTTGTGGCAGGATCATCTCCTCCTCCTGTGTCACTGTCTGTATCTGTCTGTATAAAGCCCAATTTAATGTACAGCACTGCGTAATGTAAATCCGGTTTATTAATAATAACAATAATGCAATGCGCACACCTAGTTGCCCTTCTCAATTTTTAAAGTTATACAGTACACAAAGGGGCTGCTGATACAGAGACTGCAGGTGGCTGTGCTAACACACATTTTGCAGTTTCGATCCATGTTTGTTGTCATCAGGAAACCAATTCTGAAATAATGCTATGCAGCCATTGCTGAAGACCATAAAGACAGGAAATGCCTTCAAAGAGATCAGGAGCACCAGAAATTACAAGACAAAACTGGTGACGTCATGGATCTTACCTAAAAATGGGAATTGTGTGGTATACAGTGATTTAGCAAACCAAATATCATTAGTGTCCACATCCACTTTAGATGCTTTTATATTTAAGGCCAGATTACATCACGTCTACCATGTAGAATGATCCAATTCTGTATGCGCCTGTCCTTTTATTATCAGTATGTGTAAAACCATTACTAAAAAATAATATTTTTTTTGTACAATGTCAGGCTACAGGACCCTAGCTTCATACTGAGGGCCATCAAGTCACATCGGACTAGAGTGATTGGTCTGAGCCCACAATGCTGATTCTTAAGGGGTAATAGCTGCAAATTAGATATGAGATGAGAGGGTCTGGACTGCTACTTAGTATATGCAAATAATCCAGGCAATGTTAATGAAGAGACCTCAATGTTTGCTGGTCAATGTGTAACTGGTCCTGACCCCAGTGGTTGGATGGCGGGGGAGGGAGAAAGGCCAAAGGAAGGTCTCTGTTTTTCTGGCACAGCCTGATCTCCTACAGCTCTTAGTTAAGTGGTAGTTGTGGGGATGCATCGCACTAAATTTCACCCCACCATGCCGCACAGAACAATGATATTATGGGGGATCGCATTGGCCTTCCTGTTACCGCCAGCGCAGGGACAGAATGGTAAGGACACTGCTCCGACTGTAATACAACATGTTATCAGTTTTCTATAGTAGAGCTATGCAAAGGGCTGGGATTTATCTTTCAGGCTTTGATGTCTACCATCGTCTTACAATAAACTGACAGAGACACAATCTAAATAGAATTGTATTAGTTAAAAGTCGTTATCATTTTCTGTAGTTAGTATAAACTCATATATTGTACAGGCTGGTCACATCTTATGGGACGTTTTAGCTTTAGTCTTCACAATGACAAATGATGGTGTCACACCTATCTGATAAAGAAGGAAGACTGGTCATGTTTTATTTTATTATGTCCTTTTGTATCATGTAGAAGCCTATACATTAACATCTGGAACTTTTCTGGGACATCCTAATGCACTTTAGATATAGTGGGGTCTTCACAGAATTGAAAAGCTATCTACTTGTCAACGTCTGTAAGATGGCCGATATATACCATTTTTTTTTTTTGTATAAGTGTGTAGTCACACTGAGGTCATGGTGTGTGGGACACCCATGTGTGTTACCCCCAACTAGCCCTGGCTGCAAGTACTTACCCAACCCTAGCTGCATGCCTTTAGCATCTGCAGACACTTAATGGTCTGTTTATAAAGCAATGAATCTGACATTCACTGAAACATCCCTTGGTGGAGAATCTTCCAGGTCCATGTTTTTCAGTGGCAGTAATTGATTCTTCACCAAAGAATTTTGCATTGAATGTCAGATTCATTGCTATATAAACAGTGGGTTCTCACTTCGGGCTTGATTTAAAAAAGCTCTCCAAGACTGGAGAGGATACACTTTCATCAGTGAAGCTGGGTGATCCAGTAAACCTGGCATGGATTTCTTCAAAGTCATTTGCTATTTGCTAGCAAATGTTTTTGAACCCTGGACCAGATCAATTCCAAGTTTACTGGATCATCCCAATTGTTTAATTCCCATAAGATGTTTAGTTGATTTTTCTGGAAATTTCTGTTTCCTCCTGGCAGTGCAGAGTCTGACACACATCACAATGTACACAACAAACATTGTGTTCTTTGTACATTGCGAAATGAAGGCCTGTGGTGTAACTTGGCCAACAACCCCTCTCAACCGCCTCTATGCTCTTACCTTTCACAGGAATTAAAGTTAGGAGTATAGAGGAGGTGGATGATCAGTGGATTTCTGTAACTGCTGTTACAACCCCCTTTGTGAATTAGCCCTTATTGTCATATTGACTTGCTAGTGACATTTGCAATTTGTGCTACTCAGTCAAAACATTTTTGTACATACCAGCAGGTGAATGCAATAAAATCTGCAGGAGATCAGCATCACTGATATGCCAAAAAAGGGTCCATTTGGTGATAAGGGTGTTTTATGAAAGTAAATATCAATACATATTAAATAGTGAGCCCATTTGAGGGACAGCTAGTGACATGACAATGGACTTTGTCAAGCGCTCCGTAATATGTTGGCGATATATAAATACTGTATAATAATACTTTCTTAAACACAATTCTTTAGCTATCATCTTTTTTCTATACACAGCTGTGTTTGCTTCACACCACATCCTGCACTTTATAACCTATTCATAAAATTCAGGTTACAAATTTCCTCCGTTTGGTGCAGAAGAGAATAGTCTGTAATTAGAGGAGAGGCATGTCTTATCACTTTGCCTGGGTACTCTCTTTTACATTGCCGGCCAGAGGGAACAAACGTCACCCCTACAGATAGCCAAAATGATCAATGTTGTCACTTAAACTGACCTTGAAAGCAAAATTTGCTCATGGTTTAAGGCACCCCCTAGAAACTTCTGAGTCATGCATGTCATTCATTTACTTTAGGCTATATATATGCCTTTCTGCACCCATGATATGTATATCAGCAATTTTTTTGGGGAAGAAACTAAAAGGGGGTGGCAGCCCCTGTACCGTGACCCAACTCCTAGGTAAACACCCAAAGACAGCCGGGGGCTACTGAAAAGTGCCGGGTGCTGCACCCGGCTTAAAGGCTCAGGGGAGAACACTGTATATGTATGTTTCCAATGACATGCAGGAGAGGGACATCCTGTAGACATCACCATTGAGGTCTCAATAAACATTGTGAAAAATGGAGCATGCACAGCAAAGGTTTTATAATTTTATAAGGTTCAGTATGTATGTACAAAGAGCAGTAACACAGGGAAAATGATTTCTGTTTTTTCTACAAAACAGTCATGGTACTGTGAGTTGAAGCACCTTGCACCACAATTACATTTTGTATATTTCGTTAAATGAGCCTGAAATATTTTAGTGTATGGTAATAAAGCATTTTCCATGATGGTAGCATTTTCCCAATGCTTTGTAAAAAAATGTTTGGACTGAAATATCCATTTGTTAGTATTTGTCCTTGAAGTAATGGGAGTATGTTTGGGATTTATGACAAGGTCACAAAATTACCAAAACATTGACCTGTTTCTAAATATGGCCACATAACTGGTGGTGGGTTCTGTTATTGGCTAAATACAGACTGCCTTAAATTGTGACAATACTTTAGACTTAGTAACTTCAACAATATTCAAATAAAAAAAAAAGCAAACAATTCAGCCGTTCAAAACAAACTGCAACAAGTTATACATAAGTTGGCATGTTTGTAAGTTACACATGTATACCTTCTCCACAGTACTGTTACTGACTTCTGACTTGTTACTCACTTTTCTGCTCTTAGCTGTCTTGGGAGATTTTGAACCAAATAGGGCCCTGAGCAAAAATGTGCATTGGGGGCACCCTCTCTGCACCCTTGCCATTATGTCAATTGGAACCAAGAAAACATGGGGCCTTGTCAATTACCCAGTTTACCCTAAAACTGGCCCTGTTAGCTGTCATTGACTTACTAGCAGCTCCTTGCTGACTGTTGCTAAATGCCACCATCTAATTGCCACTAACTGATAGATGATTGTCACTGCCACTAAGTCCTAACTGCTACTTGCAGAGTTTAATAACTAAAAATAACTTCTGAATGTATCTAGATTTCCACTGACTGCCACTGAAAATGGTGTTGAACCTCTTTACAACGGATTACAACGAAAATGGTGTTAAACCGTCTACAACGGATGGCACTACCATATCCTCTATTTAGATCTGCAGTTTTCATAATGTTGCACAAGTAACCATGCACTAATATGCACCAATAGGCAGAATGTAAATAAACACCACGATAAATACCATTGGCATATTCCAATAAGAGTTTAATAAAACTTTAGAACATTAGAACAAACATTTAGAAACTTTAGAACAAATTTAAGATTACAAGCAACTGACTGCAAAGCAGTATGAGCAAGCTACAAAACCATCACTAACTGCCATGACTAACTGTCACCAACAGCTGTCAGTTGCTTGTATCTGTTACCGACTGGAGATTATTTTCCAATTTTTTAGAAGTTTGGAAACTTTAGAACAAATTTAAGATTACAAGCAACTGACTGCAATGCAGTATGAGCAAGCTACAAAACCATCACTAACTGCCATGACTAACTGTCACCAACGGCTGTCAGTTGCTTGTATCTGTTACTGACTGGAGATATTTTCTAATTAGGTTTGCCTTCCTATTTTGTATTCTGAATCTGGTGGCATTTACTGACAGATGTGTGTAACATTAGCAGACCCCACGATTATATATGTAAGCATGACTAGTGACTGAATGCGTTAACATATGAGACAGTAGAGGCTGGAGATGTAGGAAATGCAAGTGAGGTTTGCTATATTATAGGTAACATTTAGAAATGTTAATTCAGTCCAAACAGTACCCCTAAAAAATACATTTGTTCTTACATTCCTCCTGACAATCAAAGGCAGTATATGAGGTGTGTAGGCATTTTTGTTTATACAGGCTGATAGCTGGAGGTCTGCAGTGTGAGATCTAAGGCACTGCTTGTTTAGAAAAATTCGGAGTGATATTTGATAATTCCATTATTGTTCTGCCTGCTGTTCTCCAATATGGAGTTTCTGATATTGGGAAGTAAAGCCTTGCCTCTACTAAGTTGGCCATACCTACATTGCACAGAGGCACAGTGCTGAACAAGGCTTGGGATGTCAGTAATGGAGAATCTGCTACTCGTTGGACCACAGGCAATACGGGTGACTAGTTATTTCCATCAATTCTTCATTAGGGGATTCCACGTGTAAATGTAACATTACAGCTCTACAGGAACCTGACTACATTGAGTCACCTAAAAATTGTTAGTTGCCTGTATAATACAAAGGAGAATTCAGTCTGTTGGTGATTTAGGGGAAGGGAGACCATTTCTTGGTGGATGGTGGATCCATTAAGCATAATGGTAAGAAGTGGCCAAGAGGAACAACTGACCTCTTACCAGGTAAGAATGGTCCTAGGTAAACCTTTGAGCACAGCCCTACTTCCCTAGGTGGCCTCTGGTCACAGGCAGAAATCAATGGGAATGGAGCACCTACTAACTGAGAGTTGTAGAGGATTGTAGTCACTGAGGGTTGTATGTTGTAAGACCAAAGTCACTTAGGGTTTGGATTCCACCAGTTAACTAAAGTCCACCCAGGTACCTGGAAACCCACTGTGTACTTTTCCATGGTATGATTGCATGGAATTAGGTGTGAACAGTGACTGCATGAAAAGTAAAGACTGCTGTAATATTCCACTTTAGCTACTGAACTGTGTACACAACATTTTGTTCTAGCAAAATAGTTATAGAGAGCTTGGAAAACATAAGAAAAAGGACCAATAGCTCTACATGCCAACATGATATAAAAATAAGTATTTGTTATGCAATATTTGATTTCAAATCACTTTACATTTTGTTTAACACCTTTCCATCATGTCTCCTTAGTATTCCTCAGCAACCAAGCAGCCTCATCTGTTCTTACACGCTCAAGAAGAGCAAATTCGTTCATGGAGGAGCTGAGGCCAGGAAATATGGAAAGGGAATGTATTGAAGAGGTGTGCGATTATGAGGAGGCCAGAGAGATCAAAGAGTCAGATGATGCCACGGTAAGATTGATCCGAATATAATCAAGATTAATATATGTTTGCTTTGTAACTACATTTATTTCTTTTTTTGTATTACAGAAGATATTCTGGCAACAATATCAATGTAAGTACAACAGGATTCATCACAGTCTTCTTGAGTTTGTCCATTTCCTGTTGGCATCATGGACAGCAAAGGTCACTGTTGATTTGGAGGGACCAGTGTGCTAATTATAACTAGCAGTAGTTGGTGACATTCAGTTTGACTTTTTCTGTAAATTTCAAGGGGCTCTATCTCTCAACCAAGGAGCGTCCTCGCTTTAACTACATTGAAAGAGTGATTGGGTGCCAGCTGTTTCATTGGCTTAGGAAGTGAATTGTTGCTAAAAAAACTGCATAGGGTAAAAGTAAAAAATAATATCATGTACAAACTTAGTGGAAGGAACATGAAATTTATTGGAAAAGATACAGAATAACAAATTTCCCTTTTTGAACTGTGTGTTACATATAAAAGAGTTAGGGGTGTTAAGTGACATCAATGTTGACTTGAATTTTTGTTTTAGATAAAATCAGAAGCTGTAGGTGATGTCTGTCAAAGGTGAAATTTCCTCTTATTTAGTTGCAGAATTAATGAGAAAAATACATCTCTACCCCACAAAGTTGGGTCAAATTGGGATACAGAAAATCTGCTAGTAGTTATGTTATCAGATTTCTAATAATAATATGATCCAGTATTTTTGTAGCACCAACATATTACGTAGCACTTCACAAAGTCCATAGTCATTTTACTAACTGTCCCTGAAAAGGGCTTACAATCTAATGTCCCTACCATAGTCATACAGTATATCATTACTACAGACTAAG
>NC_092866.1:53021624-53042937 GCF_032062135.1 Pyxicephalus adspersus | reverse complement strand
TATGTATGTCTGTTAAATAAAAAGTAGCATATCTAATCGTAAATAGCAAAAATATGACAAACATGCCCCCATGACATACATGACAATTAAGATCTACATTGCATCTTGTTGATGCCATAACTTATTCTACCATGGTAAAGCAGACAAAGAGGAAGCCATATAGGCCGAAAAGTCTGATTGTACCCACCCAAGAGCTAGAGGTTGTCAGAACACTTCTTGTATGCATATATGACAGACTAAGGCTAGGTTCACACTTGCGGTGCTGTTGTGGTGATGTTGCGGTGCATTTACCACTTCCTCATGCCAAGAATTGCTGGCTCCCAGGAGATGATACCATGTAACATCAGCTCCATATGGAATGAATAGGGGAATAGAATGCAATCTGAAAAATACAATGTCTCAAAAAAACAATGCAATATATCAAGGCTTTCTGTATACCATTGCTGTTCAGTATAGCTTACTGATATTAGGCATCCCCTACAATAGGAATTTTGATTTTGGTGACCTAAAGCAAATCAAGGAGTAATATCTAAAAGGATGTTAATGCTGCAAGATGTTCCTAAAGAGATTTGCCTAGGTTAATAAAAATGAACACGGATCCTCCCATTCTGGTATTTGAATAGGATATAGTGAAACAAATAGCTATTTTCTCGGAAAAGAACAAGGTGGCAATCTGAAACAAGGTTGGCTTAATTCTATGCAACGTACATTGATCTCCCTAGTGGCTTTTTTTTTTCTTAAAGTGTATCTAAATCCAACATTAAAAGCTCAAGTATGTTGTTATTATTATTATTATTATTATTATTAATAATAATAACAAACAGTATTTATATACTACCAATATATTACCCATCACTGTACATTTAATAGGGGTTGCAAATGAAAGACAGATACAGACACAGGAAGAGGAGATGATCCTGCCCTGAAGAGCTTAAAGTCTACAAGTATACTTATCTAAGTATATAAATTCCAACAATAAGCTATATAAAATACCTTTCCTTGTTCCTTCCCTACCTCCCCCACTTATGCTGGGTTTCTGGAAGGATATTTAAATCTTTGCCACATGTTTCAGGCTTGAGGAACGGGTATAACTAAATGAACTGCATTTGCATTCAGCCTGGCATAGGTGTAACCTACACATGGTGGTGGGGTTAGGGGGTCTAGTTATCAATAGGGGAGAAGAAAATATCACTATATTAATAAAAAGTATAAACATGAAGGTTTTGTTCCCTGGCAATTTTCTAGGAAGTACTGTAATGGGAAGTGTTGATCATAATGTTACTTTGGTTAAATTAGCTGTATATCTTCATTAATTGACAGGTGGCTGTGCATCTGACCTTGGGATGAATTACAGAGGGACCCTCAGTGTCACCAGATCTGGAACAGAGTGTCAGTACTGGGCCAGCAGGTTTCCACACAAGACAACGTGAGTGCAGATGTATCATACTGAATATTTTACTTTAACTTATATGAAAATTCATTAAAACATGCATTGGGCCTGATTTATTAAAGTTCTCTAGGAATGGAGAAGATAGACGATCATGAGAGAACCTGGGTGATCTAGCAAACCTGGAATGGATTTCTTAAAATTGTTTGCAATTAGTTGGCAAATATTTTCATCCTGGACCAGATCTATTCCTGGTTTGCTGGATCACCTAGGTTCTCCCGTGATATTCTATCTCCTCCAGTTTTGGGTAGCTTTAATAAATGAAGTCCATTGTACCTGGTTTATTAAAGCTTTCCAAGGCTGGAGAGGACACGCTTTCATTAGTGAAGCTGGGTAATCCAACAACCCTGGAATGGATCTGGTCCAAGATTCGAAACATTTGCTAGCAAATAGCAAATGACTGAAGAAATCCATTCACCCAGCTTCACTGATAAAAGTGTATCCTCTCCAGTCTTATTTGTTAGCAAATGTTTTTAATTCTGGACCAGATCCATTGCAGGTTTGTTAGACCTCACAGCATCACTGATGAAAGTGTAACCTCTCCAGCCTTGGATAAATCAGACCCATAGTGTGAAAATGAATTGCAAATGCTAGTATTAGCACATCGCCTGTTCCTAAGCTTAATGTTTAGACAGCCTTGATCTCATGTTATATAGCTACCTATGACTTGGGTCTGAAAACTTGATTTCTGGTAGCTAGAAAGATAGCAACATTGGCATGGCACAGGGAAGCAGAGATTCCATGCGCACACCTAGAAACAGCTAAATTCCTATAAGTTTGTAAAAAAAAAAAAAAGTAGAGGGGCTAGTATATAGAACCACTTTCAAATTTGGGGAAGGGGGTAAAAAAATCACATTATTATTACACAGTATTTATATAGCGCCAACATATTATGCAGCGCTGTGCAAAGTCCATAGTCATGTCACTAGCTGGCCCTCAAAGGGGCTCACAATCTCAAACACAGGGAGACCCCCAACTCCATGAAGATAGTTTCCTGTCCAAGATTCGAATGTCAGACTTAACTTAAAGACAGTATATAGGAAACATATGGGCAGTCATGGAAGTATATGTACATCAAATTGTGCATCATACCAATACATGGACAACGTATGAGCCATCATGGTAAAGCATTGGCCAAAAATGATAGTCATTCCAATACATGGGTCACAAACAGGCAAAAAAAGGGGGAAATAGGCAATGGCAGGAAAACATAGGCCAATAAATACAACAGCTTTATTTGCCAAAAGTAGCATGGGCAGTGCTAAAGCAAGTGCAAGGCTAAACTTACAGTTACAAAGAATTATGGCTGAGTATGCAATGGAACCCATGATGACTCAACCACTATTTAACCAGCACATTTATGAGACATTTTGCTAATCATATTTTAATACATTTTTTATTGTGTCAATAATAGTATGTCTTATATATTTTGATTCCCTTGGGCCCTCATCAGACTGTAAAGGCTGTAAATACAAAAAGGCCAGGATGTGGATGTTCTAGAGAAGAAGGGTTATGGGGTAGATTGTAGATTTTTTCAACACTTTTGGGGGTGTCAAAACCCAGTTCCCCCACAGCACACTAGAGGTCTGATTTATTAAAGTTCTGGAGAGGATACACTTATAACAGTGAAGCTGGGTGATCCAGCAAACGTGGAATGGATTTCTTTAAAGCAATTCGCTATTTGCTAGGAAATGTTTTGAATCCAGGACCAGATTCATTCCAGATTTGCTGGATCACCCAGCTTCACTGATGAAAGTATATCCTCTCCAGCCATGGACACAGTGAATTGGGAGTTTGTGGATTAAACTACAACATGTTGCAGGGGGATAAAAGTATCAAACACTTTCTGAAGTTTTGAATGATGAAAAGGCTATAGTGCTTGCAAAGAGTGAAGATAAGTATTATGCTTTGAGAATGCAGCCATATCCCGCATAACATTTGCCAACATACTTTTGAAACTGAACTTCTGTCCTTGCAGGTACAAACAAGACCACAGTTGAGCCAATCCTACTTAAAAAACCTGAGCAAACAGAGGATGAATCCTGTGAGCCAAACCGCGGCCTAGAATACGAGGGGACCCTTGCGGTTACCGTATCAGGATTGCCGTGCATTCCCTGGAACTCAGCACAGGTGGAACTGCACAGCCGCAAAGAATTCCGTAAAGATGTCGTCTTAAAGGAAAATTACTGCAGGAACCCAGACGGGGATGATGAGGGGGTGTGGTGCTTTGTATCTCACCCCAACATGACATTTGACTATTGCAAATTAAAATATTGTGGTAAGCACAGCTTTGGAAAAATCCCTGCATTATTTTATTTAAAATCTGCAGCAATGTGCTGCAAACCAGACCAGAATAAAAAGGTTTTTTATTTTGAGAAGATTAGGAATATGATCACTTTGTATAATACATAAATGATCCATATAGTACAAAGTTATTGCTAAAGGTACCTGGAGCAAATATAATCAAACCTCTGAGTAAAGAAGGCTTTGAAAATGTCAATTATATTCCCAAAGGAGCTATACTGATTTTTTTTATTATACAGCCATTGTTATATTTCTTTATGTTGCTTTGTTGATTTTTCTAATAATAATTTTCCCCTTGGCTCCCAGTACAGTAATCATTTTCCTATTAGAAACAAACTTTAGGTAAAGTAATAATGTGTCATTTTATTTTTTCATTTTCTCAATTTTTCATTGTCTTGTCACTGGGCCGCCCCACTATATCTGGCAGACAGCAATCTAGATGAAGAGCAAACATCTGTCATCGGGGGACGCACAGACTCTACACAACATCAAACCTTCTTTGATGAGAAGACTTTTGGCAAGGGTATTGATTACTGTTTTGAATGTTAGCAGTGACTGTCACATATTGTACTGTAAGTTTACACTTTAGTAAATGTTTTCCTATTTTTTTCAGGTCACAGCAGGTACATCGGTTTATACTTGAATTAGTTTATACTTGAGTATATGTGGTAATTGGCTTTTATGAGCACTACACTCTTGCCTCATCCAATCACAGAGCTCTTTAAGCTGTGTTATGTTATGCTGTGGGGTATCACAGACTATTCATGGCGGCCCTTAGTTAATGAATGAGCTGTACAACACAGTTAATATAAACCGCAGTTTACAAAACAGAGGAAGAGAAAGTTGTTAATGTTTGGTTTGCTGGATCTTCTATAATAATCTAATAATAGAATCCCAGTAATCACCTTTTATTTACCAGCAGCAATAAGATGCAAGTGTTAAATAATCCTTGCAATTTGTGTCCAGCTAGACAGGCCCTGTGCAACATAGATATCGGTAGCTGTAAAGGAGATTATTCGATTAAAAGGCAAAAAAAAACAGCCACCATTGTCTACCTTATAAGTGTTGGAACAAAAAAAGAGCGGTGGTGCTGCCCATTTTTTATAAAAAATTATGCAAAAAGATAGAAAGGTGTATGCTAGGAGTAAATGTATCCTTAATAAACATTTACATAGCACAGTAACATTACTTTTTGATTGAATCAATGCTGTGGTTTTGGTTCTCCTTTGCAGTGTGTGGACTGAGGCCTCTCTTTGAGCAGAAGAAAGTAAAAGATAAGAGCGAGGATGAGTTATTATCGTCTATGCAGGGTCGTATTGTGAAGGGAGAGGATGCCGATCGGGGCAGTGCACCATGGTAAGAGCCTGACGCGATTTTACTAGAAAGGCGGGTTTTTGAGTGATAGAGACGGGAATTTTTGATTGTTGGATAATACCATATTATGCAGTTTTATATAAGTTTTTTCTATAAACTTTCTAAAAAAATTACTTTAAAAATGTAAAAAGCATCACTTGTAGTGTAGTGACACTCTGTAGTGCCTATCCCTGTAGACTCCGCACTCTGGGTGTTGGACCCCTTCCAGGTTGAATTATTATTAATACACAGTATTTATATAGCGCCAACATATTACGCAGCACCGTACCAAGCCCATAGTCATGCCACTAGCTGTCCCTCAAAGGGGCTCACAATCTAATGTCCCCATTATAGTCATAACCACAATTTTGGAGGAAAACAATTAACATAACTGCATGTTTTTGGAATATGGGAGGAAACCCATGCAAACTCCATGAAGATAGTGTCCTAGCTGAAATTTAAAACTGGGACCTAGTGCTGCAAAGGCTGAAGTGCTAACCTCTGAGCCTCCCTGCATCATTTGACTCCTTCCTGTAAGCCAAGGGGGTTAAGGACACACCACCTGGGGTAAAGTTTTTGAAAAGGGAAACTCATCTGGTCTCAGTTATGATCCATTACATCGTTAGAGATTTCATCTTCACCATTTCCTAAAGGCTGTCAGTGCATCTTATCAATAGTTTGGTTGCTTGAGAATTTTATAGATCAGGGGCAGTGCCAGCTGTCCATTCTTTTCTGTTTGTCTGATTCTGTTCATTTCTGCACCAAGGCAGGTGATGCTTTTTAAAAGGCAGCCACAGGAGCTGCTCTGCGGTGCCAGTCTGATAAGCGATCGCTGGATTCTTACAGCAGCTCACTGCATCTTCTATCCTCCCTGGGATAAGAACTTCACAGTGGACGACCTGCTAGTGCGCTTAGGAAAGCACAATCGGGTCAAGTAAGTCAATTCATCAATTTGTCAACCATGTTCAACAAAACTGTGGGCTGCACATGGTGTAACAGATGTGCGTATTATTGGATTTTGGTAAAAAAAATATTGATTTCCTTGTTTAAAGTGTATGTAAACCTTAACAAAATACCAACTAATCCAGCCAAACAATTTGCAAGTAATGCTTTGTGCTAAAACTTATCTCCACTATGTTATGGACAATAGACCAAGGAAGGGAAGTCTGCAATCCTGCCCTTGTATGAAAATGCTGCTTTTCTGTAGATACATTATAGTGAGTGAGCATTGCCTCCCTATATTTGTTACTAGCATGAACAAAAAATAAAGAGAAAAGCCTGAAAAAAGGTTTAGCTGCAATATATTACATTTTACTCTTGGGTTCAGATAGACTTTAACTTGTTAATACAGTAAAGCTGTAAATAATTATTGTTAATGTCTCGGAATGTAAGATGTAGGATTTATGTGGTATCATTCACTGTAACTAAGCTCCCGCCCAAATGTTTAAGCATTCTATTCTGCTTTCAATACTTAGAATATGGCAACAAAAGTTCCATACTTTATCTCACTGTATAAATGGAATAGATAAAGAGGACACACACCATGTTCTTGTTAGGTTTTGTTCACTAAGTGTGTTCAACTAAGCCTCACAGTGTACAATACACAAGATTATCAGATATTACAGAAATGCAATGTATAACATTCTCACTATATGATTTGGAGTGTGGTGTATTGCTACAACACACTGTTGTATAGGATTCCTGTCCTTTTGTGCTCTGCCCCATTCAATATAATGAATAGGGTCAGAGTCATAATTAATAGCAATGCAGGGGGATGCACATTACCATGCAACTCACATTCCTATAAAAACAAAAGGAAGTTTTGTCTTGTTCGCCTAATTGGCTTTTATTATATTTCTTCTCCTGTTGTTCTAGGTATGAAAAACCAGACGAAAGAATTCTACAACTTCAACGCATTATTGTTCACCCCAAATACAACTGGAAGGAAAATCTTGACCGAGACATCGCACTTATGCAGTTGAAAAGACCTCTAATCTTTACCAACTACATTCACCCTGTGTGCCTGCCCACCAAGGAGATTGTCCAGGCGTAAGGACCTTTGTTTGGCTTAATACCCCCAAGAAGATGTCTTGTTAACAGCCATGGCTTGACAGACATCTGCCTGCTCTCACTTTCCTTACCCATTACTTTGACTTCGTGAGTCAACTGATGTGTGAAAGCAGTGGGCAAAGGTTTTGTGAGACACATGTGGGAAGATCTTGGTGTGCGGGTGTTTTTCCAGTGTTGGGTCTGACAAGTGCTAGAAACTTGGATGTCAGTCAAATGGACACTTACCTAAAGTGTCCCTGTCAGTCAGTAATAAAAAAAGTCTCTGTTAGCTAATATCTCCTGCTTCGCTTCATTCCAGAAATGCAGCCCCTGGCAGTCTCTTCAGCATTCAAGAGTTTCGTGTTGGATATTGGTTTCCTAACCACACAGCGTAGTTTCTTCCTCCAACCCTGACATCAATGCGGAGTCCTATCAGGGAGGGATCAGGGGTCAGAGGGTGATCAGGGGTCAGATGATGGACCCACGACACATAGTGAGGGACACAAACATAGGTTTGTGTCACAGGTTCATTTATCTGACAAAAAAGCTTACAGAAAACAGAATATAAATCCTAAATGCAAATATAAAGGTTTATACCTTTTATGTCTTTGACTGGCCAAGTTGGAGCCCAGTGGCCTGATTTATTAAAGATCTTCAAGCTGGAGAGGATACACTTTTATCAGTAAAGCTGAGTGATCCAGCAAACCTGGAATAGATCTGGTCCAGGATTCAAAACGTTTACTAGCAAATAGCAAATGGGTTCCAGGTTTGCTGGATCACCCAGCTTCACTGATGAAAGTGTATCATCTCTTGCCTTGGAGAGCTTTAATAAATCAGGCCCCAATTTCAATCAAATAGAGAACAGAGCTTTGAAAATATTGTTTGCTGTGTTGCCTTGCAACCTGTCAGGGATGGAGCAGTTTTGTCAAGTGATGTCTTCTCAATGCAGACTTAAGGCTATAAACTGCTTTCAACATTGCATCTTTTAAATACAGCTTGAGGGTAGTATGAATTTTCCAGCTTTTTTTTGTATTGTAATGATTTAACTCACTTTGCAAAAACCAACAAAACGAAATTACCTGTGACTCAATGGAAACCTTAAACCATAAAAAAGAAATAATTTAACGAAAGGTCTCGTTAAGAGGTTTTATTTTTTTTGTCTCTCTACAGACTTCTTCGGGAAGGATATAAAGGTCGAGTGACAGGTTGGGGGAATCTTCAGGAAACGTGGAGCACTGGAGGTCCTCAACTCCCACAGGTCTTACAGCAGATTAATCTTCCCATTGTGGAACAGGAGATATGCAAAGCCTCCACCAAGGTCAAAGTCACAGATAACATGTTCTGTGCAGGTAAGCAGTCTCTAGCTGGGCTTCAAGGGGTGGACCTACTGTAAATTGTTAAAAAAATAGCCACCTAGGAAGGCAAAGAACATCTCATTTGTTCTTGCAAGCACTGGTCCCTTATTTATTAGTTTGTGCTTGATTTAGCCAAAAGGTAAAAACAGTAAACGGTAAACAGTAAAAAAAAAGACCCTTATCTTCAAAGGGAGCTTAAAGTGAACCTATCATGAGCGATACATTAGAGAAAAATCGCCTTCTGAAAATGTCCATTTATGTTAAACACTCTGGCATCAGTATTTCCTTCAACTTTTGAAGACAAAGTGTCAACATCCAGATAATGGGTATTCACAAGAAGAAATAAGTGGCAATTTTTTTGGCATGTTTTTTTAAAAACTGAATTCCGGGGGCTGTGCCCCCCCAAAATATAATGGCCAGTGATCAGTATTGCCGGTGGTCTGCCCACCCAAGCTCTAATACTAAGCCCAGTAGCTGAAATAAGGGCTTAGCTTGTATTATGCTTAGCTTATGTGTATTTACATCTTCCCAGAATAAAGAAAATATAGCAACAAACTAATCATTTGTTTTTTCTTTTATTTTTATGTTGTTTTAAGGTTACAAGCCAGACGAGAACAAAAGAGGAGATGCATGTGAAGGGGACAGTGGAGGTCCCTTTACCATGAAGGTAAGACTCACTACAACCTAATTGAATTCAGTTACACTGAATGTAAGTTAAGTATTCCATTAAAAAGGAACTAAATCTCCTATTTAAAAATGTGTGACCAAGCAGGGCTTCATTGCAGAGATGGAACAGGCAATGTCCTTTCTGCAATAAAGGATACTCAACTGCCTGATTGCAGTCTACTGATAAAATCACTGAGCTGCATGGATGTGCCAGGTATTCTAGTCACCATTACTGATCTATGCATGCAAAGCATGTGTTGTTTGGTAGCCAAAATGCTCAGTGCATGGGTGTAAAACGGGTTTAGTTCCTCTTTCAATATTGGACTGCACTGATGGTCTGATTTGCCAGAAGTCAAGTTGCTGTCCAAAGCAGTCTCTCTGGATTTCGCTAAAAGGAATGTAACTAGTGGAGGTGAGTCCGCAGAGCCCAGACATGTCAATTCAGATCACTTGAGCATGCATGTCTGTGTGGCTATCCAGGACATCCTTAGGGTAAAATATAAACACATGACACATAGAGAAAAGGGACTATATATACCCATAATTCTACGTATGGAGGAACAGGTGACAGGACCAGTGCTAGGTGATATGCCCAGTGCTGTCAAATTGGGCAGGGAGGAAGTGCTCAGCATCGTGCAAACCCTGACTAGAGAAATTCAGAACTTACACAGAATGTCGTTTTTGCTTTTGGTGGCTAAAGGAAAGGACAACAGCAAAGTAAAGGTACTTGCAACGGTCCTGATGGAAGGGTGTCAAAAAATCTCTGCAATAGGAAAACAGTGATACAGTGCAGTCCAAGTTGCCTCAGTGGTTAGCACTCTGGCCTTTGCAGTGCTAGGTCACAGGTTTGAATCTCAAGCCAGGACAATATCTGCATGGAGTTTGTATGTTCTCCCTGTATCTGCATGGGTTTCCTCCTACATCCTAAAAACATGCAGTTAGGTTAATTGACTTTCCCTCAAAAATTGACCTTAGACTGTAATATTGGCATATGACTATGGTAGGGACATTAGATTGTGAGCTCCTTTGAGGGACAGCTAGTGACATGACTATAGGCTTTGTAATATGTTGGTGCTATATAAATACTGTGTAATAATAGAATAACAGTTCTATTCATGGTAGCCATAAACACGGCATTGAGTTTGGGCACCACAGAAGTTATCCACTGCTGAATGGTGCCCTTGTTTTTTCATCGGAGTCCTCATTATGGGGGTAAGTCTTAAAACCACTGATAAGTGGAATTTCTTAAATCCACTGACCAATAATGCCAGAAAATCATTTTCCTCTGCAGTCGAGTATTTTTTTTTTTTTACTTTTATTGGTGGCCCTCCACAACAGTCAGACAGTGATCTTATCATTCTGTCCTAAAGATCCATTGCCTCTTATTTGTTGTCCTGATGTGACCTAGACAGAAAATGATGGAAATCTCCCCAGCGTAGACATGGACAGCTAGTTATGAGAATGTTACATACAAGAGATTATCTAAATTAATGCATCTCAAAAGTGACGACTGCGATTGGGATTTATTGTGCAAATATAGCGCTATATAAATCCTGTTTAATAATATTAATAAATATCACAAATAACTGAATGTTTCCGTTGTATCACGTTTACATGCTGACGTGGATCTTTTTGTTCATTTAGGACCCAGTCAGCAATCGCTGGTACCAACTGGGAATCGTTTCCTGGGGTGAAGGCTGCGATCGCGATAATAAGTACGGTTTCTACACACATGCGCACCGTTTGCGGAAATGGGTTATGAAGACTGTAGAACAAAATCCCAGTTAATGTGCCAGGTCTAAGCCAAATCTCCAATTATTTACTGAACTGTGTAAGGAAAAATACTAATACACAATGCACCTGTGTCTTTCTCCACATATCTCAGATCAACATACCCTTATAGATTATTTGTGCATGTCAATAAAGTCAATTAAACATCACCTGCCTATGTACAGTCTTTGTTACCCTCTGGGAATGACAATAGTGCATCATGGGAAATGCTAAAAGGTTGTCAGTACATCTGGAATATTCAGCAGCAACCTTTTCCAGCATTTACATCAGAACTGTAATGTTTCAGGCCTACATATTACTAGAACAGATGAGAAATATTGCTGCCTAAATAGGACTTTGCTAGTCCTCTCTAGTCTGGATCTAGACATCAACCTGCTCTAGGTACATGTTTACTTTCTTCAATATTACAGGAGGATGCAAATATTAGTCAAAACTATTGTGTGAATGAGTGAAGGAAGAAACTGTGGAAGGAAAACATTCCGTGGACAGTTTGAGTTTTGATTTCCTAATCTCCTGAAACCTTTAGGAGCCACATTTCTGGTGTCCATGTGACATCAGTATGAGACATTTCTGATATCTCATTCAGGATTAGGACTTCCTTCTGACTGGGCTCACTGATAAGTCCAATGATATGAGGTCTTCAGTGTGTCCAAGTAAAAACGGACTAAATTTTAGGCATCCACAGGCTCTCTTAAAACCAATTCAGCTTACCCATTTACAAAGAAAAGACCTCAACCTCAATTCCTTAGTCACTTGAAATTTATATTAACATAAATGTCTTTTCGGGAGGGGGGTGTCCGCTGATGATGCAAAAATGTAGACGTGCCATGATTGCCACCAAGTACTTCCCGTTTGCTAGATGTAAAAGGCTACAACCATATCTGTCAACCATTTATTTATGTGAAAGGATCAGTGTACAGACAGATCTGTGAATGCTAGAAGTCTAGCTATTCTATATATGTTATAAAGGCTCGAGATCTCGTAATGTGGCAAGTTGCAGGTCTGAATGCATGGAAGTATCCTTCCCCTTGACAGAGTTTTACCAAAACTTAGTGGGACCCAAAAATTGGTAGTACAATACTTGAAAATAAACCTTATGTTACTGGAGGTCCTTACAGTGACCCCTAAAAAAAAATGCCAAAAGGGCAGGCCGTTTACTAACGTCACTGACTAGCATTTATGCTAAAAAGTTTTCACAGCATTTTGAATAAAACAGATTTACCAGACTGATAGCCATCCAAACTCTGCCCAAGCTCCCCAGAACTGTTCTGTATGGTTACTGATCGGATCCTATGGCAGATCACACATCTTGCTGCAGGTCCCATTTCCACTGAACACTTGGTCTTTTGTATTGCATACAGACAAAATCTTCTCTTGGCTGCAGTGTAAAGACATCATGAATTTACAGAATGGTGTTGCCTCTTCCCCACCTCACTGGGAAGCTGGTCGAATTGTTAAATGTCTGCCATAATTAGTGACAAGCTCATGCCCAAACACTTGCTGCTAGTACTACCTAGGGTTCAGGCCAGCATTTTACTGATCATATGAACCACTCTTTTATTAAGACCAAAATGAACAATGGATAAGTTTCAGAAGCTTCTTCTCAAAAAGCATAGGTTATGGATGAGGTGGATATAAAATTAGTGAGCCTAAAACTTCCAACGCACTCTGATATATGATATGATATATATCCCCTTATATGATTAGGAGCAAGAAAAGGGGAGGTGTTCTGTAAGCCTATACTTTCATGTTTACGGCAAAAAGTTGTTCCATCATGCTTTAAAATGACTCAATTAGATTAGGACAGATATGGGTTATAAATTATTCAGCACATCAAACTAGCATTTTCGTAAATGTTTGCAACACCTATATGATTTCCCCTGGCATTCCTAGTCAGTGATTCATTAGCTATTAAAAGCAGAGTATCAGAACACCAGGTCATGGAACCCATAAAGTTAGGCATTTGGATCACTGAAAAGTGGAGTTTGGTATTGCAGATAGGGCTTCAATTGGAGATTAATCTTTCACAAAATAAACCACAAAAAGTGCGACCTACAAACAAATGTTTAATTTAGGCAATTAAAAAAAGTTCTATGGCTGCTTACGGTTTAGTAATTTATTTTAAACTTTATTTACAAAAACATTATCATGCCATGCCTTACGATTCCATACAGAATCAGTGATTCACTGCTTTATGTTAAATTAAAAGCAAGTCAAAAAACAGCCACAGAGCTACAAAGATAAGAGCCATGAAAACGGACAATTAAAACCAGAGACACAAAAAGATCTAGAGAGCAGAGGATTAGATCTAGGACAAAGGGGAAGTCTGTACACTAAAACACATGGAGGAAGTTAGAACAGCAACGTATGTACAAATACTCAGCCACAGTAAATGTTGCTCTCCCTCCCCAGGACCAAAGAAAATACACATATGATACATAAAATGATAGTTTACAATAGGCCTAGAAGGAGCTACTAAGCTCCAAAAAGGGCAAAAGAAAAAAAACAAACGGCAGCACCGGGCTTTTGAGTTACTACTTTCGACTGCTTTTAATTCTCTCCAGTCTCTTTTTTAGGTCGTCTATATTGGCGGAGGGGGGTGAGGATGTACTGGATGAGGTGGTGGTGCTGGCGTGTGTCTGGTTGGAGTCCACGTCTAAGTTCTGGGTAAGCTCTCTAGATTCCCGAAGTTGAGAAAGCTTGCTGTGCAGCATGTCTGTGGAGGACAGAACGCCCGGGGTGGAGGACTTGGACAGCAGGTTGCTAAGTGGAGGCCTCTCCTCCTGCTAAAAGAAAGAAAAGGATTACAAACTTTTAGTAAAACCTTTACAGCTTGGAGATTCCCAGATACCCTTTGGAGAGAAACATTAAACCCCTCTATTAGGTTATTTTAATTACCAATGGGGATTCCCTTTTACTACCTGTTATGGAAACATTCAAAAACCTCAGAGATTTCCCTTTCTGTTGTGGTGAGAACAACTAGAGCTTGTTTCCTGTAGTAGAAGTCATACGGCCAGTCTAATGCTTGATGATTCCCTTCATGTCAACAAGGCTGGATATACAAGCAGCTTGGGAGGGAACCATAAACAGCAATTTACCCAGGAAAGACAATTTCTACCCCTTTAAATTTCCATGTACTGTTAAATCAAACTTTTAGCTATGTATGTAAGCTACAGAACACATTGAAGGAAAAGATGGATACAGCAAGTTCTACTTTTTGTTCTTGGGTGCTTAGAATTAATTTGATTCTTTTTTGGATGCTCATATACTCAGATTACAATATTACCTTGGCGTTATCAAGACCACATCTCTGGCGCAGGATTTTCAGTCTCTCCAGGTACACAGAGGGTCCGACCTCTTCCCCGTTAGTGTTTACAGCAGGTTGGGCCATGCTGGTGACTGATGGGAGAGGGTTAGTCTCTGACACATGAGATGAGATGGCTGTAAGACAGGAAGAACACTGTCAGATTCTAACATGGCTACACAGCTGAAAAAAGCGGAGACTGGATGGGTGTTTACCTGCAGATGATGCAATACGGCTTTTCCCTTCTCTTTCCAGTTCAATAAGTCTGAGGCCTCTCTCCACATAACTCTGGAAGAACTGGGAGGAGTTTTTCAGGAAAGGTTCTAAGTCAGCATCGGAGTATTTCTTCTTGTACTCGTATAGCTCAGCTAGACCCTATTAGAGAAAAATTGTGTTTAGAGTAACATCATGATTGTACATTGTCATGGCAAATGGCGACTGTCCAAAAAAAAAAAAAAAACAATATATAAAAAAAAAATTTAGGTGTAGAAAGTGTAAACCACCCTGTTCAAGTTACATAACCCCACATTTTTGCCATGGGAAGCCTGCATAGGTCTGAATTCCTAAATCCTAGCCCAAGTTTATTTCAATCACTTTTAAGACAGATAAGCCCCTTTCCATGTTTAGGATGAATATTTTAAGCTCCTCCAGGTCTGTATTTTGATATTTAACCTCCTAAGCGATAATCCCAAGTGTGACTCGGGGTGGATTTTAGTTGCAAAAGTGGTAATCCTGGGTCACACTCAGGATACATAGATACATACAAAACACCTACCTTTTCCTGTCGCTGTCCCCCGGCATCCTGCTGGTCCCCGCAAGACACATTTGCCTCCTCCGATATCCAGCCGCTAACTGCAGAGCCGTTATCTACAGGGTTTCTCATGACGTCGGTGCGGCCAGAACTTAGCGGGCGGAAATTCAAAAATATTTTGTATTGGATTCAATACAAAATAGCTGTATTGAGTTCAATACAAATTATATATATATTTAATTATAGCCTACAATGTAAAATAAATTTCTATGCAAAAAAATTGTATCACTTTTTGCACGGAAATTTGGACAGAATCAGACCTAGACATATGACACTGCAGTTGGATTAAGGCAACGTTGCTACCTGGGATGAAATACATTGCCGACATTCAGAATGGAAGTTGTTTGCATAAACTATGAAAGGACTTCAGCTTTACAGAAGTCTAGTTTAACATACCCAAATATTATTGGACATATTAGACTAATTGTTAGAGGTACACTGCCACCTCCTGGTAAAGTATGGTACTAAAACACCAAATTTGTGTGCTATGTATGCAGAACAGAGTATTATTATTAAACAGGATTTATATAGCGCCAACATATTACGCAGCACGGTACTTTATTCATATTGGATAATCACTAAAATCTTTTAAAGGAGGAGATTTTACCCCTATGGTTCCCAACAGGGTCCTCAAGACCAATGCAACTCCAGTCAAGTCTCCTCCACTGCCAAGTATTTTGTATTTGTAGAATTCCTGGGGTAAATTTTTTTCCATACATCTGACAATATGACCATCTGCCAGGTGGAACTGTGCACACTTACCTCCTTTGTATTCTCTTTTGAGCCAATCTTCTTGAAGATCTCTGCTAGGTAATCACTAACATTTGGCTTTGACACCTTTTCCTTTGAAGGAGGAGAAAAAAGAAAATGGAGTTTAAATGGTATCCCCAAGTTACAAGTTCTTTCAATGCACAGTAAACATGGTATTTTTTTTTTTTAAAGAAAAGTCCAAGATAATAGGTCCAAGTGAGGACCATAAAAATCTTAGAAACTGGAACTGCATCATATGCTTGCTTTAGTACTTGGTAGTATATGAGTAGTAGTAGAAGCAGTTATCATCCCTTCTTGAAGCCCTCTTCTGCTGAAACATTAAAACACATCACCCTTATATCAGGGTAGGGGAGGTGATCCGTAGCCAGTAGGGGAGAATTGGGCAGGAATGACAATGTTGCTTGTAATTTCAGTGCACAGTTTAACAAAAAGCTAGATAGTTTAATAAGTTATTTTTTAATAATTTCAATCTGATATTTTTATAGGGATTCTATGTTATTAAATTTAGTTTTAATGTAGCCCTAAGCCGTAGTACCATTTTTTGCTAGCTACATAACCTTTGCAATTGTAGGAACTCACTGTGCGATATGCTCCCTTCTCAGTCTCCTTGTCAGTCTTAGAGCCAGTTCCATCCATAGAATGCTTCATAACTCGCAGTAAGTGTGCCTCCAGCTCAGACTCATTCTTGTTCTCAATCATTCCCAGGTGATCCATGATCTAAAACAGATTCAGGTGCAAGTTTGTCACTGGAATATGTAACAATCCTATTTGGGGACATATACTGCAGCAATTCAGTTTTCCTAACCAGCCTTCTACTCTCCCGGCTGCTCACCTTTGAGCCCTTAAGCTTGCAGAGGGTGTGCAGAAGAGTTTTCAGCGTCCTCATGGGTAGCTCACTCTTGTGTGCTTTCAGCTTCTCCTTGGGAAGAACCCTCATGAAGTTATGCATATCCAACAGAATTCGGTCCAGATTGAGGTTATTGATACATTCGGGGAGAAGCCGTATCATTCGCCACAAACACTAAAGTAAATTGAGGAAGGGGGTTAAAAGGTTATTAGGAGGGAGTCTATTGCAACAAAAATGTTAAAAATTTAAATTGTTATAAAACAAACTGCAAAAACCTAAACTCTTTAAAAATTAACACTATTCCAAGATATGTTCTACCAAAAATACAGTTCATGTATGTCAAAAGAAATAGACAATAGGAACCCAAACATACTGGTATTTGAGGCAACTTGGGTTTCATCAATACAAAAAGATCCTAGTCTGGATAAACCTGTGAAATTCAGTTACCAACTGCACTTCCCCTTCTTAGAGGGACCATAGCTAGGAGTTTTCCCTTCACTAGACCAACAGACACCTTCCTGGTTCTGATGCTCCAGATATTTGTCAGAAGAGCTGTGGCTTCAGCTCAAAGCAGCTTATTGAACAGGCTACATGGGATTAATACCACAGAGGGGAAAAGGGCAAGATTTCCCCCTAGGCATAAATGAACATGTGGAGTAACCCCACTAACAAGTTATACAACCCACTCAGAAAGACATCAGATTTACCTTCATGACTAGCTCTGAAAACTTAGGCGAGCTGGCTGTAGCGAGCAAACTATCCTGAAGCAGTACCAGTAGAGCACTGTGGAAGAGAATAGGTTTAGTCATATACAGCAATCATCTAATGTTACAAAGGGCTTCCCCAAATCACCACCTTACCTAAGAATGTTGGTCTGATCAGATTTTTCCAGCACTTTCACCACCAGGAGGTTCACAGAACGTACCACCTGCTGGCCCTCTTCAAGATCCTCCACGCGAGAGTCGAGCATGAGGGTAATAAGGCCATGCATCAAATCCTTTAGTACGCCAGTGGAAGCTTCCCGAGCCAGACTTTCCATCTGAAAGAGCTGTGAAAAGATGTCAGATGTCAATAAGGGTTCTGTAGGTAATAAGGTAAGAATGGTCAAGGAACTAATCCATTATCCAAGAGTCAGGAAACCTGTACAAGATTTATGAACACAGCAAAAAATCAATCCATTCTGATACCTGGGAGGGATAAAGGCTTGTTCAAGTTATTTACCTCTTAGCAGAATTAAGAAATTTACTGGAAGGTGGTGATAGCCAATATAGAAAACCTTCCTAAATCCTACACTGTGTGCCAAGAGAGGAACAAGCAGATATTTTTATTAACACAAATGATTAAAGAATACAATCCCATAGTTCTCCCCAGAGGTTTTTAGCCGGTTGCTCCGCCCGGCTGATTTGAATACCCCGCCCAGCTCTCGGCAGCTCTCATCCTCGGATGCACGGATCTCAGTGAGGCTGCTCTGTGCCATCCGTTCAGAGGATTGCTGCTTCCATGGGAGGTGAGCACACAGCTCAGCCTTCATAAGAAGGAGACACAGGCAGCCCCGCCCCCATCTCATAGCACGAGCTCAGATTTCTATTTAAAAAAAAAATCTGCCTGTGACATGTATCCACCTTTAGCTCAGCATGTTGTTCTGCATCCTCACAGCTCTGTGTGTACAAACCTCCATATCTCCTAATATGTATGTCACAATGACCTGTAATTTTTAGGGTGTACAGGGGACCCTCATAGATACTAGTTACTACAATTTCAGGCCCCCAAGCTTTAAAGAATTTCAAGATATGGGGGTCACAAATGTAAAACGTTATGAAAATTGAGCTTTGGGGTTGCTGTTTCAGAGAAAAGTGCAACTAGGAGTCCTAAATTGAAAGTGCAAATTGGGGACCCCGGGGGCTACTAACATAGCAAGGAGCATTGGGGTGGGGCCCCTAAATATATACCTACCTGTCACAAATCTATACCTATGAAACTACTGTCTGCTTCTCTTCTTTGAACACCAATTTCTCGGAGGTGGGGTACAAAACTGAAAATAAAGGTGCAAGTGGCGGGCACATTCTCCTCTTACAATCTCATTACTACAGCATCATTAGAACATAAAACACTCTGCCCATCAAATTAGGCCTCCCTGCCCTGTTACACATTCCTGTCCACTTATCCAACATTCTGAACTTCAAACGGGGAATGGGGAGGTGTAAGAAACCAAAAATATAGATACAAGTGGGGAACATCTGTGACTAACATCCCCTAAAACTTCATCACTATGGCATCATTAGAAAATGAACTCTGCCCACTAAATGTTATTGAGGTTGAGGTACTGGAAGGTTATAGTCGTGTGTAACAAGGAAGTGCATTGTGATGGACAGTTTTTTTTTTTTTTAACGTAATGATGCCATGGTGATGAAAGGTGATGTCACAAGTGTCTCCCACTTCCACCTATATTTTTTGTTTCCCTGCACCTCTTAATTCTGGAGAAATTGGGGTTTGAGGTAAGATGCAGACAGATATGTGTAACAGAGCGAAGCACTAGAGCCATGTCACGAGTACTTTTGTAGCAGATACACTATTGCATTTGTGAATTAACAAAATCACTAAACTGACTTATGCTGCATAGTTAACAGTATCTAGTGTTCCACTCTTCTATAGCTGTTCAGATCAAAACCTTTGAAGTCATTGCATGTTTATAACTACACAGCCAGTATCTACTTTATAGATAAGCCTAAAACAGGCACGACACTAGCAAGTAATAAAACAGACACTCACTTTGGTTCAGGGAGTAAGACTGGTTCGAAGATCTCATCCAGTTTGTGCTGAACCAAGGCTGGCATCTCACACCTTACAGTACCATTGTCATTCTCAATTTCATCCAGATCTAACTGAAATTCCCGTGGAACTGTATGTGCTGGCTCTGTATGTCCACCCATATTGCGAGCTTGGCTGCATTGGAAAAAAAAACAAAAAACAAAACAGCTTCTTAATGACAAACATCGAAATAGCTTAAGCTTCCAGAACAATGGAGGGAAGAGAACTATAAACCGCTTTGGAGTGCCAGATTTTTCCTAAACTTTGAGGGCCCATTTCAGATTACTCCGAATGCAAAGTCAAAAAGTCAGGCTTGTCATGGCAGATTAACAGGGCTACTGCCCATTAGGACAAGATTAAGCACAACAGCACATATACGATACACATTTCACCAAATTGTATTAGCAAACAGTTTCTGTTAAAGTGAATATCTGAAGAACTATCCAGGTGTAACTGAATATATATAGGTAGACCAGTTTCACCCAAGAACAAGCAAAACATGCTTACAGTAGAAAGGAGAAAAGGAGGTTACTTACATCCTGTAAGTTCGATACATAATTCTGTTTCCAGAGAAGCAGTGACAGAAAAATAGATTGTTTAAAAATCATGCAGATCAACCCAGAAAGCCCCAAGGGGTTTACAAGTCTTGACAAGGAGCAAAGTGTGAAGAAAAAGATATGAGAATTTGAAGTAAACTTAAACATAGATTAGACAACATTTTAATATTGAACATTGCTAGATTTATTAAAACTAGGAGGGAAGAGTCACAAGCCCATAGCTGAACATACTTCAGTTTGGAAGACATGTCTTCAGGTGGTGCTTTCTTCAGCATGCTGGCATTGGCACTCTGGACACGCTGAGGCTTCTCTTCCACTTGTTTAGCTGGGGCAGCCACTGCCTGCTTCTTCCCAGCACGCTTTATTCGCTCCTCCAGCATGCTCATATCCTTCTCAGAGAGCTGCAGCAAAAAAAAAATAAATAAATAAAATTTATAAGTCCACTAGCTAGTCAATAACTACCTTCACATCATGTCCACAGGATAAACTCACATTTCCTATGAGCTTGAAGACCTGTTCTCCATGCACATTGTACACAGTCACAATCGTGTTGAGGGCTGCATTGCGCACAGTTGTGTCACGGTCCCCAATCTGGGAAGCAATTTCTTTGAGAGCTTTGGCAGGCGTCGGCTGGCACACATTCATACCGTAGGATTCCACCAAGCAGCCCAGCTCCTCTAGGCATTCTGTGGAATGCAAACAATTGCAGAGTTCATGCATAAACTTCTCCCCCACCCAATGATTTTCAGGAGAGACTGTCCCTACTTACCTGCCCGCTGCTTGGAGTTTTTGGACTTTATTCCCTCCATCACAAAATTAAACATCTTGCTGGCTGGGTACACCTGGCACATCTTGTTTAGGATGGCACGCACATCCTTTCGCACAAGATCTTTTGGCTCACCCACCTAAACAGTAAAACCGATATGTAAAGTGTACTTCAAAAACCTTTTTTTATCATGTTACAGTGATAACACTTTCTAACAAGCTCTTAAATTTAAGTGGGACCCTTTCCTGAAGAGAGGGCCCTTTAACAATACTTCTTAAGGATCGTTTATGATGGTGACTGTCAATAGAGGTGGGATTACGAGACACCACAAGTTCATGGGTTAGATTACATACGCAATTCTAGTAAAATCCATTATAAAGCATTAGATGGCAAGCTCTTCTGGGCAGGTCCTCTCCTCCTCTGTCACTGTATCAGTCTCATTTGCAATCCCCATTTATTGTACAGCACATAATACGTTGGCGCT
>NC_092866.1:52995871-53021558 GCF_032062135.1 Pyxicephalus adspersus | reverse complement strand
ACATATACACACACACACCATTTATTGATTATTAGTTACATTTTACCAACATGGGTATACAGTAGAATGACACTATTTAGGTCGATGGCATCCTTAGCACAGCTGGTGCTCTATATGCATCCAACACACAAAGATCTCTCTTCCTCCTAATGGCTTCTATCTCCATTTTTAATAGAATGTCCCAAATCAACAAAACTATTGAAACAATTCCCCCAGTTCCTTTATTGTTACATTTTTTTTTCTATGTGCCATCTTAAACCAAACAACCAAAACAAGGGCAACAGTTCCATTACATACTGGAAACACCGTAAAAAGATTTACCTGAAAACAACTTTAGTGGAAGAATTGTGGAGTCAGCTGGCCCCTGTGCACATGATTTTGTCAACACAATGGCTCTGTGGGCTCCGCAGTTACACAACACCACGGATCCCTTAGTGCAACTCATCATCCTCCACAAGCAACCACATGACAACTGTTCAAATCTCTTACCTTTAGCAGCAGGTATGGGATAAATGAGGTGGCCTCTAGCTCAGTTAGGTGGTACTCCTCTTGGCTAAGCATAGCAAAAAGTAACTTCAGATACTCCAATGCTTTCATCAAGACACTGGTGTTGGTGTCAAAGAAACGCAAGGTGAACCATTTGAGGATGAGGTCCAAGCAGCTCATAACCCCTTCTTTCTCACTCTCCAAGTGCTGAAAAACATTTCAAAAATTTAACAACTGCAAACCTGGCAAGTAAAGGTAAAATTTCTGCAAATCACGGTCGTATTTTTGGCATCTCTGCTCACCTCTGTCATCACAGCTATACCCTTTATGTGGCGCTGGAAATCTGCATGGAAAAGCTCATCTTGGAGCCATTTTGCAAGACACATTGACATCTGAGTTTTGAGCTGCTCTATGTACTCATCACGAGGAGAAGGGAAGTTCCATTTCAAGACCTGTACAAAAAAAAAAAAAAAAATTAACTCAAAAACAGTCTGTGCCAATAGTACAAAAGTAATTTAGGACAACTAAATTTAATAAGTTATCAAAACTGCTGTAGCAGTAAAGCTCTGATAAGCCTATTAGACAAGTCACCACAGATCCTAAAATAAGACCCATGTTAAAGAGCAGTATTTTCAATTCAGCCATTAGGTTTACCTCAAGACACCATCAAGGTTGTCCACCCAGGTGCAGCATTTAGAAGTAAATCTAGAACCTGTTTTTAATTGTTCAGGGATTTTCTCCATCTCAAATTTAACTGCCTGCATTTTTGTAAGTGGAGTGGGGTTGCAGCAGTAACTAATTTGTACAGACATACAATTGACCCAATAAGATTTATAAAGATACTAGTACAGTTTGCATGTTTTCTTCATCTCCCCCCATCCAAAAACTTCATTTTGCTTATGTTCTGGTTCCAATACTAAGTGACCCTGTTGAGTCAGCCCAGCAATCCATGTTCGTATTTATATAGCGCCGACATATTATGTAGCTCTGTACAAAGTCCATAGTCATGTCACTAGCTGTGCCTCAAAGGTGATCACAATCCAATGTCCCTACCATAGTCAAACGTCATTAACACAGTATAAGGACATTTTTGGGGGAAAGCCAATATATCTAATTGTATGTTTATGGGATGTGAAAGGAAACTGGGAGTACCGGAGGAAAACCCACACAAAAACCGCAAGCTTCATGCAGATAGTGTCCTGGCATTCCATTCCTAAAGACTGTAGATGTGGAGGAGCACAAACTGAATTAGAAAGATTAAACCCTTGTAGGTCCTCCAGCATGCAGCTAGAAGCACTGCCATGCTATTCTTTCCCCTCCCCAAGAGAAAACTTTTAAAACGTTCACTAAGATGGCAGATCTTTAATAATTACACAAATAAAATCATCAATTCACTCACCTTTAAACCCTTTTCTTCCTTTACTCTCTGTTCCTTGCCATTTGGAACAATGATAAAAATTGGTCCAGACTTGTCTTCCTCATCCTTAATGGCCGGCTTGCTAGGCACTTTCTTAGCAGAAACAGCCTGGGGGAATATTTGATCCAGATTACAAAAACGGCAAGGAAAAAAGGACTGCATTTGTTCGGATTAGTGGTGCCACATAGGAAAAAAAACTTGTGTATTAGGCCTCAGTCATGCTTCTTACAGCCCTGAGATCAGTTAGAGAAAGTAGTTTTAATATTATGGAGTCAGCTGGCCCCTGTGCACATGGGTATGTCAGCAGCCTTGTTCTGCAGAGTGCGTAGTGCACAGCACCACAGCACCCATAGGTGCAACTCATCATCCTCCATTCCAGTGAGATCAATTCAGAGAGTGTGCCAAAAGAGCTAGGAGTGCAGAGAAGAGATTTTCACACGTGCATAATAGATATCAACCCCATTCGAGTACTATTTTATTTACCGCCTGTTTAGCAGTCTTGGCTTTTGACATGCTGGCATTTGCTTTCGTTGGGGTCATACTGGTGTTGCCCTCTGATGAGGCAGACTGGGTCTACAGAAGAAGGACTCCATGCTTACACAGCAATAAATAGAACAGGGCACAAACTTTTACAGTTCTATAGTCTTAAACAAGCTTTTGGCACTGCTAGCTGTTTCCTTCAGATGATTGCAGGGTGGTGCCCAGCCCTGAAAATTTTTTAAGCTGGGTGGGCAAAAAAAAAAAAAAAAAAATAACATTTGTAGGCAGGTGGTGGCTCCTGTATTGTGTCCAAACTTTATCAGTAGCTACGCAAAAACAGCAAGGGGGTTTCTAAAAAGTGCCAGGTGGTGCACTCAGCTAAAATGGGCTGGGGAGAAAACTGCAGGGTCACTAGGCTTCTATGCAAAGCAGGAGAGAAGCCTCTCAACATGGTCACAGAGCAAATTCTGGAAAGATTTGTGTTCTTCCCTCGATGACTGAATTGGAACTACAAGGTACCACAATATTACAAAAATTAATCCCCAAATTTTGGATGGGCATTTGACATTAAAGCTAAAGCAAGCCTTACACCAAACATATGCTATTTTAAGAACCCTATAACTTATTGATTTCCGTTCACATAATCTGATCTAATTAGAAGGACTACTATGAATTATCTCTGGAGCCATTTTAGCTGCTCAAATCCAATAGCTGTGGGCACAATCTATAAACATGCCAATCCATATTAGATTTGTAAAAACAATGTAGTTCTGTTTACAAGCAACAGGTGGGAGAAAGAACTGAAAAACTATTTGTTAGTGAAGATTTGGGGTCCTGCAATAAAATGATCCAACCTCCAAACACATGTAATTTAACATGTTCGGGGAAGAACAAGAAAAATTCAAAATTGTCAGGTGTGGCCATCAAAGGGGCAACACAAGGACAGGTAGCAATGTTAAATCTTTGTAATCTGACCAGAAGGGACCACAGCAATATTTTAGGTAAAATTGGACATAAGTATGGAAATAGGAAAGAAATGTTTAAAGCAGTCAACACTATTGTTAAAAACATGCATTTACGATTCAAAAAAGCTCTAAGATGTACACCAAAATAATTTACCTTTCCTTTAGCTGCTGGGGCACCTGGTTTGCTTTTTTTGGGGTCTGGCTTACTCTCAGGTGGTGGGGGACCGGCATCAAAAGCAGCTAGAAGAAAAAAAAGAAGGTCTTAGAGACAGAAGGATTGCACTATTCCCTACAGGCAAGAAACCACACACACACACACACACACACACTAAAATGGTCATTGTAAAAACACTATAAGGTCACTGCAGAACACTTACTTGCAGCTGGGGCAGGGGCTGATGGTGGGGCAGCTGAATGTTTGGTGCTGGTTTTGCCTGGAGGAGGAGCGGGTTTGGCTGGCATGCTGGTTTTTGCCTTCTCCAACAAAGCAACAACTTGATCCTTAGATGCAGGCTGAAACAAGTATATTATATGCTAAATCTGAGAAGATTTTACAGTTATAAAACACATCTTCCTTGCCTAAAAGTGCACTGAAAGGAAATACTCCAAGCCACACCACTTTTTACAGTTCTAACAGATTATTTCCATTGATGGCTCTGTAAATTTAAGTGGATGTACTCATAGCATAGTCTCAATTCCCTTCCTTTATTAACATGTGTTGTCAAACTTGGCAAAAAAAAAAAAAAAAATAGAATATGCACCTTGCTTTAAGTTACCAATCACAACAATCTGACAAACTATTTCCCACTCACTGAACCAAAACAAAAAATAACAAAAATCGGCACAACTTCTACATTACATATACAGAAATTTAGTGTATAAGCAACCTACACGACCACAGGTCAAAAAATAATTACCTTTAGCTTTCCAGTTGCTTTGGACATCTTTTCAAATCCTATATGCATCATAAACATTGGCAGGGCCTCTTGGGCTTTCTTTCTTACATCCCCATTACGATCCTCCAGGCAGCCATACAGATATGGAACACAAAGCTGAAGATCTGAAGGGACTGTACGCAATGTGGGCAGTTTCTCAGCCAGCCATCCTAACATCTACAAGAACAGATTTTATTAGGAGGGTAGTTTTTAACAATCATTTTGGAAATTAAAAAAATAAAAATCCTGCATATTTCCTACCTCTTGCCTCAGAAAAGGATTCTCTTTTTTCAGCTCCTCAGACAGGTCCTCCCCTTCAAGCCACTCTTTCATACCAGTCTGCTCCACCCAAGAATTGAGGGTAGCCAATGCAGCTGCCCTAACATTAGCCTAAAAATGTAAGGAATGGCAGTTAGTCATGGGTCATAAGCGGCATAAATTTCCTATTTACTCTAAAAAGATGACAATTGCTATGGGTTCTGTTACTAAAAGCTATAAAAGCAATGCAAAGATCACAAACTGTTAGGGAAGGATCAAGTGACCCAAGGCACTTTCCTGTGGCTGGTTCCTTGACAGCCACTTGCACCACAGTACTTGTTCTTAAAGAACATTTTACAGTGGATGCAGTGAGTAGCTCAAAAAGTGTCATTAATTGTCTTAGACTTTAACACATAATTACAAGTTTTTAAAAATTAGACGGGTTTGTAAAGTTTGTCAAGAGAACACTGGCAGGCCGGAAACTCATCAGGACAGGTTACCTACCTTGCTATCCCCAAGAACTGTTATAATAGGTATGCCCAGGTTCTTAACATGCTGTTTAATATTTGGACCTATAGCAGTGGACAGCTGTTGAAGGATACTCAATGTCTGCTGAACCTAAAGGGAAAAAAAAAAAAAAAAAAAAAAAAAAAAAGGTTACACTTCAGTTGGTTTGTGTGGAAGCCAATTTTACAGAACAAAGTCAAACCATGCATACCAGGATTTTATTTGAGTCATTAAGACGGCCCCTTAGTGCAACTGGAAGCTCTCCAATATTTGGAAGCAAAAACTTGGCCTCATTAATAATGGCTGCCGTTTCATCAAGTCCCTCCTTGCGTATTTTCCAGTTTTTATCACCAATCTTTGACACCAGGTCAGAAGTGATTTTGTCACTAAAAAAAAGCAGAAGGCTATATTAAACTTATTCTTAAAGTTAACCTAGAGTAAATTACTATATAAAAAGCATTTCCTTTACCTGATGTCCGCACGGGGCAGCAGATCCATGACATCAGCAGGAGATTCTTCTTCTTGGTCCTCTGCTTCATCACCTTCATCTCCTCCTGCACCTGACTTCGAAGAGCCTCGGGTTGGAGCTGGTGGGGTTTGTCCCTTCATCTATCCATTTCAAATGAAACCAATACTTTAAGTCAAGTAGTGTTAAATCGGTACATTTGACCAATATTTTTCTGTGAAAGAACAGTCACACACAGAGCCCAGCATCAAAGATTGACAATTCTATATGCCAGTAAATGTAGATAAGTGCACTGTTATTAGGGTTAAGGTTTAGGTGCACAGAATATCAAAGGATTTGGATCTGTCCATCCTCAAATTACACCTGGGCAATGTACCTTATCAAATTCTGCATCAATCTGGGATAAAAGAGCAGGCTTCTCCTCTTCAAAGAACATTCGCAGTGGGGCCCCCATGTACAAATACATCACACCCAGCAAGGTGATGGCAGATGTCCTAATAGCCTGTAAGAAATAGCATGGCAGACTTAGTAGTATCTTCTCAAACACAAGTGATTTATTACTCTTTTACAGCTTACTTACTGGGTTTGTGGCAGCAAGGGCTGTCTTTACATTACTGATAAAAGCCTTCACGTTGAGCCTGTAAAAGGTATTTGGTATCAGTGGAAAAAAAAATTTACAGGTACAAACATGGGATATAGCCAAAGCAATTTATTAATGAGCAAATAGAACACTCACCCTGAAAACCCAAACTCTTTAATAGCATTTGAGAGCCAATTTAGTGTTTCAGATTGATTTTTGGGGTTTTTCTGAGCAAAAGCCAAAGACACAACCTAGAAGAGAAACCACAGTTTGGCTTGACAACCAAATATATTGTGACCCTGTTGATATAGAAAAATCAGCATGCTATAAACACACAAGAACAGAATTCGTAAATGTCTACTTGTTTATCTTTGCTCCGTTCCAAACTAAGGCCACCAAAGCAGAATCCTCACAGGCAATATACTTTGAATGCCTAGCCCCACACATGGTGGTTCCTTTTGTTGGCCCCTGGGTTGCTACAGTATCCTTTAGTGGCCAGCAGCTGGAACCACATCACGCAGTGTCTGTAGAACTTATTAAAACCCAAGAACAATAAACAATAATACATAAATAACCATTCATTTTAAAAAAAAAAAAAAAAAAAAAAAAAAAAGCAAAATACTCCTATCCAATCTCTGAGCACCAATTGATCAAAAAAACAACGTCAGACACTAAAGGGTATGTCCACTCCCTCCCAGATTGTGAGTAACAACATCTTACCTGCTCAGCAGTCCAAGGCAAGGTGCAGGCCTCTGCAATAGCAATGAGTGCTTCTTTGGCATTACCACCACATTTTACATCCCCAACTTTGTCTACTAGGCCATCAAGAACCACGTGGGCAGAGGTTTTGGAGAAATTGCCTTTCTGGGCGATAAGAGCCACAATGTGTAGCTTCATCTGCATGACCTAAAAAAGGAGAGGGGGGAAAAGTGAATTCTTATCATACATTTGGTTTAAAAACGGGAAACAGGGTGTGTAGTATGTTGGTCAGTTGACAAACTAGGAGACATACCTGGAAGTTGGTTTCTTTAAAACCAGGTTTTTTTGCCAGCATTTTGACCAGAGCTTGGCATGGTATTTCATTTCTTTCCATGGTCTCCACAGTCTGAAGAAAAATTAGCATTATTATTCCTTTGATCACTGGAGGTCAAAAATGTATAAACCTGAAGAAACTTAAAAAATTACCTTCTGAAATTCCTCCATGCTTGCCAGCCTTTCCTTCCAGTTACTGCTATCCAGCTGCTGCATGCACGTAGCAGGGAGAACTGCTGCCGCTTTCTCTTCACAGGCCTCAGGCTGTAAGAGCAATATTAGGTCTCAAAATTAAGCAATCAGCCTGCCCCCTAAAAGGGGTGAAGCCAACAAACATACATCCCTAAACGTTTTTTAATGTATACATAATCATCACAATGTCTCCCCACAAAGACTATTGTAAAGAATCAGAAAGAGGGAACTTTAAAACTTAATATAAATCTTAATTTTTAGCTGCCATCATCTTGTGACCAGCATCAATCATCAAGGGCACAAACAATGACTGCCATGGTTGGAAAGAAAGGCAGAGCTTAAATTATTTGTGTTCATCAAGAGAAGAGATGTATCTTGCCAACCTAAAACAAGCTTTAGTTTCCCCATACAAGGTAAAAAGCAATCATGTCTCAGTCTTATCAGGTCTTATTTATTGTTTGTCATTGAAGCCTCCAACAAGGGGGGGGCGGGGAGTACAAGAGGGATACATTTGCCTGTGTAAGACTTAACGCAGAATCTCTGTACAGATCTTTAAAGGAATAAGAATTTCCTGCAAGCACAAAGCCGGGAAGGGTTTTAGTTACGATGCCATAAAATGCTGCATTTACTCTTCACAACACACTTACAGAGAGCTCTTGCTCAAAAACTTCTTTCGTATCAGCTGCTTTCTTGCCCTTTGCAGCACCACCAGCAGATGCAGGCTGTTTGGCTTTTTTGGCAGGTCCTCCAGGCTTTAGGAAGGGAAGGAAAAAAATGGTCAGGACAAGAAAAGACATCAAAAAGAGGGGGTAGAATGTCAAAAACAAAAAAAAACCAATTATATACCTTGGCTGCAGATGGCTTCTTAGGAGCCATGCCTGGTTTAGGAGCATCTTTTGTGTCTTTCTCAGGAGCTGCAGCCGCAGATGGAGCAGCCTTGCCAGGAGCAGAAGCAGGTTTAGATTCCTTCTTCTCTCCGGCTGCAGCACCTCCCTTCTTGCCATGAGCTAGTTCTACTTTGTCTGCACATTCTTTGATCTGTAAGAAGAAAAAAAAAAAGTTAGTATTCCATCATACAACAGAATAACAATTCCCATTACATAGCGGGTAATATATGCAGTAGCTCAGTCTTACCCTGTCAAGCTTTAATTTGTCCACATCTGCAAGAAAAGGATTAACCGCTTTCTCACCAACAACCTTCTGAGCTGTACCAAGCGCCTCAAAGGCCGCATCCCTGACTTCAGAAGCAGAGTCATTGATTTGCTGTAAGTGGCAAAGCAGATCATCAACAAATTGAGGAAGAAATAAATGGCAGACCCTGTTTGCAGGAGCCATTTAAGACAGTTACAGCCATTTTATTTTTTCCACCAAAAAATGCAAGAATAGTTTGTTTCAAAGAAACAGGCCTGCTGTGTCCCATCCAAAACTCTTTAACAGGAAACATGAAATACAGCAATATTTATGACTATCATATTTGCAAAAGGGTTATGGTGGGGGTGGGTTAATTTAAACTACTGAGTAGACCCCGTGTATAAAATAAACAATGTCCCAACTACTTTTACTTAATAAACTTTATGGAATATTGTGCTATGAAACAAGTACATTTGAAGAGGTTATTTAACACAGAGGTCAAAGTTGTATATACCTTGATTAGAGCAGCACAGAAAGGCTTCAGCAAGCTTTTAGGCAGTGTGGATGGAGTGCAGTGACGGAAACTCCTTGCAAGGAACAGGGAGGTTTGCTGCTTTATTGCTGGGTTCTTGTTATCCATTACAGCCAGGATATCTTCACTGATATTTTGCAGATTGGTCTGAAACAATACAGGAATGTGACACCAATGTCTAAATGCTACAACTGCTGAGCTTTGGAGACAATGCTTCATGGACACTCACTGAAAGGAAAGTGGCATCTATGGCCTCCTGCAAGGACTGGACCACCTGAGGTTTCTTCTCCTTGAATTTCTCCAAAATAGTTGGCACAACCTGTATAAAAAAATTAAAAAAAAAATAAAAAAATAAAAAAAAAAACACACATTTATAGTAAAAACTTTAAATGGAAATAGAAGCTCAGATTCCTAAAAAGTTTGGACCACCCAATACAGTTGGATCTTACATAGTTTAAAAAGCTGAACAGACACCCCCCCCCCACCTTAGTCCCAGACTGTACCGCTGTAGCACAATCATTTAGGTCATCTCAAGGTCAGGAAAACCATGGTTTGTCAGCTAGTATATTTACAACTTACATGTCCAGCGTATGAGCCAAACTTCTTTCTCAGTCCAGAGGCCAGCCCTGCCAGACATTTGGCAGCCAGTGCTACAAGCATGACATTTGTATCTTTTGCAATAACCTAAAAGACAGTTGCCATCACTCATATGTTTGTTAGACAACACTATCAGTTGCTGGTTATTTTTTTTGCAGTAGAGTCTTACCTTCTTTAAAGCCCTTACGAGGTCTGCATAGTCACCTGCCTCTAGCTTAGGATTTTTGACAAGGGTCTCCACAGCTTCCAAAGCCTCCTTTCTCTCCTGCCACTTTTTGGCTTCCTACAAGAAATTACAAGGGAAAAAAAAAGTATGTATGTAGGTGTACAGATTCAGCTTAAAGTGTTAGTTGTAAGGGTATATATGTAGTACAGGTTTCATTTAGGAACGCCATGCTGGATAACGGGCTTGTGTTAAACCATCATGTAGACAAGGTCAATCTAAAAAAAAAAAAAAAAAAAAAAAAAAAAAAAAAAACTCACGATTTTGTCATAGAAATCCTTTGGCAATTTGGAGAGAATCTCAACAGCTTCCAGGAGCTCATATGCATCCACCTGAGGTATAGCTTCCTCCTCTCCATCCTCATCTGATAGGGACAAAATATATAATAAAGTAAAATAAAAAATGATGGATATTACCTGAAGGCAAACTGTTTTATTCCTGCTCTACTAGATTGAGAACTGTTTTGTCATTATGTCTTATTCAGAAAATACCCTTCATGTCCTGTGTACAAAACAAAGTTTTATTTAGTTGACAACAGAACAAGGGCATCTAAAAGATTCTCCTCTTTCTTTTCACATATTTTTAGGGTATCCAGTAATTAAAATTAGCTAGTCCTTACACAGCAGCTCATCCCCTGCCCTCCACATAAAGCATATCTTTAAGCCCTGCATGACAAAACAGCAGCTGACTCACCTCCATCATCTCCAGCCGCTTGCTGCTGCTCAAACTTGGCCTTGAGGTCTTGCTGTGACCGCAGGAAACGGGTCTGCTTGGGAGCTGACTGAGGCAGCTTCACCCACTCCTCTTCCAACTCTTTAAGCTATAGAGAAAGGCAGCATATCTTACACTCTGCCTTATTTATAATGGAGCAATCATTAAAGTTCCAATGTACCAGGTATGTACCAGGATTCCCTCACCTGCACTGGGTTAATGTTCTGTAGAGGAGTCCTCAGGGCATCTCTGATCCAGCGGTAAATCTCCACAGCAAGCAACTTGGCTTCATCTCGAACAGCCTTCTCTCGAGACTCAAACAGTTTTGGCAAGACTTTTATAATTGGCTTCAGGGACATAATTTTTGAACCAAACTCACTGGATAAAAATTAAACATTGTTAGCGAGTGCATATCAGCTTAGGTATTTAATTTATAAGACCTGAAGAGTGCTCACCTTAAACCTTTTCTTAACGTCTCAACACAAGCCACCACAATCTTTGGATTCTTGTTGTCTAGACCTTTAAGCAGCTCTTCCTGTACAGCTTCACTTTTCTCAATCTCCACGTACATTAAGCAGATATCAGATCCAAGCTCCTTGGCTCTTGCTTTTGGCTGATTGAACACCTTGTTTACTACTCCTGACACCACTTCCCCCACAGTCCTGTGGAAACAATTGCATTACATATAGAGAGGATATTGAGCATAAAAATTTGAGAATGGCAAAGGAAGAACATGTAGTGTTCACCAAACAGATAAACTTAGAACTTACTTTCCAGCAACATGAGCATTTTCTACATATAGCAGAGCAGCTTCCAGGCCTTTTAACTGGGCGACAGCATTGGAGTCTGTGACAAACTTCTTGATCAAGCCCAAGTATTTGGACCATTCTGGACTTTTCTCATCTACGATTTTCTGAAACACTTTTATAGCTTCTTCATAGCCATTTAACCTGGCTTTCCATACCTGCCATCGAGGGGAAAAAAAAAAAAAAAATCAGACACAAATATGTTAAAAGCTATAGCATCAGCTGCTATATAAAACTATATTTGTATTACATATGTATTATTTCAGTATCAAACCACCATAGTTCAAAAGGGAACTTTAGGTAATAAAGACCAACTAAAATCCCCCTGCCATTATTATTATTAAACAGGATTTATATAGCACCAACATATGCCATCTGTTAGAAAAATACTTTAATAGTGTAATGAGCAGGAAGAAGATGAACAGAAGGGTTGGCGAACTGCTACAGAGGTTTTAGTAGCAAAGTATATAGTTGTGTTCACAGCTCACCCTATGGCTTCCCATGGATCATACTAACAGGAGACAGCCATGCAATGAAGTAAAAGGGGATATGGTGGGGTAAAATGCATAGTTAACAGACAGAGGCTGCACAGCAAAGATCAGAAGAAAGGGTCTGAAGTATTTTATATCACAATAATGAGTAGTGGTGGATGCTGTACTAAAAAAAGATAATTTAAGCATTATTAATAAGTAATCAATAGAAAATATTCAACAACATTTTCATTCTGTGTTAGTCAGCACGTACCTTGTGCTCACACTTCTGGTCAACAGGAAGTTTCATCCATTCGCTTTCGTCCCCCATGTTGACTTCCCGTTATCTGTATCAATGCTAAAGTGGTCAGCTAGAAAAACAAGATTAACAGCATGTTAATTACAGGTGCAGATCCTAGAGAACAGAAGGAAACCATACTAGAAAGGTTACATAAAAACATCAAATTTTGACATGTATTCACCATGCTAGACATTCTGTAGCTGACTGTTCAAGGAAGGACATTCATCTATACATAAAATTTTAGGATAACCAAAACCTGCCCTGACTTTTTACATATTAGGTAGAATAGGGACAAGGTACACATTCATATCAGGTAATGTTTACTTTCTGTGAAAATCTTTGTTCTTTTGAGACATTTACCTTCACTTTCCGTGTAAATCTCACAAAAGCCCCGATTTATTAAACTCACCCAAGGCTGGAGAGGATACACTTTCATCAGTGAAACCTTGAATGGATTTCTAAAGTAATTTGCTATTGGCAAATGTTTTGAATCCTGGACCAGATCCATTCTAGGTTTGCAGAATCACCCAGCTTCACTGATGAAAGTGTTTCCTCTCTAGCCTTGGAGAGCTTTAAAAAAAAAAAAAAAAAAAAAAAATCAGTGTGAGGAGTACCCCCCCCCTCCCCCACCCCACAGTTGAGTCCAAAACAAGTTTCCCTATTGGACAGTTCTCCTCTTGAATCCATGCTAAAATTTGGTAATTGTTTCTCATTCCGTTTTGGTGACAATGGTCATCAGAACAAACAGGGGTGAATATGATAAAATTTGTATTACAAAGGCCTACTTCTTCCAAACTGTGTGTGGGATAGGTCTTGGCTAATCTTATTTTAACATTTCTGCATGTAATGTCCATCCACCTCTACCCTCTGCATATGGCAGAATCATGCTTGCAACATAAGATTCAGTACAAGTTTCTGGATTTCATGGTTCAGGACCCTGCACATCATTTTACAATTATAGCATAACACATTTTCCTAAATACAAGGCGCTCCAATAGCAGAAAGTAACCCTGATTACAAAAAGCAACAAACAGTACTTATAGAACAGGAACAGCGAATACCAGAATGAAAAACAAAACCCAAGTGTGTCCATAGCAACATAGCATATTTCTTTAGTTTTGCTGAAAATAGGACATCTGATTGGCTGCTTTCAGCAATAGACACTGGTAAGCCATACAGTAAGAGTATTGAATAGTATGGAAAAAAAAAAAAAAAATCAAACCCCCACCCATCCAGGTTTAGGACAGAAATGATAACCCTTCTTAACATCTTGTTATGTCTCCAGGAAAAAAAAACAAAGAAATAAATTCCTTTCTTAAAGCGCAACTAAACTAAAAAAAGGAAAGAAAAAAAAAAAAATGACACTTTTTAGTAGGTTCCTCGATGGCACTGGTCTTTCCCGCATCTTCTTTCTTCGTCACCTGATCTCACACTGCACATGCGTGAGATTGGGGAGACACTGCACATGCGTGAGATCGGTATCTATTCCCTAGGAGGAAAAATGCCCCTTCTGCACATGCCTGAGATAAGGGCATGCGCAGAAGGAGCAGCCAGAGCCTCCCGGGATGCGTGACCTAGGTATCCAGGGAGAATCTGCGCTCGCATTAAGTCTTGATCGCCGCGAATCTCTATCTTTAGAATTATCATTGCATCCTGTGTGCCCGAGGTAGGACTTCTGCCTTACTACTTGCTCTAGTGACAATGCAGATGGTAGAGAATGCTGGGGACAACATTCAACAAGGCAAATAAAAAGTTGGCCAATCAGAGGTAAAAAAAAACCCAGACCGATCCCTCCCTGCTATATCCAAAAAGCCTTTACACGCATTTAGGTTTACAAGCCAACTTTTACAGATTTTACGAAATTCATTGGAACATTTTACAATAATGGCAAATTACCCCAAATAAAATGACCAAAAGAAGTTACAGCCACTCCGAGTCATCAAGACGACCAAAGCATGTAAACTAAAACTGTCACACCCTTCGTTAGCCAGACATTACAGCAGAACTGGTTTATGACAGCGTGTAGAGTATTGTTAGCGTTGGAACTCTGAAAGACTTGCTGACAAGCACTTATGAAGGGTGGAGAGGAGCTGGAATGAGCAAACTATCTATTAACACCACTCAGATGTCAGGAGGCATAATGCAGAGATTGGAGAAACCCTGCAGCCATGGGAGACCCAGAACACAAAGCAAAATCCCTCTGGATAGCAGCGCAGACAAAAAATTCAGTAATGATTTTTACTACTTCACACATTCAGCAGCATGAACGTTTAGTCAATTGCCATCCCACCCTTAAGATACAAATACCAAATAAGACAAAAAAAGGTTTTAGCATGGAGAGTCTCAGTATCAGCCCAATATACAGTCAGATTCCCCTCTACTCTTGTTACAGCAACAACCTAAAATTCTGGACTTCCCACCCCCAACAGAGCAGCGTCAGTTACTTTGACAAGAAGGGAGAATCATCCCAGCAGAGATGCAGAAAACATTACCTAATCTGGAACAAACATTTGGGCTTTAGATACATTTTAAATTCTGATTTCACTTTAAGTGATAATGACGATGATAATAATACAAGATTATTAGATTAGTTATTAAGAAATGTGAAGGATCAGAAGTACAGTGTGATACTGATTAAAGATGACCGCTGGGGGAGCATTTGCTGGCTTTTATTAGAAGTTGGAGTAAAACTTTGCCGCCCCCCAGCTTTTTTACTCTTGCTGCTCACCACTACACATTGTGGCCGGAGCCTCAGCATCATCTGGTTCAGTGCAAGTCCCAGACAAACAGGAGGGGGTCTTAGGGAACCCATCATAATTACAAGTTCCACAGCCCACAGTACATCGGTGTAATGGTCAGTGGGAAGAACGTCACCCTTACAGATAGCTAAAAAGATCACTGGCGTCCATAAACGGATCTGAGCGATGCAAATTGCTTAAGGAACCTCTAGCAACCTCTGGAGGAACAATGGTTGAGAAATACAGATGTAGGGCAGAATACCAAGTAGGGAGGGTAACCCATTGCATGAGAAAATCCACCCCCCCCAGGTTCAGCTTTATGTGCATCAAACAGTGGGAGGAGAAAAAAAAACATCTTTGAAAAGACGGGTGAGGGTCCCCCATCTTGCACTAGCCCAGCAGTTGCCAACCAGTGGTCTGCGGCTCTGTCCCTCTGTCTGTATGGACACAACGAGCCCACTCTACCATCACAGGCTCAAACCTGCTTGCTAAACCATCCTGGGGGGGCAGAAGCACTGGGCTGTGGACAGAAAACTTTTGTTCTGGAATCATGACATCACTCTGTGGGAAGTTTATTCACCTTTGAGTAACACACGGCTCCCCGCACATGCACGGTCCAGATTTCGTGATCTGTGAGGTCCGAAAGGTTGGCAACCACCGCACTAGCCTATTACCATGCTAAATCAAAATATCAGCCGGACCTAGGTGTCAGCAAACGTGATCAGCCAAGGATGTTCTCTTTTACAAGAACAGTAGCTGACCTAAAAGAGTTAGGTACCGGTGTTCTCCCTGACCCTTTTAGCCAGGTGCACCACCCAGCACTTTTCAATAACCACCCGCTGGATGTTTTTAAATAGTTACTGATGAGTCGGGTCACAATACAGGAGCAGCCACTCGCCTACAGCTTCTTCCCACCCAGCTTAAAAAAAAAAAAAATTTGGGTACGATCCCCTCTACAACACATATGTGACGCTATCTCACTATATTTACAATAAACAACACATTCTGTTAATAGGGAAAGCACAGATTTCCTCATATTGCAGTTCATGAAAGTGATCCGCATTTCAGGCTACAATATTTTTAGCATCACCTACATCCAGAACAAAACACACAAGGATCTATTTATAAAAGTAGCGATAAAGGACATTCACCGAAACATTCTCTGATGGAGAATGTTCCAGGTAAACCGGTATGTGTTTTAATGACAGTGATATTCTCCAGCAAGAAACATTTCAGTAAATGAAATTCACTCCATGTGTCCACAATTCACAACCGTCTATGCGAGGAGATAAAAGTTTATAAACATACACAAGGAACACATTATTTCGGTGATGTGACTTTTAGTCTGTTAGCTGCAGAAAGTACTTAAATGTTCAATGCAATGTTCACCCAGAAATCTTTTTAAGCTGGATGGGAAGAAATTGTAGACAGGTGGCAGCCCCTGTATTGTAACCCAACTCACCAGTAAACACCCAAAAACAGCCTGGTGGTTACAAAAGAGTGCTGGGTGGTACACCCAGCTAAAAGGGTCTAGGGAGAACTCTATAATGTTAAGTAAGATGTGCAAAATTCACGTTTTATCGACTGGTTAAAGAAATGCAGGAAAGGAACGTTTTCAAATTGGAAAATTAGAATAATCAAAATCCATTGTTCCATGTTTACTATATACATCACCTGGACTAGACTTTCCATACAGATCAATGGGAGAGAAAGCAGCTTGTAGCCAGTATGGGGAGGTTTAATGAGCTATCAATAAAAGATCTCAGAAATGTCATCTGAATTTAACCATCAACCTTTGGGGACCATTTACATTACAATCTTTTTATTCTCCCCAGAAGCTGTAGATGGTTGGTGGTCTGTGTATTGTGACCCAACTTTTCAATAATTGCCCAAAACACCCAGATGGTTAGTGAAAAGTGCAAGGGCTGGGGAGAACACTATAATTTAACATTTTTCTAGCTCTAGAAGGAAGGAGAGCCTACCCCGACAATCCACATACCATGCCATCACGTAGGCCCTTGTACTACATTTGTGGCTGATTTAAGGGCATTATACTATGGGATTGTAGCGTTATGATCACCAAGAAGGAAACAACAAAACAACAGTAGCAAACAACAAAATGGCTATGTGTGCAGTTATAGTAATTTGGAGGTCACCATTACCCCCCTCTCATGTCATTACCATCACAGCAACCACCCACCAGCTATCCTGCCAGCCAGATGGCACTTGCAGTAGGTCAGCACCATTAGTCTTTTAAATCTAAGTGGCTGTGAGTTTCCATGTACTGAAATATCAGTCTGTGCTTGCATTGAGCACACATTTCCCGGCTCATTAATAATGTATAGAAATAGATCTTCACAGTGATCAGCAGTATGGCAGGATATTGTGATGGGGAGAGGCAATGTGTCATCGGATATAAATAAATGGCAGGAACCCTCCAGAGTCTGATCAGGAGGAAGATGCAGCAGCGATCGCAGCTAGAAAGCCATCATCAGATGTCAGTGTGGGGGCTGTGATCGCCCTGTATACACCCCTCCGAGGTACGGAACCGGTCAGATGGCCGTGCCCGGTGTGACCGCAGCGTTACCTGTAGGACAGGCGGGGCGGCCCGGTAAGCTCAGCTGTCACAATAGACTCGGCCGCATCCTCCGGGAGATCACAGCGCTGGGAACCAGACCGGCGCAGCCAATGATGTCACTGCTAAAGCCCAGATCCCGCCTCTTCCGCAGCCGCCGTCCTATAGGTGCAGCAGGACATCCCACGCCCGGGCCCGGGTACCCAGTGCAGGAGAGCGAGCATGAACAGAGCTGGCTGGACCAGTCACAAGACTGCCTACTGCTGGAGGTAACAACACTGACCTCTACTGGTGATGGCAGCAAGGTGTCACATGCAGTGCTTGCTCACACCCACCCAACAAAAGCAGCACCATTCACTCATCACTGCAGGGATCTCTACACTTTACCAGCACAACCACAGTCATTGTTCCAACACATGCCATGGGAGACGGCAAGAATCAGGGTGCTGCTCTCTAGAAGGCCATACAATCCACCTGTACAATCTCCTATAGATCCACTATATAGCAATAAAGGTGTGACTCAGCAACTACGATACAATCAGATTGCATGCTAAGGGACCATTTATGCTTGTACACACAGATCAATGCGCTGATATTTATTGCCAATTGCACACATTACCCATACACACCCCCTAATAAAACATTGGAGTCTGCCCCTCAGCACAACCCATCCATTAGCAACTGCTGCAGGAAAAAAAAAAAAAAAAAAAAAAAAAAAAAAGAACATACTTTGGGGTTTACAGTAAGTAACCCTTCATGGGCTAAACACAACCACGGCCAGGGGGTCGGTACATTTGTCTTGGACCATAACACACATTGGGGTGTCACTTATCTGCTGCTAGGACTGAAAGATGGGGGAAATGCAAAACTTAAGCTGTTCCAACCAAGAATATAAGGTAGGTCTTGGAAGAGATTTCTGGTCACTTCCTGTTGTGTTTAAAGAACAGGAAATGAAGTAGATGGACTTTAAGGAACACAACTGGTATTACTGAGCCTACACTTTTAAACAGAAGGCAAGCTCCACAGTGCAGCCTATGGGCTCAGTGTCTTTGCACTGGAGACAGGCAGGAAACAGTGCTTCTTTAAGCAATGCAAGCTGTACATGGCTGCTAGGTAAGGCACACAAAAGTACTGAAGCAAGGTGTTATGTCTTCAGGTTTCTAAGAACCATTGGGCCTCCAGAAACTAACAAGCATTCAAGCTGGATCATGGCCAAATAGACAGCCAGCTGTCCCATCATCAGAACATAGCAGCACCTGATGTGTGTGCACAAGTGTAGAACATTACCCTTTTTTTACATACACACACTCACAGGTATAAAAACAAAGTGTTCCAGAACCATTTGGAGTCTCTGGTACCAGCATGGCAGATTTGCAATTCAGTTCAGGTCTGTTCATCAGGTGAAGGAATGTGAACAGATGAAGCTCCAGGGCGTTACATCTGCATTTCAATAGCTTCCCATTAAACGCCATCATGTACTCTATTACACCTAATCAGTGTTTTAATTGAAAAACAAAAGGTAAAATAATCACATGGGGACACCTCAGGGCAACCAAGGTTTCACTTTCTGTTTCTAGAATGCAGAGAGGCAGCTCTGACCCTTTCCTGATTCTTTGGCATGATTTGTAACAATGAACACATAGAAACTGTGAGCTATAAAGTACACCGAGCCCCAAGCCACAGAAACGTCACACACAGGCAAATCATTCTTACAGCAAACAAAACCGACACCATAGGGAATGAATGACTGTTAGAAGCTAAAGCAATACACAAGAGAGAAAACAGTTCACAGTAAGTTCTAGTAAACATTACAACATGAATGTTCTCCAATTTAAATAAACCCCAGAGTGAATTTTATCACTTGGTGAATAAGGTAAATAAATCACCATGCAAAGGACAGCCAATCATTTGCATTAAAAATACAGGATTTTAGCCTGTACTTGGTGAAAGCAGTAAAGTTGTGCTTACTTCAACATTCACTTTGGCAAGGTGAGTGAATCCAGTTCATCAAATCCACCCAGCTAGGTAGGACAAGGTACTTTGCAATTATACTACATCGCCATGAGCTGTGAACTACTTTAGTGTTAGAGGGTGCAGGTCTTGCCTTCTTGCACCTTAGTCTGATAAGTTTCCCCAAAGGCCGACAATCCTTTTAGCCCAGGACTTTATACTCCATAATGCTGCATAACAGCCAGCCTGTAACAATTAACTTAATTTTCCCCTTACTTAACTTTCAACCACTGCCAAATGAAATATGATGCCCCATTTAAGGTTTTCCCTAAGATTTAGATTTTTCCATAGCAATAACTAGGATAGAGGGGGGAACCCCCTCAACAGACACAAACCTGGGAGGAAGTTTTACTTACTTTTCATAGTGTATACAAAAAATTTGGACATTGTGAAATGAAATAATGCCAACTGATTTTACCAGAAGGTTTGTCTGCCGCCAGAAGAAATCTATCCAATAGTACAGCAATAAAACCTGTAGGAAGCGGGTACAGAAATGAAAGATTGCAGAACCCAGATTATACACTGCACATCTGGGATTTTTCAACACTGGGCTGAAGAATGTAAAAACCTGACATAATAGACCTAATGAATGGGTCTATTCTGTAGGTTCCATTTTCTTACAAAATCTGTGACATGCCCGGCCTCGATACCTCCACGGACTGCAGAAAGACCAGCCTTTCTGTTGTAGGGATCTGAGAGTAAAAGTAGTGGAGTAATACAGCAAAATACACTGGGCAGTGCCAACAAGTCTCAATGTGTTATCTTCAACAGCATTTTTGAGAGCTGTATGCACCCTGGGAAGATCAAACGGGTACTTACTATACTTCATGGGTATTTAAAGGGATAATAAAAATGATACTTTTGCTTTGACATACATTAGAATTCCAGAGACAGATACCAGGCTGATATGCGCAAGTCTTGGTTCAGCTTGCATTGGAATTGTGAAGAAGCCGCCAGGCATCACTGCTCAACTACTACTGAAATCCAAACGCAGACATGCTGTCCATGTATATTACAGGCTAGCTGGTAATAGATGAAGATACTGACAAACATATAATAAAGTCCTCCCCCAGAAATTTTTTCAGTTGGGAAGTAAAAAAGTGGGTAGGACAGCACATGACAAGTTTAGTGTTTTATAGTTCCCAGTTGTTTGGCAGTGCAGGAGGTAGTCCCCGGGGTACATACAAGATAGGGACTGTAGAGGTTTGTTCTTAAATTAAATTTGTACGCAAGTAGGAACAGGTACATTATTTCAATAAATGCAATTAGGACAGATGTTGGTCTTAACATATTATAAGGCAGCGTGGTGTCAGTTACTGTAAAAAATTCTCTCTGAGTTAATCACAAAGCAAAAAAAAAAAAAAAAAAAAAAAAACCTTGGTCCTCGTTATGTCCTTCACTTGGGGACTACCTGTAGATGACTAGTATTGGAAGGCAGACACAGGCAGAGGGCTGATATATGTATATAGGACTAGTATAGGAAGTGGAAGGCAGACACAGGGCTGATATATGTATGTATGACTAGTACTGGAAGGCAGACACAGAGCTGACACATGCATACTACTGGCATTGGAATAATGAATGATGAAGGCACTGGGCTGATCTATGTAATATGAGTATGTGATGCAGAGTTTATACATATATATTATAGCAAAGGCAATAATGGAATTGTGATGCAAATATGGGGCTGACCTATGCTCGGATAGTATTGGAGCTCAAACACACAGGTAATTTACAGATATTGCTGAGCAGGTCTACACATGTATGATACAGTAAAAGTAATGCAAATACAGGAAGTCCCCAAGTTAAGAACATCCGACATACAGACGTATCTCAGATACAAATGGGCTTCCCCCCCACTGTGTGCAGAATGGAGGCTTGAAGGGGGATGGCTTGCATGACTTGCAGAAGAAATCTTTTGCTAAACACAGCTGAGGTTCTGGGTGATCTTAGGGGACTGAGCTCTTTCTGCAGCCTCTTGTAACTCTTTATTGACCAATTCAAACCCTGTTTTTTTTTTTTTTCTGCATATAAAAGCAGTTTGCTCCAGAAGTTAATGAATGTCTAGGCCCCATAAAGTTTTGTTTGTGATTAACACAGTGAGGATTTTATACAGTAACTGACACCACGTTGCCTAATATGTTGAGACAAACATCTGTCCTGATTGCATTTATTAAAATAATGTACCTGTTTTGACTTATATACAAAATCTCATACAAAACCCAGGGACTACCTGTATTGGAGTGCAGGCACAGACATGGGGCCGATCCATTCATACTACAGTACTGGCATTGGAAAAGTGATGCAGATATTTGGCTGATCTATTATGGAATGCAGACCAGATTTACACATGTATGATATAACAAAAGGTAATAGAGGAATGGCAATGCAAAAATAAGGCTGACATATGCTCAGATAAAATCAGAACACAGAGATAGGGCTGATATGTTTAAATTACTAGTAGTGAAAACAGACACTGAGATAATTAGATTTTCTAATATAGGTGCATAGACATAGAGCTGATACATTTATATGACTTTTTGGATTATATAATTTTTTTATTACTATTATAGGTGCATAAACATAGGGCTGATACATTGATATGTCTTTTTGGAATATTTTATATATTTGTATTACTATTATTAGTACATAGACATTGGGCTGATACAATTATGACTTTTTTGAAATATTTTATATGTTTTTATTACTATTAGTATATAGACATAGGGCTGATACATTGATAGGATTATATATTTGTATTACTAGGCTGATGAATGTTAAACAAGAATGCACTGGGCTGCCCCATGTCTATTAGTAGCATTGCCCTCCATAGAAGCCAGTGTCCTGTGATATGGGAATGACATTTGTCACCTGCAGCCAGGACATTTCTATCCTCTCCTGCTGGGAATGGCCCCCAGGCCCCCTCATAGCAGCAGGGAGCCCAATACACACCCAGCCTGCCTAGGCCCTGGCTTCATCCTACTGTCACCGTGCCTCAAGCCTCTCCCCGGTCACTCGGTCTCTCACCTGTCCCCCTCAGCGCTCCCTCCTGCACACCGGCGGCCACACGCGATACAGCCGGCACTGCGGGCTCCCAGCCGTTCCTGCAGCCCGTTTGAACTGGCTCACTGCGCAGTATCCTTAATCCTGATTGGTTCCCAAAGCAACAGCTTCGACTGTCTGCTGGTTGGGTAGTTTAAAAGAAGTGGGTGGGGTCCGATGAAAGGCGCTGGTGTGTTTAGGGCGATGGTGGGACGGGGTTTGCTCGATTTTGGGCGTGGTTCAGCGACAGTAGGGCGTGGCTCTCCTCGAGCGCTATATAGTTGGTTGCTGAGGCGATGAGGAGATTGTGTGTGAGGTGGATTCTGATTTTGTGGTGTCTGACAAGATGGAGTCCAACACAATTGTTCTCATGACCCAAAATTTAATAAATAAGTCTCTATGTGTTGTCTATAAGAAGCAGTGGTTGCCAAGGTGACTGCTCTTCTAACTATTGTGAAGCTATTTCCTAATACCAGACACCAGCAAACATAGGGCACGTTGTTAGCGTGTTTCCGCCTTTAGTTGCATGAGGCAACAAAGTGTGTCATGCATGACATGTATGTGACATGTACATGACATGTGTGTGACTATGACACACGTCGCAACACACCACAACGTATCGTGTTGTGTTTATTCTGGAAAGTTGCTTTAAAGAGGAACTAAACCTAAAAGTGTCTAAAACAAAAAAAAAAATACACTTACCTTAAAACCCGCAGCGCAGTCGTTCGGTCTGGAGGATCCTGCATTGTCCCGGTATCCGTCACCGAGCTGGCGCGCCGGGTGGCGCCATGTTCGCCTCTTTTTCTGTGTTTTTCTTCCTACGGTACCCGACCCAGGCGTGAGATCGGGTAACGTAGGTTGGAAAACAACTTGCCGATCTCACTGCGCAAGCGTGAGATCTGCATATTTTTCTCTTTTCACCTAAAGGCTCCTTCTGTGCATGCCTGAGAAGCTCGGGCATGCACAGAAGGAACATCCAAGAGCCTCCCAGGATGCGTGACGTAGGTATCCCAGGAGGCTTTGCGCTCCCATTCATTCTCTATCGCCTAGGCAATCGAGAATTAGGGGGCAGTGCTGCACCCTTTTTTTTTTTTTAAAGGGTGTTGCACTTAAAAAAACCTAAACGAACAGAAATATTACTTAACATAAAAGAGTTGTCTACCCTTTTATGTACAGTGAAATTTCTGAGTTTAGGTACGCTTTAAAACAACAAATATCAATGTCTGACCCAATGTGCGTGTGGTAACGCATTGCACCAGAATGGAAAGGATAAGCACTCACGCTATAGGGATCCATTAACATGTTGGAAGCGGGCTGCTGAAGTACAACAATGGGCCTAAACACACATTGCAGACCTCTACAATACATGAATTGTAATATATTCCCCCAATATTGTGCTGTGCTTCCGGCACCATTCACATTTTTTAGCAATTTGCTCTCTCTTGGTTTGCTTCCTATCTGACCGCTCCTTTCATGTTTCTGTCAATGGTAACTCCTCCTCACCCACTCTCCTCCCTGTTGGTGTTCCCCAACGGTCAGTCCTTGGACCGGTTCTCTTTTCTCTGTACACCTCCTCGCTCGATAGTCTCATATCCTCCTTTGGCTTACAGTACCATCTGTATGCTGATGACACTCAAATCTATCTGTCCACCCCTGACCTGTCTCCCTCAGTCCTGTATAAGGTCTCATGCTGCCTGTCAGCCATCTCATCATGGATGTCTGACCGATTCCTGAAACTCAACCTGGATAAAACAGAACTCATCATCATCCCCCCCTCAAATTCCACATCTCCCCCTGACATATATCTAACTGTTAACAACACTGTTATTCGGCCCTCCCCTCAGGCACGTTGTCTTGGTGTCACCTTTGACTCGGCCCTCTCATTTACCCCCCATATTCGGAACATTTCCAGGTCCTGTCACTTTCACCTGTCCCCAGAGACCACCAAACTTCTTGTACATGCTCTTATCATTTCTCGTCTGGACTACTGTATCCTCCTCCTCTCTGGTATTCCACTAACCCGACTCTCTCCTCTACAAACTATTATGAATGCTGCAGCCAGACTCATCCATCCTTCGCTCCACTCCTCTTCCGCTGCATCTCTTTGTAGTTCTCTCCATTGGCTTCCTTTTCACCTTAGAATCAAATTTAAGCTCCTGTGCTTTGCCTTCAAATCCCTCCACAGTTATTGTCCCACTTACATTTCTGACATGGTAAAAAAATACTCCCCCAGCCACTTCCTCACTCATAACCTCATCACACGTCTCCAGAGCTGCCCCGACTCTCTGGAATGGTCTTCCTCGTCCTATTCGGCTTGCTCCCACTTTCTGCACATTTAAAAGGGAACTCAAAATCCATTTTTTCAATCTTGCCTACCCATCTTCCTCTGTCTCCTAAACCCCTCACTACTTCCCACCATTCCATATCTCCCTTCCTATCGTGTGTTACTTTCCCCACCTTAGATTGTAAGCTCTTCGGGGCAGGGCCTTTTCCTCCTTCTGTGTCACTGTCAGTATGTCTGTCATTTGCAACCCCTATTTAATGTACAGCGCTGTGTAATATGTTAGTGCTATATAAATCCTGGTAATTATTAATAATAATTATCATAATTAATATATATATAATATATATATTTGTTTGTTTTTTTTGGATCTCACTGGCAGGTAAGCGGTGACTGATCACAGGATGATCACAGGATGGCAATTAGCTTTATCATAACGATTGACTATTTTCTATTCCATTACCAAACTCGGCCACTAGGGGCGTGGTGCTTTATCTGTACGGGAAATGATTGCTGAGACAGAGGAAGTAGTTTCTTGTCTTCTGGTGCTCATGTAGCGCTTACTTCCGGTTCCTGTGCGGAGGTCGCTTCCAGGTCATTTTTTTTTGGATGGGAGCTGTCTGACACTGAAGGTAAAAGCGTGAGTGAATGGGGGAGGGGTTGTTACTATATCCACACAGATTCAGCATCAGGAGTGAGGTAGAAGTGCCCTGTCATGCCAGAATCGTTCAGGTTCTTCTTTTATCCAAGTGACCTTTCTGTGTCTGTCCTTGCACGGTAAGGTGGTCTGCTTTGTTAGTGTTACAGGATGCCCCGGGACATGCAGTCCTTATAATCATTCTATGCTGGGGCTTGTAGTCCTTGTTGGTGGGCTGATGGTACACACTGGGGCTTGTAGTCCTTTTTGTTGCCGTAACGGTACACGCTGGGGCTTTACACACTGGGGCTTGTA
>NC_092866.1:52934130-52994540 GCF_032062135.1 Pyxicephalus adspersus | reverse complement strand
TCCCTTTTGTCCCCGTGACTGTACACGCTGGTGCTTGTAGTCCTTTTTGTTGCCGTGACGGTACATGCTGGGACTTGTAGTCCTTGTTGGCGGTGTGATGGTACACGCTGGGACTTGTAGCTGTTATTGGCAGTATTAAAGTACATGCTGGGACTTGTAGTTCAAATTTACCCAATTGAAGTTGTTACATCTGTAAAAGTCAGTGTTGGAGCAGCGGGTGCTGGGATGTGCTGTGTGTTTCTGCTAGTGTTGGCGGTTATTTTGAATGTATAAATGGTTGCCAGCTTAGATAACTCTTGGCAGTAAGGAGATCCCCAAGTCTGCTGGTAGTTGGAATTTTTCAAAAGCTGGAAAATCTCTGACTGAGAGCATCTTCCCTTCTCACTTTGTGTTTCCATTTGGATCCATATGGTGTTCTGTCTCTGCGGACATGTTTGTATGCCCATATGTAGTTGTGTCTTATAGATGTTTCTGTGGTTGTGTCTGTACAATATTGTGTCTCTGCGGACATATGATTGGTGTCTCCATACAGGGTTGTGTCTTACACATAGATCTCTTTTTGCATCTCTCATTTGTTGTGTCTCAGCGGACATATGTTTGTGTGTCCATACAGAATTCTGTCTTTCAGACATGTTTCTGGTTGCATCTTCCCAGTATTGTGTCTCTGCGGACATATGTTTGTGTGTCTGTACTAAGTTCAGTCTTTCAGACATGTTTCTGGTTGCGTCTTTCCAGTATTTTATCTCTGCAAATATATTGTGGACATATTTCTGGTCACATCCATACATCCTATTCTGTTTGTGTCTGTGCAGAGTTCTGTCAGACATGTTTCTGGTTGCATCTGCCCAGTATTGTGTCTCTGTGGACATATGTTTGTGTCCATACAGTGTTCTGTCTCATAGACATATCTTCTTGCAACTGTACGTTATTGTGCCTCTGCAGATATATGTTTGGTGAGTCCATACAGAGTTCTGTTTTGCAGGCATATCACTGGTTGTGTCTGTACAGTATTGTGTTTCTGCGGACATATGTTTGGTGTGTCTGTACATAGTGGTGTATTGCAGTTGTGTCTGCCCAGTATTGTGTCTCTGCGGACATTTGTTTGGTGTTTCTCTACAGAGTTCTGTCTTACAGACATGTTTCTGGTTGTGTCTGCCTAGTATTGTGTCTCTGCGGACATTTGTTTGGTGTTTCTCTACAGAGTTCTGTCTTACAGACATGTTTCTGGTTGTGTCTGTACAGTATTGTGTCTCTGCCGACATATGTTTGGTGTGTCCATGCAGAGTTCTGTTTTGCAGGCATATCACTGGTTGCGTCTGTTCAGTATTGTGTTTCTGCAGACATATGTTTGGTTTTTCTGTACAGAGTTCTGTCTTTCAGACGTTTCTGGTTACGTCTTTCCAGTATTTTATCTCTGAGGATATATTGCGGACATATTTCTGGTCAAATCCATACACTATTATATGTGTCGCTGCAGAGTTCTGTCACTGGTTTCATCTGCCCAGTGTCTCTGCAGACATATGTTTGGTGTGCCCATACAGAGTTCTGTTTTGCAGACGTATCTCTGGCTGTACCTGTACGTTATTGTGTCTCTGCGGACATGTGTTTGGTGTTTCTGTACAGAGTTGTCTTTCCAGTATTTTATCTTTGCAGATATATTGTGGACATATTTCTAGTCACATCCATACACTATTCTGTTTCTGCAGACGTTTCTGTTATCTGGTCTATTTTATTTTCTTCAGGGATGGTTACTTTTCTTCCCTTTCTATCTTTCTGGATAGGATTTCATTGCTACTCTGATGTCTATCTGATTTACACTAAAAAGTGAGGTCCTAAAGATGACGACAACGCTGGACCAGCAATGTGGGAGCCACGCTGCTCTCCCAGCAGACATTGTGGGGAGATGTCACGTGACAGCTGAACATATTTATTATATTTTATTCTAATCATGGCTATACAGTACAGCAAGGGATGAGAATTCTCCCTTTAGAAGAGTAAATGTTGTGTAAAGCCAGGAAACATTCTCACTAGCAATGCAAACTGGGATCCTATTCTCTGACATTGCCGACACCCCCACCTTCTGAAAATGCCTATAGACTGGCATTCCTGCCTCTCTAATGTCTAAATTGTAATAAAATGTGAATTAGGTCCACTGTGCCTTTGGTACAATTTTACCTGAAGCCATTGGATCGGGATGACTGCGGACTGTTAGTATTTTTCGATGACACTTTCCATGGTTGTCACATGACAGCATTTCTTTTTTTTGCAGCGTGAAGGTAATAATGTGTACTCCTTTATCCCTAGGTTCAAGCCATGGCGAACCACCTAAAATTTATTGCCCGTACAGTGATGGTGCAAAATGGAAATGTTGATGCAGCTTACAAAACACTGAACAGGTAAGTGTTAGTTTGCTTTGTAGCAGCTGGCATCACACTGCATGCTCACATCACATACAGGTGTAATGGGAAGGCCTGTGTCACTGCGCACATGACATGGGAATCCCAGTACACACGTAAATAAATTATTGGGTCACAACTAGTGTCACTAAGTGTTGCTTGATCTGGTGAGCAATAAACAAGGAGGTTGCATGCAGTATTTTTCATAACATCCCCACCAAGCTTTATTGCACAGGGCAAACAGTGAGGTCGATTCACCCCGTTTTCTTTTAAACCTTTTGTCCCTCCTCCCATTGGCTCGGTCATACAATCATTGGACAGTAGGTGGGCTTAAACACATCTTCCTTAAATATATTCACTCTCTGCTCACTTCCTTATGATGACTTTGTGACTCAAGGTGCATATAGATCAGGATAGATGTAATGTGAAATAAGGGGAATGTGTTGTTCCTGCAGTAGTAAGCAGAGATAGTGACAGCCTTGGTGGTACCACTGTGAGGATGGTAGGGTGGTTTATGGTAGTACCACAGTAGTAGTATTGAGGCTTGCTTTCATGGATAAGAAATGTACAGGTAGTCCCCAGGTTAAGGACGTCTGACATACGGACGACTCCTAGATACGAATGGGGCTTCCCTGCTCCCTCATGTGCAGCATGGAGGCTTGGGGATGGGGGGGGTTTGCATGACTTGCAGAAGAAATCTTTTGCTAAATACAGCAGAGACTGAGCTCTTCTGCAGCCTCTTGTAACTCCTTAATGACCAAGACAAACTCTGCAGTTGTTTCTTTTTGCATATCAAAACACAGGTTGCTCCAGAAGGTCTAGAATGTCTAGGCTCCATAAAGATTTTTTTTTTTTTGCTTTGTTTGTGATTAGCTCACAGTGAGGATTTTATACAGTAACTGACAGCACGCTGCCTAATATTATGTTCACACAAACATCTGTCCTAACTGCATTTAATAAAATAATGTACCTGTTCCAACTTACATATTCAACTTAAGAACAAACCTACAGTTCTTATCTGATATGTAACCTGAGGACTACCTGTATCTGTCTAGAGTGCAATGCCAGCAGACTTTATCCCCTCAACAGAATGTGCATGCAGAATTCTATAAGTTATATTTACATGTTCTGGTGATGTATTAATGGCACTTTTGATACTTGGCTCTGCTGTATAGAGGCTACAAAATGCTGATACCAAATCAAACTCTGGTAACTACATTGCTGTAGGACAACACACATGTTTGTAATGGGTAATGTCTTTATCTCAGTAGCTCTTCATGAGTTGAGAGCTTAGTCACAACTGGAAGTACTAACTTAACATTCAGCTGTGCAAGCTTGCTTATAAAATATATAAAGTTGCCTTTATCTTGATTATTAAGTTTTGTCATTTAAAGCTGCTGTGCACCTTCAGGAGTTAAGATACAGCCCGAATAGTCAAGAAGCTCATAGGGCAGACTTGGATGATCTCTGTCCTGGTTTCTGCCTCCCCAGAGCAGAATAAGAGTAATTAGGACATTACTCTGCAACTTCTCTTTTCACTGTACAGTTACAAGCAAGGACAGGTCCATGACAAGCTGGGCTCAGAGTTAGTGGGTTTAATGCTGCTGGCCATTAAAGTAAGCAGCATGTCTAGCAGCAATCAAGAAAAAGAACTCTATGGGTTAATCTCTATAGACGCTAGAATCTGAAATTGCTTGCAAAAATAAACACCTCAACAATGCACACCTGTTGTATTGCACATTAAATACTGATCTGTACTGTAAGTGATAGTTTTCTTTCTTTTATTTTTAGGATCCTCACCGTGGAAGGAGTTGTGGAAACAGCCAAGAGAGGACGTTATTATGAGAAGCCATGTGTCAAGAAGAGAAGAATTAAATATGAGACCTGTAAACGCATCTACAATAGTGAAATGAACCGTAAAATAGTGTTCCTATCACGGCAGATGCGGCAGGACCCCTGGCCAGGATGTTAGGAGCAGAACATTCAGTTCTAGATTTATATCTAGGTCTAGGACTGTATCATCCTCAGATTTCTAATGTCAAATTTCCATTTTTACAAAAACTTTTAGGCTGCTACGGTGGTAAATCCATTTGTGTTACATTAAGGAGCCCCACTTTTTTGTGATGCCCTGTGTTGGACTACTGTCAATATGGGACACTGCAACACAGTAGAGTGTGTAACCTGCATTACTACAATATAGTGAGGGCTAAAATTCAGCACTGGCCAGTTCATCATGTAAAATTAAATATTTTTCTTACTGAAATCTGTATTAATGATGTGTGATGATTATATGTAATAATAATACAGAATCTGATTAGATGAGGAGTGTATGTACAGTCTGTATGATACATTTGCAGTATTTAAGAAGCATGAGGAAAAAAACCACAGCATGCGGCAAGGGTTGGTAAAGATTCTTAAGACAACTGTGGTTCTTGAACATAATGACGACTTAAGGAACAGACAGTAGAATGGGTGGGGGAGGAAACTTTTCAGCATGTCCGTCAGTGTTCTTACCAGAAGTTTTCAGGTGGGTGGAGAAAAGCTCTGGGCAGGAAGCACATGATAAATTTATTGTTCCCAGTTGTTGCTGCCAAAAGGATCTGGTAACTCGGTATAGTTTGTCGAAAATGCCCACCTCCAGTACGCTCCAATTGTCACCCAGTCAGCTTGACTTGTGGAGAGGCTAAACTGGGTGGAAGTGCCACATGAGCATAACATGGGTATGCAGTGGATGAAGTGCATTATAACATAGTCATTGGGGTTTATTCCATGAAGAATTCATTACTTTTATTGGCAACAGATAGGAATACAGCCAGCACATTTCAGGGTCTCTTTAGAGTTCAGGAACAGTGAAGGTTATAATTCTGTTGAAGCTGGGCTTGAAGTTACCACTTATGTACAAAGCCAGAAGTCAGAACTTCAGCCAATAATGGAAAAACCAACTGAAAGCTGAAATCTGAGAGAAACCATTTTTTTTACCCTAGTAGTAGGTTCCACTCCTCATTACAAGTGTTAGTTTTGTGTTGGAGAAAAAAGTGATAGATCAACGGCTTCACCAGTCTGATCACCCCCCACCATTCCCTTTTAATGTAGGTCTATTAACCCTGTATTGTATGGGCTGATGCAGAAGTTCTATCCACAATCCAGAGCAACCAGTAATGCCAGAGAGCACTGGTTACTTTAGAAGAAAGGCATATGGTGAATTTTACTTCTAAATTATCATATTTTGTAGTGATTTTCTGCAGCAGGTATAGCAAATGACACAAGATCACTAACTTCATTATTCAGAAGCTGGTAGTCTGAGCAAGAGGGAAGTTGTTCCCAGTAAATTAACAGAGACAGAGGAGGCACCATGATAGACATTACCAGCTTTAAAGTTTAATTGTGCCTGGAGTGCAGCTCAATACTGATGAAACAAGTATACTGTATCTAAAGGACTCAGAGATAAAGTAAATGAACATAAAAAAAATATTAAAAGCTTCAATTGAAGATATCCCATATTTGGGGAACAATAAGACATCTCAGAATCTATTGAAAGTGGTTAACGATGGCAGATTTAAGACTTATTCCATATGAGTCTTCTTCATCCAAACTGCTGCATAATGATATAGTAGTGGAGCAGCTTGTTTGTAAAAAAATATATATATTTTATGAATGTCAATTTTTCTATTAGGGTGATCTACAGGTTGGGCTGGTCATACCTTGAAAGTTGTGATTACTAACAGAACAATATAAAAGCAAGCAAAGTCATAATAAGGAAGTCTTCAGAATGTACTAATAGCAATGGATCAGTATTGTATATGAGTCTTTCCACAGTATTCCAGGCATCTTGTCAAAATAGAATATGCTATTTCATCACAGTTATGGCAGATGTCATTGTAGTAAGAACAGCATCACTGCACCCATAAACAGTTTGGCAAGCCAATGCTAGGAAAGAGAACACCAAGAGGAGATCCAGGTTATGCTCTGTTCTCTCTGATGTCTAAACAGAGGTAGTGCAGCATCCTTCCCAGCAACACTGACGTGTGCCTAGAAGGATGGAAAATGTCTCTGGGCAGGGGATACAAAAATTAGGGAGTGTAGAACCAGTTGAGATATTTTTCCCTTCCACGGACACTACCAATGCAGTGGCATTTTTTCCTTCCAGTGATACATGAGAATTTTCTCTATTGCAATGCTAATAAACTCTTTAATTTGCTGCAGCAATCAAGCATGCTGACTTGCTTGCCTGTTCAGCCATGGCCCCTAACCCAGGCTCACGCCCACTTATTTCCACAAGTTTGCAGGGATGTCCGTACCCTGCATGATTTAAAATTTCCCCTCAATTCCCTTTATTCACTGGAGACTTAACATGCACCCTTTGCCGTACTGTTATCAAGGGGTCCCACTTTGGGATATTCATATGTCTAATAAAGTTTTTAATTTGGTATATAGACAATACACACAGTGCCATGACTTGCTATACACACAATTGATATATAGACGCCTTTAAACCACCTGCATTGGTCAACTTAGTCCCAAAGCATGGGGAAGACTTATCCCTTACACAATTTGGATACACACAATTTAGCTGTAGCACGTTCCGTTTTCTTATCATATCAGTTTTCCCAGGTTGACATCTCTGGGTCTTCAGTTGTCAAAATAAAAAAACCTGAATTGCCATGGAGCCATTGCTGAGCTGTGTGTAGACAATAGGTAGCAAGAGAGGTTGCAAGGGAGCAACAAAACAAAATAAAATCTATTTCAAAGAAAAAACACAGCAAGAGTTTATAATAGAATGCATTACCTACCTGTAAGTCATGAATGTAGGGTTTACACTTACTTTTAGTATTGCCATTGCATGAATGCTAGTTGTTTAGTTCCACCAACAGTTCCAGAAAATTGGCAGGAGCCAGAGTCTCTTTCCTGGTACACTCAGTCCATAATAGGCAAAGTCAATAACCAATAACTGATATCTGCATTGAGCTTTCAATGGCTTTATCATTAGGCAGCACTGAACTTTGCATACTTGTGTCACAAATCCCATTATGTTTTTACTTGGAACAGTCATAATAAAGCTGTTTGAATATGGCCAAGCAATTTAGACAGTGACACAAAACAAGCGCTTCAAAAAAACAATGGCTTTACAAACAAAGTGTTATCTGGCTTTGGATTCCAGGACACTCCTATTTGTGTTTCGGTAATGGTTGTAAATTGCAACAGCCAATATCTTTTAAAATCAACACGCCACACCTACCTATTATACACTGGAATGGTTCGATGAGATTATTGGTCAGCATTGCAATTCTTAAACCCTTTCATAACAAGTTTATGTGCTATAGTGTGGTGAATGCACAATAATGCATGTTGTGTCAAGGGACCCAATAATTCATGGCCCAGTAATGCCAATCTGGTCTGCGGCGGTGTACATGCTTTAGGTGTTTCCTTACGGCATACCCCTAGCATGGGATATAAGCATTATTTTCCAGTTATGTGGTTATAAAAAAGTTAAGATACTCAAAGGAGAGCACTTCTAATGAGTGCTGGTTGTTAGTGGTGGAACTGTGTGCCCATTACAAACCCCTTGGACTCACCATACTAAACCACCATAGTTATCAAACCAGTTCTTATGCTAGTTTGCAGGAAAAGCTAGTTTATAGCTAGTGCCCTCCCCCCACCTTTACCCTTGTTACCCCAGCAGCAAGTACTTACCCACCCCTAGCTTGCCTTAGGATCTGGCACTACCCCCCAACTAAAAAACTGCACTTGGCATTGTGAATACCGGGAGTAAGAGAGGGGAGTAGGGCAGCTGCCCACTAGCCGTTCCATGTAAATTTGTTCCATCAGTTCTGAAATGAAGGTGTTTGACTTTAAATATTTTATTTTTTTTCTAATTCAATTCTAATTTTTTTTCTGTTTTTAGGAGTATCCTAAACCCTGCCACATATTTCTGTGTGTGTTCTCTGTACACTGGTACAACTCTCATAATCCAAAACTCAGATTTTGTCAAATAGTCCTTAGAAATGTTGGCAACTGGCACATAATATTTAATTGTTTGATTTTTTTTGTATATGGCCTTTTAGAAATGTGTCTTACACACAAAAAAGTATCATGTTGATCATTTTGTTCGACCTTTTTAACATAAGGGAACTCTTTGAAATAACTTTCAAGTCTTCAGGGTACCCCTGCTATGATTATTACAGTAGTGTAGTGATCAATAGGAAAAATGCTTCTTACATTGCTGGTCAGTGGGAAGAATGTCACATTTACAGATAGCTAAGAAGATCGTTGGTGTCACTTTAACTGAGAGTCACAAATTGATCAAGGGAACCCTAGCAACCTCTGGAGGAACCCTAGTTGAGAAACACGGACATAGACTTATACAGTATATGTACCGTATTTTTCGCCGTATAAGATGCTCCGGAATATAAGACGCACCCAATTTTAAAGGAGGAAAATCTGGAAAAAAAAAGATTCTGAAAGATTATTCCCCTTCTAATCACTCATGTGCCATTCATACCGGTATTCCCCTTCTGATCACTCATGTGTCATTCAAAATTCCCTTCTGATCACTCTGTGTCATTCAAATTCCCCTTCTGATCACTCTGTGCTTTTTTTCCACTGTACAGCAGTTAGGACAGGGAACAGCAGGTGGCGCTGTGCCGGCTTCTTTCGCTCTGCTTTACAGACAGGAGAAGACACGATGCTGGCAGAGGAGAGAAGAGACACACGCTGCATGCAGCCAGAGACACACGCAGGATCAGGTATCGGGTGAGTATATTATTTTAATTATTTTATAACACATTTGTCGTATAGGACGCACTAACTTTTCCCCCCCAGTTTTGGGGAAGAAAATGTGCGTCTTATACGGCAAAAAATACGGTATATCTCCAAAGTAATTCTCATTGCATAGCCAAAGTTGACCTAATGTTTATGAAAATTTCAACATTTGCAGAAGTAAAAACGGCAAAAAAAAACGCCCGATCAACCCTACCAAAGACAAATGAGACCAAATACGAAAATCTATTTTTATATTAAGTTATCACAACAAGTCTAAAATACAGAGGTTAAATAAAATAGAAAAAAAACATATCCAGAAATCCATGTTAAAAAAAAAAAAAAATTATAAAATAAACAACTCGCTGCGGACAGTTCTTTTTGCTCCGGCTTAGTATAAAAATTAGAATTTTTGTTTTAACGCCTTATGAATCAGTGCTGAACCCATCCAGGGCTTGCAGGGCTATGGACATTGATGGGGGTAACACGAGAGGAGTGTGAGCTGTAAGTTAGTTATTATTCTTTGATGTCTTAGCACAGATACTGAAAGCTGGCACATATCAGTCATTACGTATCCACGCCAAATGAACATCCAAATCCGTAACACAAGGCCGTTCTGCTTTGGGGCCTATAAATTATTAGGTATCAATGCTTCTGTGTTGACCGTTGAATATTCTTAGTCCGTACCTAAGAAAGCTGAAGACTATGCTATGTCACCGATACATGAACAAGGTCAGTCTGTGGAGTTTGCCAAAGAAGAACACTTCCTTCTCTGCGCCCCATGAGTTGGCGACAGCAGCTAAATCGTGACACATAGGAGGATGTGTACCAATAAAAAAACACAGAGAATCCGATTGAGAGTAAAAGATCAGCAACCTTTGAAACGTCCAGTTTTGTCCAAGGAAGCCAATTTTCCCAAGGAAGATATACAGATTCCTTATTAGTAATACTGGGCAAGGGGTACATCATCCCCAGCCATTCATTAGGTCCTCTTGTCCCTCAAACCTCACTCTCTGTGGAAGGCATGTGCTTCCCTCTCCAGCCGGTATCTGGTAAGGATACCCGACGTTCGGGGCTTGGTGGCAGTGTGACGCTGCCCGTTTCTGACTGCTCTTCCTGTAGAAGTTGTTGGGTTTCGGTCAGATCGAGCGAGGCAGTGCTGGCTTGTAAAGATACAGTGTCCGTCTTGATGCACACATGGTCCCGAAGGATGCTGGCTCGGGATGGCTTCACCTGCTTGAGGTCATCCCATTCGCTTTCATCCCCAGAAAGTAAACCAAAACCCTCCAAGATTCTGATCTTCTCCTTGGTGAAACCGTTGTCAGGAACAGCCTGTAATGGGAAGCAGAATGGGAAGTGAATGATGTAGCCAATGAAATAGAGTGGACGATGATGATGAAGTAAATATAGCAATGGTGCATCCCAAAAAGAATGCAGCAAATTAAATCCGTAAATCACAACCAAATTGCAGAACATGAACACAAAGGGTAATGTGCTGAGAGCTCAACGGGAGAAAACTGCAGCCACAGATGTAAAGCTACCCATACAAAGGCACAAATGATCATATATGGAGTGTGATAGCTGTGTATGCTTGTGTCATCATTGGTGCACAAAAACTTACAAAAAAATTGGCTTGTCTGCAGACTAGGAAATGTAAAGAGATTTCTACCATGACCATAAAATTGTACTTAGATATGGGATCATCAATGAAGCAAGCTTGCAAAATATGGAAGCTGCCATTGCTGACTTTTAAAAAGAAACCAACTGTTGGGCCACCAACTACTGTATTTCTAAAACTTAGATAAAGCATTTTTTATTATAGGTTTAAAATTGTATCAGTGCATTCCGTTCAGCCACTGTTGGGATTCACAAATCTGGCAGGAAGGAATACAAAATCCTTTGTCAGTTAACAAATCAGCTGTATGTATTTTACATGATCTATTCTGACCAATATTGTTCCAATCAGATAACAATCATCTATGTGTGCTTAAATATATAAAAACCCTAACAAATAATGTTTCCTATTTGCTTCTTTTTAATACCATTGAAGGCATTTCAGTGCAAAAATGTGTCAGAACTGTCAGAAATAAACTAACAATGTCCTGTGCTCTCTGCTTCTGTTAACAGTTCTCAAGAAGCAATGTTCCCAGATATCTCTGAACTATGGAACACATACACCTTGTCATAGATTGTAAGCTCTTCGGGGCAGGGTCCTCTCCTCCTTCTGTGTCACTGTCTGTCATTTGCAACCCCTATTTATTGTACAGCGCTGTCTATTATGTTGGCTCTATATAAATCCTGTTTAAAATTAATAATAATAATGGAGTACAGTACAGACATTCTGTAGTCTTAAAACACTTCCTGGACTAGGGTGGGCAAAGCTGTTCCTCTATAGATACAGTACAACAAGTTACTGGTAGGATCACCAGGTGAAAATAAAGAAAAAATGAAAACAAATGGAAAAAGAAAACAAATGCAGCCACAAAACAAAAGGGCTGGTATGCTTATATATGTGCGTGTGTCAGGTTTAGCTACACTTTACCAATTGTTGATTTTAATTAAAAAATAATTAATTCCATTAAGATAGCTCACAGTAACCAGTTTATTTATTATGTGTTACTAATAAATGAAGTATGTTACCTCACTGAGCATGCCAAATCAGTCAAACATTGTATTAGTTGCTGGGGCTTACTACACTTTTCTCATTGCTGACTTTAATGACTTGTTACATTCTTTCCACAATAGGAGATATTGGAAAATGGTAAAAAACACTATTTTTCATTTTTTTTTTAATAAAATCATTAAAAGTGATAAATGAGCACAGAGACTACTGATATGTATAATGACCGAGTCTGCAGAAAATCTCCAGCAAATTGAGCTTAAATTTAGTAAGTATAACACATGCTCACACAGTTAGATAATATGACCCAGATTCCAAGAGTGATATCCTTGGCAACTCATCGGGATATGTTTTCCAGATGCTTCACAGAGCCTCATAAGAAATATTACCCAAGTTTACAATTATCCTGACAAATACATCAAATCTGCTTCATCTTTTACCTAAGTCTTTGTAAAATGCCCGGGAACGGATAAGAAGAGAACTAGAACTTGTTTTTTTGCAGAGAGAAGTTCTTGCCTTTCAGACTTATTTTTCTTCTAAAAATCTATTATACACACTGGATGTCAAATGAAGAACGTAATGGGTGTCTGTCTATCATTTGTGTGGGCCATGAAAAGGACACAAAAAGCGAACGCTTGCAAGGTCCTCACACACGTCATGCATTTATCCATCATGGTTGACTCAACTTTCTAAAGTTTATACACTGGCCCTGATTTATTAAAGCTCTCCAAGGCTGAAGAGGATACATTTTCATAAGTGAAGCTGGGTAATCCAGCAAACCTGGAATGGATTTCTTCAAAGTCATTTGTCATTTGCTAGCAAAGGTTTTGAATCCCAGACCAGATCTATTCCAGGTTTGCGGGATCACCCAGCTTCACTGATGAAAGTGCATCCTCTCCAGCTTTGGAGAGCTTTAATAAATCAGGCTCAATATGTGAAATAAAACTGGTGTGGCGTTTATATGGCAAGGAATTTTGCATAACTGAAAATTAGCAGATCAAAGGACCAAAAACCCAAGCTTACCTCTTGACCCAGCACCGTAGTTGAACTTATCATTGACCCTAACAACTAAATTAAAAGCAAGGCAATAGGTTCTGAAACAAAAGCAAAAAGGAAGTTCCCTAATCATCAATCTGGTGGTCTGGGTCTTCTACCTTCCCTTTATTTTAGTACCACAGCATCCATCAGGCTTTTTATCATTTGACACTTCAGGAAGTGTCAGATGCTTATGTCCCCCCCCCCCCCGCCATATGCCATGGTTCCTTCAATCCATCTCTAAGGTCACTGCTCAGTCTATTGCTGACGTAGAAGCTGGAGGAAGGAACTACAGTATGGAGTGGGGGACATACTATACGGACATACTCAGAATGTCATAAAACTGTGGTACCTGGAGCTGTTCAAGAAGGTGAAGTGTCAACCCACCAGACAGAAAAGTATAAATATTACTATAGACCCCCTGCCACTTTGAAGTTGACCTTGCACTAAAATGTAAGGTCTGCTAACCTTCTCTGGGTCCTTTTCCCTTTTCCAAGTCACCTACTCCTAGAAAGTTACAAAAAAGTTAGAATTCTACTTACTTTACCATCTAACACATTATTGGTTGTGATATCACTGTCCTTCTGGGAATATTCCTGTGGCAGTCAAGGGGACCCCACTCGATTGCAAGAGCGTCTCTTGCCAGAAGGACAATGGTGTCCCCCTTGCCATGGGGGTATGACAAATATAATTCTAACTTGTATTTTAACTACTAAGGGGTAGGGTATTTAGGTAAGGGGACCCAGAGAATATTAGCAGATGGTCCTTCTTATGCCACATTGCTTGCACAAACCCGGGAACATGTGCCATGCAACCCATTGTGTCATGTAATCAGCCAATGGCAATGCTAAGAGAAAACTTTGATACCCAAGGAACTGTTGCAGCTGGAAAACATATCCAAAGTCAAAGTGAGGATACACATTATAAAAGCGATGGGAATGGCACTTAAAGAGCAGTCACTCACATGCAGCAACAACCAATACCTGCAGGTGGGGAGAGGACTCAGAACAGGAAAGGAGAGAGACTGTCAGAAGGGACAGAGTGCTGCAGCGGATGAGACAGTGTGACAAGAATCGGTCAGGTGACAACACTCGAAAGGTGCCGGAAAGTCAAAGTGAATCAGCGATATCAAACAAAGCAATATACAGACTTTGTGAAGTTACACGGTGCAACGGTGTGCAATACTCCAACACGGCACATGTTCTCTCATCACATCCTTAATTGCAGAGATCTCATTTCTCATTAGCTGTGATAGGTAATACTTTTCATTTTCAATCATTCACAGCCAACTACACACATTTATTTTTGTTTCTTGCACCTGCTTAGCCTTTGCCGTCCCATCAGAGGCTTTAAGGGGTGTTTGTTTGTTAAATGTATTTGTAGGACCCCCTAGCAACCTCTGGCAGGACCCTGGGGACCTACGGAACACTAGTTGAGAAACTTTGATATAACAGATTTTAACCAAAAATTAATGTGTTGCATATAAACCACCACTAGAGGGACCTATTGCACTAAAAACTAGGATTGCCCATTCCAGGGCCTCTAGTGGCGCAAGCATACATGAAATATTAGTGGGGCTGGTTATTGAGGGTAACCAATCAGAACCAGAAAAAACAAGACAGGTTGCTCTATGCAGTTGTGACCCCTTTTCTTGTTCCTATAATGTTTATGCATCTGCTCCTAGTTAAAAATATACATTCACACAGATTTCATGCTAAAATATTTGAAAATAAAAAAATGCATGTCTGCAAGCAGAGCTCCAGCCACACAAGAAAGATAGAAATTAATTGTTTTTTTTGGAAAATGCACTTTAATCCCCCAAAAAATCCTTTTTATCTGCCACAAGATGTCCTCAGTCTGATGGCTAGCATCATTCAACCCACTTCCTCCAGAGCCCAGGCTGCCCTGGATCTGCCCCAGCCTATGAATAGACTGTAAAAGGAGAAGCAGTACAACCATGAGTTCATCTATTATTCTAATTTTGTATTAGACCACCATTCTGTATGTCAGCAAAAAGAAAAAACTAATTGGCACGTACTGCTGATTTTCCCTCTAACATTCCAGCCTTGCTGAACAGGGACTGCAATGCACGGATATTACATTGCATGTTTTATATATAAATAATAATTATTATTACAGATCTGCATTACTTTGTCTATTTAATATCCATCTGAAGTTCAGCTTTAACAGCCTAAAACACCCCTAAAATATGCCTAATACAGAGAACACATACATAACACCAAATCCTACACAAGTCATACACATAGTTCACCATTTCAGACTTCCAATCAGACAAATATTTCAACTGTGGCAAATATTTATCCAATCACTTCAGCAAACCCCACACCCAGTCCTCACCTCTTTCCGATGCCGCTGTAAATGACAAGCAGAAGGCCTGTGCACGGCCTCGATTTTCACCTCCTGGGTTGATGTGCGGTATGATGGGTTGCTATATGTAAGGGTCCCCAGTGCTGGGTCTGACAGCTTGGCACGACGATGCCTGTAGATAGAAGAGTACAAGTGATTTACAGGTAAGTCCCCAAGTTACGAACATCTGACATATGGACGACTCCTAGATATGAACGGGGCTCCCTGCTCGTTCCTGTGCAAGACGGAGGCTTGATAGGGGGGAGGGGGGCAGTTCGCATGACGCAGAAGAAATCTTTTGCTAAACACAGCTGAGAATTAGCTTTTTTGTAACCTTTTGTAACTCTATTGGTCAAGGCAAACTCTGCAGTTGTTTCTTTTTGCATATCAAAGCCCAGCTTGCTCCAGAAATGAATGAATGTCTAGGCTCCATGAAGTTATCTTATCTAAAAATATATTGAGAAAAACATCAGTCCTAATTGCATTTATTTTAAAAAAGGTACCCGTTCCAAGTTACATACAAATTCAACTTGAGAACAAACCTACAGTTCCTATCTCGTATGTAACCCGGGGACAACCTGCACATTTATTGACATTAGGTATCTGCAATCCCCCCATAACTTTATTCAACTTACCTGTAAATTAACAGTGCACAGATAAGAAGCAGCAAACAGAGAAGAGATAGCGATCCCGCAATGATGTGAGCGACACGTAGTCTGTCCCCTAAGCAAAAAGGATATAAGAAGAAATCATTGTATATTAGAAACCTGATTTTCTACAGCCATCATCCTAAGCAGACATCTTGGATTCCTATGTTACATACAAGTGTATTGAAAGATCAGTGATTCTCAACCAGGGTTCCTCCAGAGGTTGCTGGGGGTTCCTTGAGCAATTTGTGCCTCTTAGGTCAGTTTAAGTGGCACCAATGATCTTTTTTGCAATCTGTAAGGGTGACATTCTTCCCACTGCCCAGCAATGTAAGAGGCTATGGATATAGTATTTATAAAAAGGGTTCCCTTGGACCTAAAAGTTATTTCAAGGGCCTCCCCGTATTAAAAAGGTTGGGAAACACTGATATAGAGACTGAAGTATAATAACATAATTAGCTACAGCCTTCCATATACAAGGTGGCTTCCTTACCTGCACTGGCTGGCACAGCTCCGATAGGGGTGCACAGTCCTCTCAATGCCTCCTCGTCTGAGCAGCTACAAAAGAAAAGGAAATGTTAGGTTACCAACATACAGATTTACAGAAGCAGCAAATAGCAGCTGGTCACAGCTTATACCTACCTTCCCACTGTCACTCCAGGGGTGATTTCCCCTCGTTCACTTTGAGTGTCGGGATTAAGGGGACCAAAATTCCTTTCACTATTGTTTGTTGGAATAGGAGCTGAAGGTAAAAATCCAGGAACTGGATTGGAAGAAAGAAGAAGAAGAGGAAAGATTGTTAAAGATGAAGGAATTGCCTGCTATGGCACAGAGGTAGCACTTTTGCCTTTGCAGCGCTGGGTCCCAGGTTCTCCCTGGGTTTTGCCTGGGTTTCGCCTGGGTACCCACATTCCAAAAACATGCAGTTAGGGTAATTGGCTTCCCCAAAAAATTGACTTTATTAAATACATATGAGTATGGTAGGGACATTAGATTGTGAGCTCCTTTGAGGGACAGCTAGTGACATGACTATGGACTTTGCTAGCGTGTCAAAGAATAATTGCATATGAGCTATTTTCTTTGCTTACCGATCTATTTCTGGATAAAAAATTTAAAACGCCTGTTAACAGAGCTCAACAGCACTTAGACTTATATGAAAAATGTCATAAATAGGAAGTGAGACCCCCTTACTTTATTCTGATGGCCATATAGACTTTTACCTAGAGATAATCTGAAGGCAACCAGCTTCTGCTGTGCTCTCTTTGTAAACATAATGCTGCATCGTGGATTCACCCATCCTAAATATTTAATTGTAATATTAAAATGTTATGTAATCATAAATAAATAATAATAAAATATTTTAAAATTATCTAAAACTTAGCAAAAACATAAAATTGATTATTGAGAAGCGAAGGACAACTCACTTGTGGAGCAAAGTTCTATTTCCAAGTCATCCGGACAGGCGCACACAAAATCATAACTTCGGGCAAAGCACAGGTGGGAGCAGCCGCCATTATTTACCGCACAGGGATTGCTGCCTGAAAAGTAGACCGAGAATTCTATATTAAGCAAGAGACTCATGAACAAAATATTAAAAGAAAAGTCCAATATACCAGACACAAAGCTGATTTTAATAATTTTACCTGACTGCCGCATAGGAGATACAACAATGATGTCCATCAGCCCCTCCATATTCCCCAATATGGTTTCCTGGCTCCTACCAGAATATTTGTCCACCCTCTGAACTGACTTGGTTTGCCAATCGGTCCAATAAATCCAGCGGCCTTCCTGTTAAAAACGAGATCATTGGTTAAAAAAAAAAAAAAATCAACGTGTCCCCTTCAATATTCTGAATTTAACTGGATCAATGGATTTTATTGATTGTCATTTAAACAGTATCTGGATCAATAATCTATCCACCATTAACAGATCAAAATTCTATCCACTATTAACAGATCACATACCATGCAAATGTTAAAAAATACCAATCATTTATTTAAAAGTGATAAAATGTATTTAAATTACAAATAGGGATTTTTGATTGACTTGATTTTAGCCTCCGTACACAAGAGGTCAAACCGGGAAAAGGGAGAGGCAGTACTTAGGGCCAATCAGGTTTGCTGCATTAACATGTGATGGTTAAGGAGCATGATAACAAGAGGGGAGAGTAGAGAGATGACATAGTCAGTTGCTTTCTTTCCTGTCCCGACCAATCAGAACCCAGCTTTACTGCAGCAGAGAAAAGTCAGGTGACTAGGCTGGCTGTATACAGCTCCCTCATATGTTTTTCTAAGAAGGAAAGACAATTCTCCTTTCATTAACAAATTAAATGAATATCCAGAATCCTTACCTGTGTCAGAGCGAAGGGGTGGGAGATTTGGCTAACAAGTATTTGACGGGTTCTACCATTTAGGTCAGCATTCTCTATACGATCCAGGTGAGCATCTACCCAGTAGATCCTGTGGGAAATAAAGACAACACTGATGTGCCACTGACATAAAACTGAAACACTTACTGTACATGAACTATTGCAAATATGTGCTCACTGACCTGCGTGTGTCATAGTCTAACGTCAATCCGTTGGGCCACCCGAGATCTGTATTGATTATGACCTTGCGATCAGAACCATCCAAGTGAGATCTCTCAATTTTGGCAACGTGGCCCCAGTCAGTCCAGAACAGGTAACTGTAAAGAGAATACAATTAGAGAATGTGTGGATGCATAGAGGTAACATTTGGAGTGCATTTGACCTCCTCTTAACATGCTGTTAAGCTCCTGCCATTGATCTCCTTCTAGCCTGCAATTGATATCTTAAGCTGCATTAAGCAGCTTTTACATTCCTTTAGATGTACATAGAGAAAGCAGCATTTTTACATGGACATAGAACCATCAACACAGAATCTTTTCTCTGTACACAGGCCAGACTTTTTTTGTTACAGAGGAAAACATGTAAAAAAGGAGACAAGAGCTCCATCTACTGACACAAAAACAAAATACATAATATGCAATCTTTCATATTTAAAGTGTAATAATGATTTCATAAACCATTCAAAGAAAATTTGAATGAAGTTTTAAGAGTAAGACTTGAAATAAGACAGGATATTGCTGATTTAGAGATTGTCCTCACCCTTTTCTTGGAAACACAGCAATGGCGCGAGGCTCATCCAGACTGTTATTAATGAGAACCTTCCGATATCTCCCATCCAACCGCGACACCTCAATAGTGTTGGCTCCAGTGTCAGTCCAGTACAGATTCCTGGCTACCCAGTCTACTGCTAGCCCATCTGTGGTCTTCAACCCTTCACCAATAATGGTCTCCATACCGGTACCATCAAGGTTCACCCTCCTAAAGAACAGAAGAGATATTCAGCAAACAGAACAATTTAGGTTTTTATGCAGTAAAATCATACAGAAGGTTGTAACCCTGTTACAGAAAAACAAAAACAACGACAGTAGTATCCCCAGAGACCACCAAACTCCTTGTACCCACTCTTATCATCTCTCGCCTGGACTACAGTAACCTCCTTCTCTCTGATATTCCACTAACCCGACTCCCTCCTCTACAATCTATTATGAATGCTGCAGCCAGACTCATCCTTCCCTCCGCTCCTCTTCTGTCGCCTCTCTTTGTAGTATTCCACCTGAGAATCAAATTCAAGCTCCTGTGCTTTGCCTTCAAATCTCTCCATAGTTCTTATCCCCTTACTTTTCTAACCTGGTAGAAAATACTCCCCTAGTCGCTCTCTTCCTTCCTCCAATGACCCACTAATGACTTCCTCACTTATAACCTCCTCATATGCACGGCTCCAAGACTTTTCTAAAGCTGCCCCGACTCTCTGGAACGGTCTTCCTCGTCCTTTTCGGCTTGCTCCTACACAAAACCAATCTTTTCAAGAGCCCTCAAAACCAATCTTTTCAAACTTGCCTACACATCGTCCTCCGTCTTTTGAAACCCTCAAAACTTTCCACCACTACATATCTGCCCTCCTATTGTGTGTTACCACCTCCTAGAGTTTAAGCTCTTCGGGGCAGGGTCCTCTGCTTCTGTGTCACTGTCTGTATTCGTCTGTCATTTGCAACCCCTATTTAATGTACAGCGCTGCGTAATATGTTGGCGCTATATAAATTCTGTTTATTAATAATATTATAATTATTATTAATATTGACAGACTGCATGGTATATATCATTTTGGATTTTGCACACAGTTCCATTTTAACACTGGCTTGTGCATGTTCTGCATGACTCTGAAAGTCCTGAATCAAGAACTGGGCAGCTTTACACAATGTGGTTAGCAAATACTGCTCACAGACCTCTCTCAGTATTGGTTTAGGGCAGGTAAACCCTCCTTTGCTTATTCATCTCCGCACCTGATTACATCCAGGAACACATCAGTGTAGTAGATTTTGCCTTCCACACTGTCAAAGTCCAAGGAGATGACATTGTTGAGCTCTTTGATGGGCACATAGACATCTGTGTGGTCGTCCGTGTCCAGGGAGATCCTACGTATGGAGTCACGACTTGAGAACAGCAGATATGTGTCAGGAGATGGGTCACAAGTCCTGCCGTCCTCTTTCAGGAGGATGCCGGTGGGGCAGGCACAGGAGTAACTGACAGGGTTTGGTAGGCACAGATGGGAGCAGCCACCATTGTTGTTACCACATTTGTTGAATCCTAACAAATAAAAGAAAGAAAGCTCAACGCACATTCACAAAAACTATTAATACATCTGTGTTATTTTAGAAAGGCATCTATAGTTCAAGATCAAAAACATTATAAAAGAAAGAATGCAATGAAGGAGACGATGCATTTTGTTCTTCCAGCTAGGCTCATTTTAGTAGGTTAGATGACAATAAGGGTCTATTGATAGAAGAGTAGATATTTGACAACAGATGTCTTTGTTCACCATTTTTTTTAGTTTATAAAAGGGTGATTAGCTCTTTGAAAGTCATACAGCATTGGCAATCACTTGGTAAATTTCCACAATGCCGACCACTGATTCAATAGTCCAGTTCCATTTATGTGGCCAAATGGAGCTACAATGGAATTGCACATTCTACTTTTCAAAAGTCACAATTGGGGTGTTTGCATCAAACACTACTTTTATGCAATATGACCTATAGTGTTTCCCAGTGTTATTGTGGTGAACACTAAACAGCACTTTGTAAACACACTTTAACTTGTTAAAAAGAAAAATTGCCGGTTCACTAACGAGGAAATACCTGCAGAAGGACCTAGTAGTACCTACCAAGAGCATGAGTCCTGTCAACAGCCTGAATGTCCATTAGACCTGGTAGGTTGTCCCTGACCACTATGATATTGGCCCCTGTGTCTTTGTCCGCCCTCTGGATTTTGCGTGTCTGCCAGTCTGTCCAGTATATATGTGCTCCAAGAAGTGTCAAACCATATGGATGCTGCACAGGAGACACCAAGATCCGCCTGTTTTTTCCCATTAGATCCGAGGCCTCTATTCTCTGGGGAGGAAGGAACAAATCCGTCAGGTAAGAGATATACAGAACATCAATCATGAAGGCTGAAATATGGTACCCACCCATCCATAAGCCAAAAACACTTTCCCATAAACTAAGGGCATAAAGTAAACTTTTGATTCCAACATTACCTCTGTATGTGCATCTGCCCACAAGAGCTGAGAACCTGCTTTGTCCACTGCCAGTCCGTTGGGCCAACCAAGGTTCATACTTATCAGAACTTTACGGTCTGAGCCATCCATTCCTGCCCTCTCCAGCTTGGCGTTCTCTCCCCAGTCTGACCAGTACATGAACCTAAAAAAGGGAACAGTTTAGATGTGGCCATTTTCTCATTACACCTTAAAGTAAGTGCACCTAACAATTAGTAGTGAAAAACAATGTACTTCATTTTTAAGTGATGAAGGTTTGTGTTCCAGGACAGTCGATAGTCTAGTCAATTGGGTTGTGGGCGACTTTGGTAAGACCAAAAGATCAACTATAATATTGGAACAAGGAAATGTCAGAAATGTAAAGAGACAACGTTATTGGGTCTCCTTACACTAGCTTGTATTAGTAGTGTTCTCTTTGAATTTTTCCCAGTTTCCAAGAAAACCACTACAACAACCTAATAAGCACCTCTAAGAACTAACATGGCAACAAGAAGTGGAATTTAAAAACAAAATTCAAAAGTAAAGATCCACTGAGCTTAGAATTATACTTCCAAAATGTGCAATTATTCATAACTTAAAACAAGTGCAGTGCCTACTTTCCCCATCCGTTTCCCTTGCAGTTTATTGTCAGTTCCAACATGGCACATGGCCTTTGATGGTGAAATTCTACCCTATAATCTTCTTCAATAACTCTTGCTTACCCCATCTCATGATAAAGTGCAATAGCTCGTGGGCTTCCCAAGTTCTGCCACACCAGAACCCTCCTCATGGATCCATCTAGATTCCCCACTTCAATTCGATTGGTCCCAGTGTCTGTCCAATAAACCTTGCGGCCAATTGGGTCTACTGCCAAGCCATCGGTGGTCACCAAACCTGTGACAATGCAAATTAAAAAAAATGTTTGTATGATTCGATGATACAAGAAAACTGCATAATTATACAGGAATAGCTTAGCTTTCAGCATTTGACTCATCACCTGTGGTTATCACATCGTGATAATTGGAACCATCCAGACCTGCTCTGCTTATTTTACGGAGGGTACTGTCAGCCCAATACACCAATCCTAGGAGAATAGGAAAACACAATGTAGGAATATGGTTAGAACTCCTTATTTTTTTTTTTTATGGCTTTTTTCTATTGGGCAGATTTCTTGGGGTCCTAAAGGTTCAACAGGAAGGGAGATAAAATATTTAGCAATGACTGCTATGGAACCAGTTACATTTCACCTTACTCACCGTCTAAGGGATCCACACTGACTGCTATGGTGTTTTTCATGGTCACGTTGACGGGGACAACAACATCTGCAAAGTAAGGTATATCCAAAGACACTGAGCGGATATCAGTCCTTCGGGCAAAAATAAGGAAGCGGTCCATTCCTGGGTGAGACCAAAATAGAAAAGATGGATCATAATGTTTAAGAGGTAATACAACACAGACGGGACATATAAATGACCAGCACACTGAATGTACCTGAAGAACAGGTCTTGCCATCAGCAAGCAGATTGACTCCAGTAGGGCAGGCACAGCTATGGCCTTTTGGGTGGGGAGAAAGAAGGCAAATATGGCTACAGCCTCCATTATTAACAGCACAGGCAGTGCGAACTGTGGAAAGAAGACAAACGTGATCTCATGAGGCTGTATAGAAGTATGTCTTAACTTTATGACTTTGCATTTAGAACTAGATACAACATGGATGCAGATAAGCATAATTTAGAAATACGTTGATCTAGGTTCACACATATCCAAAAATCAAATGCAAGTTTCACTCACATATCATATTTTGGGGTTGAATCAGCTAGAAAATTTACATTTTGCAGAGTTTTCATACCTTGCATTCTTTGTCTATGAAAAACATGAAGGTCCATCAGATTTTCCAAGTTCTCTCGCACCGGCTTGCGGTCAAGTCCAGTTTTCCGATCTGCGCTCTCAATGCTTTTCGACTGCCAGTCTGTCCAGTAAATGCGGTCTTCATACAAGGTCAGACCAAAGGGGTGGGGTAGATCTGTACCAATCAGCACCTAGGAAATCCCAATAACTAGATTATTTTTTGGTCTAGTCTCCAATTTGTACACAGAACTGAAAAACAATGTTGTGCTGCAGAGTCTCACCATTCGGTCAGCACCATCGAGTTTGGCAGTTTCTATGGTTTTCATGCCAGCGTCTGCCCAGTAAAGCCTTTCTAGTTCATAATCAATAGCCAAGCCATTGGGCCAAGTGAGATTGGAGGAGATGATGACCATACGTCCAGAAGCATCCATGCCAGCACGTTCTATCTTCGGATTGGCACCCCAGTCTGTCCAGTACATGAATCTAAAGTGGAAAAGAACTTGTATATTATGATTCAGAAACTAAAAAGGAAGAACCCTATGGTCAGGTTGGAACACTAAGCCAGGAGCAAAAAATCCAAACAGTCCTTACCCTCCTACAGGATCAACCACAATGTCCCTTGGCCGGTCCAGGTTTTCCCAAATCAACACACTGCGCATGGATCCATCAGTATTGGAAACTTCAATGCGATCTGTCCCTAAAGAAAAGGAATGAGAGGAGAAAATTTAAAAAAATGCAAAATCTTTCAAATTCAATTACTATTTTACATAATTGTACACAACATGCATTTCTTTAGAGGTCAATTACATTTTTTTCGGAGTACAGAAAACTACTAGCTGACCTTATCAGAAATTGTCAATAGGTTATATTATGAAGACAAGAAGGAAGATTTTAGTAGTCCAGATAGGGAGAGCAGCCTAGGATGACAATGTGTTCCCAATAAATACCAGTACAGGGATAGAATATTCTCACCCCAGGACAGAAAGTGTTACTAACAGAACCATCAGCTGAGAAATACTTTATATTGATTTCTCAAGAAATGTAAGACTTAAAATGTTTCTATGCAGAGTCCTTTATAGCCATTTTCATTTTTATCTTTATAAGGACAGAAATAGTGAAATGTCAATGATATGCTGAACAATTAGTACAATTTATTGAAGCAAAGATCCAATGAAGGGCAAGGTGAGCCACAAACCTGCACTGGGCTGATTGAAGACAAAAAGCATCTTATTTGTAGCAAACACATACTTTCCATGTGTTTCTTTTAAAGCAGGCAGCTGGAGTCTAGCACATTTTTTAGTTAAGTTAGCTAATTTATTTTATTTTGCCCAATGTTGTTTACTTTGTTTGTTTAGTTAGCAGTATGATGCATATGGTGATTACACTGGTAAAGTACAATACCTGCATCTGTCCAGTATAGCTTCTTGGTAACCCAATCTATAGCCAGTCCGGCCGGACTTTCCAAGCTTGTATCTATGATGACCTGATGACAATAAAGAAAAAAACTTCATGTTATTGTCTTTTACTTTTCCTATAGAATTTGTAGAACTTTTAGGTCCTAAATATAATACCAAGGTAAAGATAATTCCATTAGATAGATTATGTCCTACTTTTATTTGTGTTTCCCAGCCTGGTTATGTCCAGCTTGTTATAGAACACCTTCTCCCCTTTCTTATCAAGCAAAAGGTGTAAAATCTTTATCAACATTTACAGACCAGTTGGTAATCCTAATTACAGGGACCTTTATAACACCTAACCCTCTGGACTGATGTGTTGCACTTAAAAAAAACATAAAAGGGGAAACCTAAAGCTACGTACAGAAGTCTAAGGTTCCCGCCCGATAATCAGCTCAGGGCTGATATCGGACGAGAATCTGGCATGTGTACAGCGCCAGTTGTCCATCATCCAAAGGACCGTGCTGGCGGATCTACAGACGATGGATGGCAAACGATCCTAATGCAAGGGAAGGGGGAGAGCGCGCAGCAGGGTGCCGCTCCGTCATTCTCCCCTCTCCATAAAGCAGTACATATGTATGTATATATATATATATATATATATATATATATGTATGTACAGCACTCGTTCATGCATCGTGCAGTCCTTAGTCGTTGGAAAGGTTCGTGAAACATCCTTTCCAACGACAATAATTGCACATGTGTATGCAGCTTTAGAGTCTAAAACTCAGCCATTGATATCCAAGGGAGTAAAAATAGATCTTTGGTGTGCAGACCATTTTATTTTTTTCATATAGCCTGGCAAACAGAATGCTAGCAAGAACAGAAACTTCTGCAATGTTAGAAATAAACATGATATAACACAGAATTAGTATTTAGGGGTGAAAATTAAAGCAATGTCTCCAAAGACATAGCAGGATGAATAATTATAATTGCAAGGATAAGAAAGAAAAACCTATTTCTTTTTCAGCTAACCTCTTACCTCTTGCCCACTGCCATCTGACTTTGCACGGTTGATGGAGTCGGTGGTGGTGTCGCTCCAATACATATAGTCATCAGAAGAATCCCAATCCAGCGCAACTGCACTGCGCACATTGGACAGAGGGATGACAAAGTCGGAGAGGTCACTGGTGTCAAAGCTAATCCTCCGGATGTCCGTCCTTCGAGCAAAAAGCAGGAACTTGTCAAGACCTGATCGAAGGTCAAAGGTCATCATCTTAATACTTTCAGGTTCAAAATGGCACAAAGAGTAATTGCAGGAGTTCTTTTTTTTTTTGGATGAATGGGGGTTATTACAATGATTTATTGGGGATTGCCTTCATTTATCTGTATACAATAAAGCCCAATACAAACAATCACATTTATCAAAGGGTTTAAAATAACAATCTGGTTTGCCTTTAAGACAATCACATTCGCTGTTTCATTCAACAACATTGATACTCTAATCAATCAATCCTGATTGCTTTTAGGTAACACGGATAGTTATTTGGTCCAATATTCCTTTATACTTTGTTGGGTATTGCCCACTGCAGCCAATTCATTTCCAACAGTACTCTTCCTTTTTAAAGCTGAACTTGGAACCTGACTGTGGGAATCCCAATTGGCTGCCATAAACTATAAATTTAAAAATATAACCAGTACAATTGTGTAAATGGCTAGTTTAACAAGATAACAAATTCACACTTGTAATTGTTCATACACTGAAGTGTAACAAAGGATCAAATACACATCATGCTGAACTATGAAAACAAGCAGTGGAATGGGGAATTGTGGGCAAGTCACGTTAATCATCACTTCCCAATTACTAAACGAAATCATATTATACACATCTCAGACACCACTACACTATTTAAGAATAAGACACTTACTTAAGGCGCAAGTCTTGGTCCCAGTCTTCCGGAAACCAGTGGGGCAAGCACAAGTGAATGAGTTACCACTGGGAAGACAAAGGTGTGAGCAGCCTCCATTGTCAGTGCCACATCTGTTTTTGCCTAATGGGAAATAAACATAAAGATGGATAAACTAGCAACTGGAAAATAACAAAAGATAATTCTCAAAGACCAGAATATACTTCAATGAGGTTTCTGTATATGAATTTTTAATAGGAAAGCACTAAAAATCCAATAATCAGTCCCTGGGCTAGAAAATTTGAAAATTGCACCCCAGGTCGCTATTAGACTAAGGGTGCGTACACACGTGCAATAATTGTCATTGGAAACGAATGATCAACGACAGATTGTTCGATAATTGTTAAAAAAAAAAGTGCACAACTACTGCACAACGGCGCCGGCGAACCAGGAATCTCGCTGGAAACGAATGACCGTCCTGGCGGATCTGATTGGGCGACGATCGTTCATAAATCTATTGTGTGTATGGTCGTTCAGTGATCGTGGATTGTTTTGTGATACACTTTCTCCTGTACACGTCACAATAATGTGTACATTATTGGTGGATTATATTTGAACGATCGTATCGTTACAGCATGTACAAAATTGTGCACAATACAATTGTTCAAAATAATCGGGAATACCCATTGATCGTTCATTTTCAAACGATAAATTATTGCACGTGGGTACCTAGCCTAAGCCAAAGATTCCAGATTAGGAAAAACATTGCAGGACACTTAAGAAGAACAGACAATTGGAGCTCCACATCAACACTCATTTTACCCTTTATAAAACCTAAGTGATCCCGGTTGTAGCCACTGTTTTACGGAACTAAGAGGTTTAATAAAGAGATTATAATAGATTAGATTATAGTACTATGGCAAATTAGCGTAATTGGGATTTAAGAGGTACTACAGAGCCCTACTGTGAAGCTCTATACAGACATCTAGCTAAAATTGTTACTGCTACTGCTATGGCTGCATGCAAGAGACCTGTACAATTTTGCATGGAATTATAAAGCTACCCAATTATAAACATGGCATGAATGGACAGCAACTTCATAATCCATAAGGAAACTTTTAATCCATAGATGCTCCCTTTGTGTAGTTATGAGACTCATGTTATATACACAATGAAACAAAGAAATGTTCTTGTTCCATTGTTGCCTCACCTGCTGGCTGCCTCTGTGGATGCAGAGTGTGAATGTCCATAGGAAAATGAAGTTTACTACGTATAACCTCTTGGTTCTTTCCAGTGAATTTATTAGCGCTGTTTATGCTTTTAGTATGCCAATCGGTCCAGTACAGACTGTCCTCAAACACAGTGATTGCAAATGGGTGCGGAAGTCCTGTTGGGACAGAAAAGAGAAGAGAATGGGTCACCTACAAGGTAAGTGATGCTCAAGACCACCAAAAAACATGACTAGACTTATTCAGCCTGATTTATTAAAGCTCACCAAGGCTGGAGAGGATACACTTTCATCAGTTAAGCTGGGTGATCCAGCAAACCTGGAATGAATCTGGTTCAAGAGTGAACATCGTTGCTAACAAATAGCAAATTAATTCAAAGAAATCCATTGCTGGATCACCTCCAAGTGTATCCTCTTCAGTCTTTATGATCTTTAATAAATCAGGCCTATTCTTTGAAGCTCAAAATGTACCTAGAGTAACCAACAAGCTATAGGCTGCTAAAGTCCTAATAAAAGTTAGAAAAGTAACAAACATCTAAACTCTTGCAAAAGGCAATACATTTATGATTTCTCCATTCTGACTACTAAGGACTTATCATTTTGCAAATTTCACATACCTTGGCTGATCACAGCTTTGCGATTAGATCCATCAAAATTGGCCCTCTCAATAACATGGTGTTTAGCATCCACCCAGTACATACGTCTTCCAGCATAGTCAATAGTCAAGCCGTTGGGCCAGAAGAGATGTGTATCTGCTATGACACGTCTATTGGAACCATCCATGCTAGAATATTCAATCCGTGGTGTATTACCCCAATCTGTCCAGTAGATAGTGCTAGAAAAAGACAAAATATATATTAATTTATTGTATACAGGTAGTCCCTGGGTTAAGAACATCCGACATACAGACGACCCCTAGATATGAACAGGGATTTCCTGCTCGCTCCTGTGCAGAACGGAGGCTTGAAGGGGGGAGGAGCAGTTTGCATGACTTGCTGAAGAAATCTTTTGCTAAACACAGCTGAGGTTGTGGGTGATCTTAGGGGTGTGAGCTCTTTCTGCAGCCTCTTGTAACTCTTTAATGACCAAGACAAACTCTGCAATTGTTGCTTTTTGCATATCAAAGCACAGCTTGCTCCAGCAGTTAATGAATGTCTAGGCTCCAAAAATTTTGTTTAGCTAAGAGTGAGGATTTTATACAGTACCTGACACCACCCTGCCTAATAATATGTTGAGACAAACATCTGTCCTAATTGCATTTATTAAAATAATGTACCTGTTCCAACTTACATACAAATTTAACTTAAGAACAAACCTCCAGTCCTTATCTCGTATGTAACCCGGGGACTACCTGTATATTGGGACAACATGTTACCAATCAACATGCTTTTAGAGAGTAAGAAGAGTTCAGATACCTACAGGAAACTTGCATAGAACTCCAATCCGCAGATGCATGGGAATTAAACCCAGATCTCCGCTACTGCATGGCAAGCTTACTAATCACTCAGTTTTGCCATGCCATAAGGCTTATTGTCAATTAGAAAAAAATAAAATACATTGCTTTAATATTTATGGGAATTAAAAGCTTTTTTTCTGAAATGATCACAGTTGGTTTTACTGATTCAGGTGTCCTAGTGGTAAAATCTCAGTACTTTAGGCTGGCCACAGGCAGAAATATTTACTCCTAAGAACAGCTGGCAAGAAGATATCGGCTGCTCAATGAGTGACACGTGCAGAATTTTAATCCTTTCCTAAGCTCCATAATGGTGAAAATTATTAAGTCCACGCACTACCTGACCAACCGGATTGTCTTCACCAAATGGTCAGGAATAGCCCGACAACTGGGCGTATCATTGTTTATATTATTTTTTTTTAATTTTCCTATTATAGTGATAAAATATTAAATTACAAGCTCTTTAAACTATAATTAGCTATTTTAGCTATTGGACAATTCAATACATGCAGCACTTTGGGCTTCTGTATATACACAGCCTTCTGTTTGATGAGGCTTTATCAGTAAAAACATACCCTTCCATTGGGTTCAGAGCTATGGCTCGTGGCTTCTCCAGGTTCTCCCATAGGATAACTTTACGATGAGACCCATCTAGATTTGATACTTCAATACGAGAGGTTCCGGAATCTGTCCAGAAGAGCTTATCATGAATCCAATCAATAGCCAGACCACCTGAACAAAAAAGGAAGACCAAAAGAAATGATGAATTTCCTAAAAAATTTAATGCACCAGTTATTGTAGCCTTGAGACCTTTTTGCTAAAATGACTATAAGTAGCTGTATTGTTGTCAAACATCATTTGGTATACAGAAATAAGCCGATCCTTAGGTATTTTAATGGTTAGGTAAACTAATTTAGCCAGGAGACACAACATAAAAGCACTTCCTGGTGTACAATGGAAATGTACCATTTGCTCCAATGTTTCCCTATCCAGTTCAATAAGTACGTAGGGTCTCCAGTTTGATGGAGTGCCTGGTTGGAAGGCAAATTATTATGTCAGCCCACAACCATTTCCCAAAACAGGTCAAGGTAAAAACCTTATAGGGTATGCAGCAGCAACATGTCCTGTAAGGTTTTTTTTTAGTAAACAATGATATCATTGCAAGGATAGCAGGGAAAAGGGACCTTTACAGCCAAGGGCAGACAGATAGGGAGGACGAAGATCCCCTCCGATCATTCTGTGGCTGAAGATCTCTTTCGAACATTTTCTGGGTGCCGGAGAGCAAGATGATCCTCTCCTTTTCCTCTCTGGGTGCCAAAAAGGATGAATATCCCCCTCCGATCATAAATGATGAATAAAATTTCCTCTGATCATTCTCCGGCAGCCAGACAGGATGATGATCCCATTCAAATACATTCCCTGGTTGCCAGAAAGGATAAAGGTCCCCTCTGATCGTTCTCTGGGTGCCAGGATGGATAAAGCTCTCCTCCGATCATCCTCTGGGTGCCAGGATGGATGAAGATCCCCCCTGATCATTCCCTGGGTGCCAGAAAGGATAAGGATTCTCCCTGATTATTCCCTGGGTGCCAGAGAGGATAAAGGTCCCCTCCAATCATTCTCTGGGTGCTAGGATGGATAAAGCTCTCCTCCGATCATTCTCTGGGTGCCAGGATGGATAAAGCTCTCCTCCGATCATTCTCTGGCTGCCATAAAGGATAAGGATTCTCCCTGATTATTCCCTGGGTGCCAAGGAGGATAAAGGTCCCCTCCAATCATTTTCTGGCTGCCAGGATGGATGAAGATTCCTCCCCCCCCGATCTTTCCCTGGGTGCCAGAAAGGATAAGGATTCTCTCTGATTATTCCCTGGGTGCCAATGAGGATAAAGGTCCCCTCCGATCATTCCCTGAGTGCCAGAAAGGATAATGATTCCCTCCAAATATTTTCTGGGTGCCAGAGAGGATAAAGGTCCCATCCAATCATCCTCTGGCTGCCACTGAAAACAAGTCATGGAAAACCTCTAAAAGACACAAGGAAAATGCCAACAGACTCTGTGATGCACTTTACCTTCTAGTAGTGCCCTCAAAAATTGGTAAATGGCAACTGTTAATGCAACCCATAACTGGAGATAGTATTCCTTTAAGTTCCCTAGTGTAGTGCACTGCCAGCCTGAAGTATGTATTATTGTTGTGTTATATTCCTCCTATATATTTTGCTCCAACACACCTGGACTCTCAAGACCTGTAGACACCACCTCTTCCACATTGCTGCCGTTCAGGTTAGCACTCATAATACGGTCCAGGGTAACATCTGACCAAAACACTAGCTCATGGCGGTGATGAAAATCCAAAGCAATGGCGTTTTCCAAGTTATTGAGCAGCAGTGTGTATTCTGAGCGATGCGGAAGCACCTGCCGAATATCAATCCTATTGGCAAACAGCAGAACTGGTTCTGGGCCTAGGGAAAAACACATCACAGGTTCCAAATAAATATGGTATAAAGTCACAGATTGTAGAATGAGAGTCATCAAGTTGTAAGCCTTACCCAAGGCCTTGCAGCTGCGTTTGTCTGGTCGCAGTTGGTATCCGGCCTCACAAAAGCACTGGAAGCCTCCTTCTGTGTTGCTGCATCCCTGACTGCAATATCCTTCATCTGCACACTCATTGACATCTGGGTGAAGGAAAATCACAATCACAAAAGGGCCACATTTACGTGTTCCATCAGACGACTCACTCACTGGGCCCAGTTACAGTGCAACAAACCCTTGCGGTTTTTGTGTATGAAAACCTCAACAATGAATTTTTTTTTTGGTCTCCCGAGTCTGCAGGGAGGTGTTCCATAAAATTTACATTATAGAAATGGGGAAAGGGGAAGGTGTTCCGCACTCTGACCACACATCCCCACCTATGTGACAATGCTGCTTCTCTATAGATAAAACATACTCCCAGCTAACTGAAACATGTCATTTTTGTGAACCACATGGCAATAGTCTGCAGCTGTGTGCAAAAAATGGTTTCCTAACCACCCCAAATCACCTGAATTGATGAGGTTGGACCACAGTTAAGTTCAAGGCAGACCGCTGTGGTTCTCCACGGTCTGAACAGTCTCTTAAAGTATGTAAAGTCTCAATAACTTTTGTTGTTGTTATAGACTTTTTAAGGGCTAGTTCACACAAATGTTTTTTATGACATTTAGAGGTAGTGGTTGACCGCCTACCTTTCTTTGTTGAATTGGGAACAACTTGCTCTATCATTGAAACAAATGAGAGCGTTTATTGAGGCAGTGATGGTGCATCATTAAGTCCTGCATTCTTCGCATATGGCTACCAGTTTCAAAAAGAGCTAATTTTCTGGATAAAATTCTGGCCTTCCCACTTCTGTACTTTGTAAAGGACTGTATGCAAGTCAGACCAGCCTTGACAGTCCTTACCTGCACACTTGTTATGGCTCTATGACTAATGAGCAAAGTGTGGGCAGGATAGTGGCTCAGTGGTTAGCACTCTGACCTTTGCAGCACTAAGTCCCATGTTTGAATGACAGCCATGACTCTATCTGCATGGAGTTTGCAGGTTGTCCCCGTGATTGCGTGAGTTTCCTCCGGGTACTACGGTTTCCTCCCACATCCCAAAAACATGCAGTTAGGCTAATTGGCTTCCCTCTAAAATTGACCTTAGACTGTTTTAAAGACATCTGACTATGGTAAGGACATTAGATTGCAAGTTCCTTTGAGGGACAGCTAGTCACATAACTATGGACTTTTTAAAGTGCTGCTTATGTCGGCGCTATATAAATACTGGATAAAAATAGGTTCAAAAGGTAAGCCAGGCACTTGGTTGCAAGAGGGGCCAGCAATAGTAGCCTCCATGTTTTTTTCATAACAGTTTGTATTTAAAGTGCTTACAATACAATAAAATCAGACTATCTGAACATTCCTAAATGGTGCACCCCAGTTCCATTCACCTTGGCATGATCGTCCATCTTCCATAAGCCTGTATCCCGTCTGACAAGTACACTGCACCAGGCCGCGCACTGTCTGGCACTTTTGGGCGCAGCCTCCGTTGTTGTGGTTGCAGTTCTCTTCTCCAGTTCGTGGTCCTGTGGCAAGAAAAATATATGTTGTTAACTGTGAAAAGACAATGCAAGATGCAATGACAATGTGTAAAATAAAAAAAGCCTGCACTGTGACTGCACTGTGAAATGTCTATTTAAAGTGAAGTGATAGTTTCTCTTGAAGGAACCACCCTCCACCTGCTGACACTAATCTTCAATATGCTGTCTGTATTAGTCTGTCATTTGCAATCCCTATTTAATGTACAGCGCTGCGTAATATGTTGGCGCTATATAAATCCTGTTTATATTTAATGTACAGCGCTGCGTAATATGTTGGCGCTATATAAATCCTGTTTATTAATAATAATAATAATAATAATAATAATAATATGTTTTCCTACTGATCTGTCTAAGTTCCTGGGAAATCCCTGGTACTTTGGGGTATTGGAAAACGTGTGACCTTCTTCCCCTTCCTCTCAGGATGCGGCGCTCGGGCATAGAAGCCGCCAGGCAAGCCTGAGCAATCATGTTTAGAAATGGAGGGAAGTCATCAACCTTGAGGTTATGCAGAATTTGGACTCAAGACTCAAAGGAATGTTGGTGTGGAATGGTTAAGGTATCAGTGAGTAGAAGTTGGAAGGGTGTCACTTGCTTTGATGTCCCCAAGCAAACAGAGCGAAAAGCAAAGCTTGTCATGTGCTTTATAAATGTGTCAGAAGTTTCCTTTTAAAAAGCAGCTTTATGATTATAATATGGCTTTACTGCTGCGATATTAACTGGTCCTTCAGTCAATATATATATAAAAAAAAATGACTAATACTAACGGCAGTTTTGATGTGGGCTCTCGTCGCTGCCGTCACCGCAATCATTTACTCCATTGCACAGTTTTCTTTGTCCGATGCAGCGGCCATTACTGCACAAGAACTGGTCCTGAGCACATTGTGGGGTCCCTGTAAAGGATGAGAAACAAAAGATTAATATGGAAAGTAAATGACAACAGCAACCTGTCATATGAAAACTATCATTTTGTTAAAGAATTTAACCTTTACATAGCAGCTCTGGACACCATCATCAGCCTCCAAAACCTTATTCGTGACCTTACCCAGCTGCTGTTTCTTCCGATGAGCTGCTTACAATATCTTTATCTATCTGACCTGACCTTTCACCTTCTATTCTTGACCAAGCCCCATTCCCACTGCCTGACCTGACCTCTCTCATTGACCTTCTACAGCTTTCCTTTACTCTTACACCTTATGATTTACTATCCATCTCATTGTATTCCTGCACACCCTATTGTCCTTATAACCTGACCTAGAATATGCTTTTACTCTGTTCAGCCTGTTCCCTCACATTCTTGGTATACATCGTCCATGAGTTAAATCTGATCCTTTAGAGTCATAGTACATTCTTCTCCTACGCCAAGACAGGTCCTTTATATTTTCCATATGACGAGGCTTCATACATTCACTGCCAGAGTTTAACCCAATTCCTTACATTCTTAGAATGAGCTAGCTCTATATATTCCTTCTTTGGTTTAAGCTGATCCCTTACATATTCTGTATGACTATCCCTATGCGTACGCTTCTCCTGGGTTTAACCTAATTGCTTACATTCTTAATCTAACCCAGACTTATACATTTTCCATCCTTGGTATAAAAGAAATACTTGTGTTCTGACACAATTTCCAAAAGGCAGATCAGTAGCTGCTTTAATGTCTTCCATACCGATCCCCAATATTCTCAGTATGACCTGGTTATGTGCAATACCCAGTGTTCAAACTAATCCTTTTCACGATTAATATAACCTGTCCTTGAATATTCATCTCGTCAAAATAACCTGATCCTTGACATTCTCAGTATGTTACAACCTTCTGCATTTGTCTCCAAAGTATACCCTGATCCCATACATTTCCAATATGGCATGACCTTGTGCATTCTAAGATTCCCTGTCCCAATTGTCCCTTTCCTAAAGCGTACCTAAACTTAGTAATTTCCCTTAACATAAAAGGGTAGACAACCCTTTTATGTAAGGTAAAATATCAGATTTTTTTTTTAAGTGCAACACCCCTTTTTACACATCCTGGGAGGCTCTTGGGTGCTTCCTCCGAGCATGCCCTAGCATCTCGGGCATGCACAGAGCCTTTTCGTTAGAAGAGAATAATTTGCCGATCTCACGCATGCGCAGTAAGATTGGCAAGTTTTTTTTCCATCCGATCTTGTGCCTGGGTCAGGTGACGTAGGATCAAGAACCTGGAAGAAGTGTCGAAGATGGCGGTGCTCAGAGCGCCAGCTCTGTAACGACGCAGGACCCGATGCAAGACACCCCTGGATGGATCAGGCTGAACTGCGGGATTGAAGGTGTGTATTTTTTTTTTTTTTGGCAGATTTTAGTTTAGTTCCTCTTTTTCATTTCCCCACTCAGACATCATCTCCTTCTCACCTGTTTTCTCACAACCCTTCTCATCGCTGTTATCGGAGCAATCGTCCTCTCCATCGCATCTCCAGGAAAGGCGAACGCAACGGCCTGAACTGCAGCGGAACTGGTCTGCTGTGCACACTGAAGTTGCTGTGGGGATGCAACAGAAGAGTCTTTCATCAGATCAAATAGCTACAAACCATAGATCACGGTCTGATAGTCAAAAGATTTATGGAGTGGCTCCAATACATGATCGGACAGACAGACTAGGTGTTCAGAGTTCAACCTAGAACATTTCTTAAGCCGGGTGGGAAGAAATTGTAGGGCCGGTGGCAGTCCTTGTATTGTAACCTAACTCTTTAATAACCACCCAAAAATAGCCGGATGGTTACTGTGTGGCGTGCCTGGCTAAAAGCATTTAGAGAGAACACTGGTGTTAAACAAAGCAACCAATTTTTACCTTTTCTTTTGTAGATCATAAACTGAAACATGACGACCAATTGGTGGGTTTGGGAAACACCACTAACTATATAGATTTTTAAAAATGAGCTCTTAGGAGTTTGGTTTGGATTGTTGCAGAGAAGTGTTTTATATTGTACTTACTGCAGTTCCTTTCATCCGATTGGTCATCACAGTCTGCATCACCGTCACAGCGCCATCCAGAGTTTATACACAGACCGCTGTTGCACATGAATTCACCTGAGCGACATGGCTGATGGGATGCTAAAAAAAAAAAAAAAAAAAAGGTAAATATTTATGTAATGTTAATACAAGGGCTGCAAATAGGAAATGTGTGTAGTTGTAAAAATGACAAACACAGAGGATAAAATCCCGGCGCCAGGTGATAAGCACGAACAGAGGCAGCAGGTAACTGACTGAGAACCAAATCAGATAAGAGGCACAAAGAGCCCGGGGGAAGTAGGAAAGAACTGCGATAACAGAAGGAGACATAAAACAGCAGCGGCACTTACAGCAGTCTGATTCATCAGACCAGTCTCCACAGTCGTCGTCACCGTCGCAGTGATATATATCCAAGATGCAGCGGCCATAGGCGCATTGAAACTCTTCTGCACTGCAGCTTGGGGCTGGAATGTCAGAAGCTAGGGGAGAAATGATAAAAATGCATAATAACCATTACATTACAGCAGAAAACTTTTTCTCATAGTTTTGGATGGATTGAAGGATTAGAACTTCTGTAGGGACTTTAATGCTATCTAGGTCATCGTTGGAGAGATTTACCGTCATGTTCTGTTCTGCTGATAACATAAGACAAGAACTAGAGGAAACTTCTACAATTAAGCCACAGAAAAGAAAAATGATCTTATGGGGTTTCTAATATAGGAAAGCATCTACTTCTGTGTTGCTGTTGATGAGATACCCCGTGTCCTGTCTGGTAAAACTGTGTTAGCAGGAACGTAAGTGAAGGTAAATCTCTACAATTAAGTTCTATATGGCAGGGAAAACCTGATAGGGGTTCTAAACACCATCTTCCACTCTTCTTACCACTAAGCCTACATATACACGTCATGTGTGCAGCAGTCGCCCAGCATCGTCCATTGATCCATCCTGATGGATCTATGAATGACCAATGGTGAATGACTGCAGTACAAGTTAATAGAGAAGAGCACAATAGGGTGCCACTTGCTCCTCCTCCATGTCCGCTTTCCATAGAACAGAACTACGCTGTGTGTACAGCGCTCCATTGTTCATCTGTCACTCTTTTGTCCTTGAACGTGTGTATGCAGCAAGTTTCAACTGGACTTTTTCGGCCAGGCCACTACAAAAATAATAATCTTCTATAATTCTATGGGACCTATCGTCTCTGAAATTTATAGAAATCTCATCAGCAGTTCCATTTAATTTCTATAATGTTTAGTTTAACTTACGACAGTTCTCCTCATCCGATCCATCCTTGCAGTCAGTGTCGCCATCACAGAACCAGTGTTCAGCAATACAGCTCCCATCCGAGCACCCAAACTCCTTCTCTGAACATTTTCTCATATCTAAGAGAAGAGAAACATCAATAACAAAGATTGGATCAAAGCATGATATTCTAAACAGGTACAAGAACAGAAACAGGTGAAACAAGTCAATGCAATGGTTATTAAATGCAACGGTTGAGGAAGTGGATTGTTCTCAGTAAGTCAGCTGACTATGAAAATGAATAAGAATAGGTTCTCATGAGTTTTAAAGCAGGCAAAAAAAGCCATTTCTACTAAATTTTGTTTTGGTAAAAAAAAAAATAAAAATAGGCATGCCAAAGCATACTTTAAATGCATGATAAGTTAATAGCATTCTGTACACAAATCTAAAGATATAAATAATAAAATAATCCTCTACAGGAAACTCTTCTATTGCAATCCCTCAGGCTTCTTGCTCAACAACTGAGATGGTACAAAAGGAATGCATTGCATCAGTCATTTGACCCATATAGATGGATTCTAAGGTGCTGTAAAGTGCAACCACACTGTAGCAAAAGAAAGCTAGAAGAAGAACCTGTATATGAGCAAACTGCAAAAAAACAACTGACACACAATAGTAAGATTTTTTTTTCTTTAAAGCTGTTCTTTTTACATGTACTATGCATCTAAAAAAATGAAAAAAGCTTTAAATTCCATTTCTAGTTATTCTCTACAATGACCTAAGAGTCTGTTGGAAATGCCAAGATCAATGCATCTGCAATGGTTTGATCTAATACAGTAGTCAGCCTGACTTTCTTTCTTCTTAGGTTATGCTTAAAAACAAAACCCAGAAGCAGTAAAATTCAACAAACATTAACCACTTTCCTTAACCTTAAACTCTTCAAGATCAAACGTTTGTTCGGGCAGACACTTTTTCCTTTACATTTATGTAAATAATGCTATATCATACAATCTGGGAATGCGGCCAAAGGCGACAGTTTAAAAATTTATTGTATCTACTCTCAATGAGAAATACAGCGGGATAACAAGGATATTTAGATCTGGGGGAAGGCAGAAAAGGAGAATCATACATATATAGCATTACAGCAACAAAGCTGCGCTCTTTCCTCTTGCATAGTTATTACCTCCGGGGACCTGGCTTACTTCTTCATCGGGATCCTTCACTAATGATATTTGCTCCTCTAAGCACTCAGACTCGGATATATACAGCTTGAAGGTCCATTCTAAGTGTACAAGTTTATGTAAATCTCTTCTCCTTTCCTGATCTTGTACACCTTTTGTATCAGTCTTGGAATAGTTTTAGAGAATAAGCTCTAATGTCTAAATGTTGTGTACTGCTAATTAAGAAGTCTTAAAAAATGAAGGACAATTGCCATTAGATAAATGAGAGATGGGAAAGATCAAAGAGCTGTCCTGCTCTACTGTGCTGGTCACATCTGTAAGAAGTTTGGGTTCCCCTTTACTTAGTTACAATGCTCTCCAGTGCAGACAGGGGGTGAAAATCTCTGGGGACCCCAAAAATCTATTCTTGGACTTTATATCCCAGTTGGTCGTAGTCCCAACAGCATCCTGTACAATATGCAGGACCAGCTCCGATGTCAACCTGTACAATGCAGGACCAGAAGACCAGTAGATTTGGTCAAGGATTGAAACAATTTGTCAAATAATAAAAATGATTTTAGGAAATCCATTCCAGGTTAGCATTTTAATATTTTTGCACACTATGCAGTGTTCTCCCCAGCCCCTTTTACCTGGGCACACCACCCAGCACTTTTCAGTAACCACCCCGGCTGTTTTTGGGTGGTCACTAAAAAGTTGGCCACCTACACACAGCTTCTTCCCACCTGGCGTAAAAAATGGAGAATACTGCTATGAAATATATTGAATTTTTATTGCAGGTTCAGGTAGCACTGATTCCACATTGGCTAGTCTCTACATCGCATCCTATTTCAAGGTCAGCATCCCACAACTGCTGACTCCAATCAGATACAGTAAGCACAATGACCCTGACACACGGTCGGGGTGGAAGAAATCAGATCACATTTCAATTTTAGAACGGTCTATTGGGTTCATAATTCTCACTTAGTTCTAAGTTGTTTTTAGAACAGTGTTTCATCTAATTACCGAGCACTATAAATTTAAGGCAGAATATTATATTTGGAATATACATGAAATAATTAGGAGCGACTTACCGCATTGTTCATCGCTGTTGTCCCCACAATCGTTGTCGCCATCACAGTGCCACAGGCTGCGGATGCAATATCCATTCTGACAAGAGAATTCATCTTCTTCGCACTCTCGAGGAGCTGCAAGGCCAAACGTGCCACATTAAAAAAAGAAAAAAGATCACAACATATTCCTTGTTCCCTGAGTTTTTCTCATTCAATCTAAAGTATATTCATACGAAGGAGGTACTCCTGGCACCCTTTGCATTACTGTCACTTGGTTAAAACTGGGCAGCACAGTGGCTCAGAGGTTAACATTTATTTCTTTGCAGTGCTCGGTGCCAGGTTTGAATCTCGGCCAGGACACTATCTGCATGGAGTTTGCAGGTTCCTCCCGTGTTTGTGTGGGTTTCCTCCCACATTTCAAAAACAAGCAGTTAGGTTTGTTGGATTTCTTTCAAATTGTCACTAGAATTGTTATTGACATATGACTATGGTAGGGACATTAGATTGTGAGCTCTATTGAGTGACAGCTAGTGGCATGACTATGGATTTTTTAAAGCACTGCTTAATATGATGGTGCTCTATAAATACTTGTAAATAAATAAAAACCTGACACTTCAAGGAACATTTGACATTCTTTCTACAATGCATTTCGCTGCATAAAGTAAATGCATTGATTTTGCAAAGAAATTAGAAGCAATCTGGAGTGCATGCACAATTCTGGTGACTTTGCTGGGCAGTGAAGGGCATTTGTAAAGCAAGCATGGCAAGTTTAGGAATCCAAGGCATCTAATACAAAATATGTTAAAATACAACATCAGATTTGCACTAAACACCTTTCACATATTTACATAAAAATGAGTGTTTTGTTGACTTCCAGACTTATTTATTTCCTCCAAAAAATGAGAGCTTGCTAAATCTCTAACCATAGGTCTGTTATTGAAAATGTAGCTTTAGATATTAATTGAACTAAAATTTGTGTAGCACTTTTCCAAACAGCTGCCCTTTCATAACCAGGACCAGTTCAAAGCTCAGACGCCTTGAAACCCCCAAAACTACTGTAGAAGTTAGTAACCTTTCACTTGTTTAGTTATCAGTACTGGTTTGAGGAATACTCACGGCAGTCATGCTCATCGGAATCGTCCTCACAGTCGTTGTCCCCATCACACACCCAAGAGCGCCGAATGCACTTCCCGTTATCGCAGTGAAAGTCCAGCGGTGAGCAGGTAGGCAGCACTAAGAAAAGAAAAAGAAAATCCGTATAAAAAAAAAAAAAAAACTAAAAACTATCTAATGATACCTAATCTACTGGCCGTTTTGTTGATCACCTCCAATACTATCAGAAGTGATTTTCCTTTGACTTTTTTTTGTTCCAAGATTAGCAATGGTGGCCAACAGCGGTAAGGCAACTTCTGCTGGAGGCTGACTCACTTCTTCCCACAAGTTCCTATTGACCCATCACTATTACGGGTATACTTTCTGGCCAACAGGAAAATGTGAGAGAATCGAGAGGGCAAGCCAGCCTTCAATACTATCAGAGAGTTCTGATGTTGGTATTGGAGCATTCATGGATGTGGGGCTCCTGGATCACTGGAAGAAGGAACTAAAGGAGTGCCTGGGCAAATTATTCCCTATAATATTGGTAGTTGTATCTGAGTTTTATATACATAGCTACATATCCTGAAAATACTACAGACCCTTTTTAAAAAAAATCAATGGCATGGCGTACTATTAAGTGAGAGAAAAACAATGATCTTACTTACTTACAATGATAAACTTACTTAACTTTGATAACCATGAAACATTTAGATAACTTACTGCAGCCATCTTCATCGCTGTGGTCCCCGCAGTCATTGTCGCCATCACATTGCCATTGTGCCGGTATACACGTACATTCTCCAAACGCACTGACTGCACAAGTAAAGTGGTTTCGCCCGCATGCACACTCTGAAGATCTAGATAAACCTGAAATAATACAAAAGAAATAGTTGGTCATTATGAGATGCATGGTCTTTGATTTATCATATGATAATAGTGTGATAAGTAATAAGTGACATCATTCCTCTGTTTCCCATATTGTTTGCCTAAAGAAGTGATAGTGGGAGGGTAACAATACCAGAAACCATGGGGTTAGGGTCAAGACTACCGCTGAGCAGCACTTAGCATAATGGACATGCACATCAAAATGGTAGCAACATTGAGCTGGATGATGTGATCCACAGGTTAGTTTAATAATAGATTGGAAGTTTCTGCTTTATTATAGGTCCAATATTAGAACATGGCTATGGATATCCTTAAAAGAAGAACTTTGGCAAGGCCTTAGCATTTATATATAACAATGTCCTAACTTGCAGTAAATAAGCTCACTGATATCTGTAGCTTTGAACATAATGGAGTAATTAATTCTTAAAACAAAATCTTAGGAATTTAAAAACAAATTTAGATCTTTGAGATCATGCAGTTAGCTTTTGCTTTTCTCTGTTCCTAAATGCCATCTAAAAACTTTTCCCCCTTTTTGTGATCCCATAACTGCAAAGCCCCAATATCTCTCCCTTCCTCCGTGGACCCTTTTTTGGAATTCAGCAGCCATAGTAATATGAGAACTGAAGTGGTAATGGGAACCCATTTAAGTTGGGCTATTTACGGCTTCTCTGTAAAAGTTTAAAAAGTTCACCAAAAGAACCTCTTTGAAATTGTGATACACACCCAGAGTGAAAGTTTAAAAATTCATCTCGCTAACACAGATAATGACAACCTGACCCGATACATTTCAATGTTATCAGAAGGTTCACAAGGTATATCGTTTTAAGCAACACATTAGCTTTTGGTAAATGGATACTTTACAGGAAAGCCATGATTTTATTGTATTTCAGGTGACCTGTGAGGTGAACCGTTTTAACACCTAACACACCGTGCCCCAAGCACTATCAACTAATTTGTGAGTTCATATCTAGAATATTCTTTACACAGCTCAAAGGGTATAGATATTGGAAATAATGCTCTCTCCAAGACATTATTCACATGGGCTGTGGTCATGGTAAGCGATCAGCTGGCCATTTGTCTCAACCCTAGTTATCCCTAGTGACAAGCACTTACCCAACCCTATGGGGCTCTTACCCCCATGTATGAGAAAACTACAAATTTAACACCAGAACTACACAATTTGCTTTCTGCATAAAGTACATGCGTTTGCTGTGCAAAGAGATTGGAGAGCCGCAATAATGCGGCACGAATGCCTGTTCAGTACGTCAATGTAAAAGGGGGGGCAAATTTAGCATGATTCCTTTCTTAATCACTGATTTGGAAGAAGTGTGCAGATTAGAATGTCATAATGATGAAAACACTAACTAGTAGCTTTCTTTTACAGGGTAAAATGATAGGTTATTGCCCCATCCAACTTTAAGGAAACTCATTTGAGTGTTATAATATTATAGTATTATAAAGAATGTGATGAGATGAATTTGGGGCAGAGGGACTAGGTCTGCACAATGTCTTTATCAATGTTTCTCAACCGTTTTACCTTGGAGATAACTTTCAGGTCATTGGGGAACCCCTGCTATAATTTCTATATTCAATCTCGCAGTACATTATTGGGGTGGTCAGTGGGAAGAATGCCTCTTACATTGCTAGCCAGCAGGTAAAAACCCATCCTTAAAGATAGCTAGATAAATAACCTTATGGATCCTTTTAGATATCCCCATCCTTATAGATAACCAAATTGTTGGTAGCAGTTTCATTGCCCAAGTAACCTCTAAGAACCTCTGGAGGAACTCTAGTTGAGAAACACTGGTCTAGATACTCCCAGAAAAGAGGGACAGCTATGATTTGCAAAAGAGAGAGGGCTCCGCTTGGAATGTGACATTTCCTAGAGCAGCAGTTCTCAACCAGGGTTCCTTCAGAAGTTGCTAGGTGTTCCTCAAGCTTTGGTTGATTGACTTCCCATTTAATGATGCGTACATAGCTCTATGGCCAACACCACTTGGTAGAGCCATCTGAATGACTCTAATAATGTTTTTAGTTGTACATGAAGGTGTTATTCTTGCCAACATTGTAGTGGGGCACTCTTTCCACTGGTCACCACTTTAAAAGGCTCCCTTCCAACATTCGGTTTATTAAGGATTCCCTGAGACCTAAAACTTATTTTAAGGGTGAAAAGATTGGAAAAGGCTGAGGAGTGCAAATTGCATAGCAAGTTCAGGTCATATTGCAAGTAAATAAAAGAAAATTCTTATACAAAAAGAAAAAAAATACAGCAGTAAAGAATTAGGATTTTTTTTACTTGAATTTCTTCAAAGTTGATGACCGAGTCTCTTTAGGCCAATTTTAGTAATCTAAGCAAAAACTTTTGCCGAACAGTCATCCTGGTTTTCTCCACCAGCTGTCTTCAAAGGCTTTTGAAATTAACAAGAGGCGGCAAATCGTGCTATGTAATACTACCCTGAGCCAGAGGATCAATGCTTCTGAAATACATGACATCACGTTTGTGCCATAAACACTGTGTAAAACACACAAAACTGGAGACGGTGGGGCTTAGATCACACTCGGATTTCCGCACCAGGCTGAGGCAACGTGCTTCCCCAGCTGTCGCTGAGCTGCAGGTTGCTGACAACAAGCTTGTCAAATTCTACACATAACTCTGGTGTGATATGTAAAGCCGGTCATAGATGTAACAAAGCAGACGTGCATGGATGATCCAGTTCCCCTTAGGTTAAAACATCCGCAGAGGGCCTGTAAACGCCAAAACCATCTACACATGTCAGATAACTGTCACCTGAGATGAATTGAAAATGTGACGTGTACAGCTTCCCACACATGTCATTCATCAATCTGCCACAGGGATTGATAAATGATTGATCGGGAATGAAGGTTACTCACTCTTATGGAGAAGAGCACAGCAGGGTGCCACTCGTTCTTCCCCCTCCTTGCTCCATAGAACAGAATGGCTCTGTGTATATACACTGCTCGATCATTCATCTGTCACTGGAAACAATCACAAAAGATCTGTTCCACCAACAATAATCTGAACTCCATCGGACTTCTGTACAGGGCTTTAGGTAACGTCAATGGAGAGTAAGATAAAAAGCCACCAACCCTGGCTTTTTGGGTAAGGCAGGAGAAGTGGGGGTGATTTGTCTACCCATTTCCCCAACAGGTTGGTTATGTGGAGGTATAAATTCAGCAAGAACCCCCCAGGCTGGTTCAAAGGTACCCCCTCCCACCAAGCTTTCCTCATATCCACTACTCCCTTGGCTTATCCCCGTTTAGTATTTCCACTACTTCCCATGCACAAACACTTTTTTACCATATGGACAGACAAAATATAAATGACCCTCAATACTTGCCAATGCAAGCAATCCTTTCAGATGTCTATTTGATCAATTTAAATTAAGCTTTGCAATGGACTACAAGTACTTGATGCACATTCCACCTGTTCAGTAATCTGAATAACGTTCGATCATACCATTACATTTTTTTTTTTTTAATTTTAAGACGTAAAGTGATTCAATCACCAGACCCCAGTCCCCTTCTCTCTTTAATTTTGGATTGATATTATATCACAATATTGATGACCAATACTTTTAAAAATGGAATTGTTTTGATTTATTCAGTTTTTCCTAGTTAAAGTTTTAGAGGGTCCTGGTGTGCGCAAAGGGTAGGTCCGACCCTGTTTGGTATACATCTGAGTATGTTTGGAGTCTGATCTCATTTCAAAGCCATCAGTGGGACTTTCTAAGCACATACGGGAACCTGGAGATCTGAGCGGGTGGTCTCATGACGTTATCTATTAGGCAGCTCACTCTGAGACCATGGAGATTGGATATGCATCAACTTAAACTGGGAACTACAAACTACACTGCCAATACACACCATCAACTCAAAAAAAGATACAGTGCATTAAAGCTTAACGGTATCCTAAATTTTCAAATTCCTTTATGTGACTATGGGACTATTATTTGTATTATAGGAAATTTATATAAAGTTTAATATGTTTCCAAGTCTGATCATTTTTTATAGCATTGTTTTTGTATTTTAGAAAACACTTTAGTTTGATTTTTATTATCACCAATCCATATTGTGTTCTGCAGCCGGTTTTGCTACTTGTTTTCCACACGTACCCAGGACAATTTTTAAGGGAGCCAATTAATCTAAATGCATCTTTTGGAGATCTGTCAGGAAAACCATGCAAACACAATGATAACATGCAGAGTAAAAATTAATGATATAATTTTATTTTTATGTAAACTTTGCTTTTAATTCTGAGCCATAAGTCTTAGATCTGGCATAAAATGTATATATGGCTCAATTAAGTTTTTTTCCCTTAGAGTTGGGGATGGCTAGATGCTGTCTGATTTTTATTTTTGCACCCCTGTTGCAGATTTAACTAATAAATCCCCAAAATCCCCATCAAAAGTTTACAGTTTTGTTGGATGTTAAGATAGTTTAGTAAAGTTAAATAGGAAGCAACCAAGCTTTGACCAAGAGTTCCTCCACCTGTCCCATCATGCATCAAGCACGTCTGTGCTTCTGAGTCCATTGGTATTATTATGAACATCTTCTATAAGCCCATACTGTCTCCAAACGTCACCCAACGGACCCCATTCCCTCACCCTATATCATGCAAGATTTCCCCCTTCCCCCCACAACATCCCGTACACTCATGTATTGTTCCCCAAAGACAATGACCCCTTTATACTGTGCCTCCATCCGGGCTGTTCCACGCTGACAAGAAGGGGAAGAGAAGCAGCCGTTCTATATTATACGAGGTTAATTATTTCCACTGACAGACAATATAGACACAACAGTGCACACTGGATGAAAGTTGAGATCTCAGCTTTGCGATACTAAAATTTTATGGTCTAGGCTTTTAATTTCTAAATTCTGAAGATGAATAATTTCAGAAAAACTTTAGCAAATCAGGAATTTGTGCAAAAATATTGATCAAAATAAAAATGTTCTTAGAGGTAAAATAGGGTCATTTAAAGTTTTATGAACAGATGAAGATCATTGTGCCCAAAATAAATTTTACTTTAATCTGCCCAATATCAGCTAGTTCAGGCAACCGTCTTTAATCTATACTCGGTTTTGCAGAGGATAAAATAAATCTGAAACGGTTTAAAAGATCTCAATTATAGAAATAAAAAAGAAGCAATAAAAAAAAAGCCACTGTGTATTAGAACTAAGCAAAAAACTGGCTGCATCCATTTACTCATGGGTTCACCTGATAACCTTACTTATAGTCAATAATCAATTAATTAATTATAATTATATTTTATTTATAAACAAAATATATATATATATATATATATATATATATATATATATATATATATATTATATATAATTTAAATTGCATTTGTGTTGATTTCTCCCACTTCCAGGATCATATCATATAATTGCAGAGAATAGTGCTGATGTCTTCACATCATTGACATTCTCTGCAATGAAGAAAACCCAGACCTGGGGAAGAAGACCTTGCGTGCCACATGAAAAAAAACACACTATATATATATATATATATATATATATATATATATAGAAGGTAGAGTTGGGTCTTCACTGTCCCAAGCTGCATTCTGTAGGCCCCTGCGGGCACACATGGCCAGATACATCATAACGCTCCCCACGAGCTCTAATAAGTAAACAGCGACTTCATCTGCTGAAGTCAGGCTTGGCACATTGCCAGCCTAATTTAGCCGTTCCCTGACCTGGGTATAGACACACAATCCAATGATGACATGATGCAGATTGCAAGCTCTTCTGATCTTACAAACATAATTATAACCAAATAAAATATTTTCTTTGCCTTGCCTAAAACTGAACCACATGCACAAAAACAGGCAGCCTAATCAAACACCCCAGTATAGAACAGAAATAATATATGCACAAACACAAAGCTGCATTATCTGAGCCATGATGGATTCAATTTGCTAATGTGCAGATTGCTCTAATTCCCACCAATCAGAGGATGTAATGGATATGGAGCCACTCTGTCTCCTCACTAGCAGATCAGATCAGAGATTCATCATTGGGGGGGGCTTACTCACAACTTCCCTTACTTCTCCAATGTGCAGGGTACATATGACCTTTGTATTGGCCACCTGCAGTCATTTGGCAACTATAACCACCAGCATGTTGTGCCAGCCACTTAGATCCAAGGAGAACATAGTATGCATGGAAGAAAAAACTGTGTTTTAATGCCAAGTGATGGGAAATGAAGAACGGTTAAAATTTTATGATTTTTTTACGGACACTTTGGCATCCAATGCACCTTTACAAATGCACCATAATGCAACGTAGTACAACCAAGCATGTCCTGTGCAGATACGATAAAATGTAAACAGCACCTATTTTTTCTTGCCACAAGGTCCATTAAACCCCTTTTATTCTTACTGTGTCCTAATGCACATAAATGCCCAAAAATATGCATCCCACATCACAACAACTTGACAAAAACTGCAACCCTTTCCTATTTTATCCAAAACAAAAAAAGAATTGTCTCAAGCTGGGCTCTAGGTGCAGGCCAAAAACCAAGAAAATAGCTAAATGAAATAGATTTATGGAATGAAACTGCAGGCAAACCTCCCATGCATTTAAATTTGACCATTAATAAAGACGGACAAAAAAAAATATATCCACAGTAGCCCAAACACCGCATAAAAGTCCCTGCCTTACCCCCGCCTGAAAAGAATGATTAGTCAATAAGAACCTAAAAATATTTGCCCAAAAGCAGCGCCAGTCCCCGGGATGAATTATTGTTGCAAAGGGTTGGCGTTCTCAAAGACCAGCAGGGGGCCGCAGTGAGAAGCGGGGGCTGTCAGACTGCCCTTTGTAAGCGTGCACTGCAGGTACTGAAAGGCTATTGTGCCGTGAGCCCCACTATATGGACAGCACAACATAACCCCAGATACACAAACACACAACACGCACCAAGTGAAAAGTGTTGCTTGTTTTCATCTCTGGATGTAGCAATGGGAGGGGGAAATCTTTCAAGTGCAGGAAAATAAGGAAGGATTGTGCAAGGCCCCTTTAGAAAGACAAGGGGTTCCCTACTGTTCCTGGCCCTGCATAGCCAAGCTCCTGGGGTCTGCTTTCTGAAGCCGCTTATTATCTGGCTCCAGGGGTGAGCCAGGACTGAAACATTCCCACAATCCCCTGCAGGGGAAGATTCGCCCCGATACACAGCAGGGGGGGACAGAAAAAGGAGCAGAGGGGGAGATTACATGGCTGCAGGAGGAGGAGGCGAATGGGGGCAGCATGTTTGTGCATCAAATAAAAAGAAATAATAGACTTACTTCATAGACAGGTCTGTCCACAGGGATTTTATTTTTTAGAAGAGTTCAAACAAAGGCAAAGCGGTCACCCATATAACATTTTCACCCCCTCTCAGGGGGTTAATGTCTTTTAAAAAAGGCACAAATAAATTAGAGACTGCACACAGTTGCCAAAATGGAGCATTGAAAAAAAAGAAAAAAGAAAACAATCTCTAAATCCTAAAAACAAAACACAATGGCGTGACCTCTTAGTTCAAGCCTTGGCAATTAGACTGCAAGCTCTTGTGTGCAGCAGAGGTCTCGGTGATGGAATTTATGGGCATTCTACGCAGACAATTTGTGAACTATGGAAGGATGTAAAGAGCTGGGATAGGCGGAGATGTAACCCAATATATCGGAGATGGGAAAGGCGGATACCCTTCTGTCCATCATTCCAGATTGTTCACGGTCCAATAGACATTTTCATGCGTTGGGAGACACATGAGAAATTCTGCGATGATCACATTACTTAATGCATTGCTGACGACAAACTTCAGGATGTCATCTAAATAAAAATTAAAATTAGAATAAATCTTTTGGAAAGTAAAGCAGCCCCAATATATTTCCATCCATCCAGGGCTCAGACTGGCACAGCTTTGCCGGCCTGTATAGCCAACCTGGTGACCTAACATTATCTCTACTGAAGATAGCAGCATGATCAGGTCACCTTCCCGCCCCCAGATGATTGGACAGCAAAGAACCAACTGCAGACTGAAGAGGTAATCTCTTAATGTTAAATAAAAAACAGGACATAACATTTCGGCATTTCATGGATGTCAATTCCCTGTACAAGTTCCAAGATTTCTGCTGGGTCCCCCCATTTTTGCTGTGATATCACCAAACTTCCAGCTGTCACTCATTATTTTCTTCATGCTCCTCCCTTATCAGCTACATAAACGGCTATGCAGGGAGGGGCAGAGGAGCTGGGACAGCCTGGACCATATTAAAACTCAAAGAAGCAATGGCTATGATATGCACATTGAATGGGCGTTGTGACTCTTCTTGAAGCAGTCAAATTTGCTACCAAAATCAAAAGCACTATGCAAGTGAAAAAAATTAAATCACGGAATGGAATTATACAAGTAAAGATTCTAAATAAATGAAAACTCTGTGCTTTCACAGGCATTTTTACTTACACTGGTGACAGGGTCACTTTAAAGCTAACCTATTGCTTTGCTCAACAGATGGGTTGTGCAGTTAACCCATCCCAGAATTAGGGACAGTTGAGGTCCCTAAATGCACAGAATTTTATCTCCCTGTCGATTGAGAGCCCAGAGTCAGTAAGGGCCACAGGCAATTGCCCGGTTTACCCTACGACTAGGCTGAGCTTTCCAAATATTAATGCTTGAAAATAAGCATCACATTCATTTACCAGGAGGATTCTAGAAATATAACAGAAATCCCAATACTTCTAATAAAGAAGGAACGGAATTATATGTACAACAGACCTCAAAGACTCTAATATGGATGAGAAAGGAACAGAAGGATTTGGCAGTCTAGAGCTATTCACAAAGCCATTACTTCAAAAAGCATTCCAGCACCATGAAAAGGCAGGGTACGCTTTTAAAAAGGAGGAACAATCGAAATCCCCCAAGTACGACCAATTAACACTTTTACATCTTTTCCCTTGCAGTGGGATAATTGCAGCCCCGTACCTGACACCCATGAAAATGAGGTCTGTGTCCCTTCTACCCGCATCATACTGAATGACAGCACAGCTAACATAAGGCAAGGAAATAAAAAAATGCCATTCTTCCATTGCAATATGGGCCGGAGCTTCTTTATTTCTACTGCAGTATGCTATATGGGAGAACACAATTTAAATGTTCAGGAAACATGAAAATTTAAACCAACCTGACCACACAAATTTATTTTGCAATTTGTCCTTAGATTCAATCTAAGTTTTTATTTCAATTTGGAATTGCTGTATGATTGCCAACTGTTCTCAACCTGATACAATTCCTAAACAATTTCAGCCCTTTAAACACGATAGAAAAGTAACAACAGTTATATAAACGTCATTATTAAGTCAACAAAGAAATGAAATCATAAGTGATTGAAAAATATTAACATGGTAGAATATTTTTTTATGGTCGGAATATCAGAACAAGCAGATGAAATGTGCAGACATGTGCAGAGCTCAGAAGATAAAAGCAGGAAATGAATGAGTTCAGCATATTTGCCACCAACCAGCATCATTCTAAGCAAAAGACAACTGCCCCAAAAAGTACATCACAAAGTTAATTGCAGATTACATAACATAACCCAAATCATAAAACTCTATACAAAAAGATATTTGAATATTATTGTATAATGTAACAACTATTGAAAATTGTAATGTGATTATACATAGAGTTATATGACTATATGTATTACTAGATGACATTGTCTACCACTGTAACTATTGTAAGAACTTTCTTTCAGTACGTCTTCCATACAACTCTGAGGAAGCCCAAAAAAAACGAAACACGTCAGGTTAAATGAGCTTCATACCAAAAAACATCAAATGTAGAGTTGACAAGTCCATACCACATGTCTTGCTTACTGAGTCTTGGACAAAATTACTATTTAAGTAAGAACACTATTTAAGCCAAAAAAAACTCTTTGTTATTGCTTTTGAATTGCAGATTCATTCTTTAGTATTTCCTCCATGCCTAGTATTCAAATAACTGGATTACCCTAAAGAAAGCTGGGCTTAAAATTTAAACTCCAAGGGGAGAAAACAACTCTTGAGGTAGGACTACACCAGAACTGCATGGGTAAATGCTCATTTAAGATTATTGGGAGCATAAGGAGGACTTTTTCCTATCTTACCCCTTGTTTTTCAACAGACCGATGAACTCCTCTTCCAGCTGATGCTACATGTTGTGTATGGGCCCTCCTTCCTTACAATGATGGACCTAACTACATACATAAACAAATTAAAGCTGCCTTGCATTTGTTTGCACACCGGAGAGCCAGACCACTGTGGATAAGGAGGAATGTCACATGACAGGACTGACACACCTCCTCCTGCAAAGAGCACCAATAGCAACGCTTTTTCTCCATAATCAGGGTTGTTTATTGGTGCAATGCACAGAGGCGTGTCAGACCACTGCACACCTAGACCATTGTGTGTTAAAGCAGCAGTTCGGCTCTCCAGTGTGCTGTCCAAACAGGGAAGCTTTTACAGCACAATTATCTTATAATTAGAAGAAAAAAAAACATTCCTTTCTTGCTATGCAACTTAAGTTAACAAATGGGCTTTATTGTTTGCCTTACTTGATATATTCAGCCAAGTGACTATTACTTTCAGCTCTCATTGGACAATAATGTACCATTTCAAATGACCATAGTAGAAATCTTCCATGTTTGTTCCTCACTGGAATACTTTTGGCTGCTGTTATCCTCACTTTTTCCTTTTTATACACCTATTCCAAGATGCAGTTTATCTAGCACTATTGGAGAACCAACAGGACAAGATGGTGTTGCATTTATCAGTAAATAATCATTGTTTTGGCTGTCATTCATCACTATCAAAATGTAAAAATGAAACCAAACCAAGCCAGAGACAGGTTTCAGTACTTGAGCCCAAAACCCTGACACTGATCAGTTACCTCTACTATCCCAGGACCAAAGTAAATCACAGGAAACATGATTCACCTCTGGGGGGTGGTGTAATATTTATAAGACGTAACTCCTTCTTCATTCTTTAATAATGCAAATTATAGAGCCATAGTTCATAGCACCGGAGAATTGGTTCCCATATTCTATATTAGCAGGCAATACTAGCCAATCTGCTAACTACAAAGCCAGAGGGCGTATACAGTTTTTTCTATACCTAGCAAAGCATTTATGGAAAAATATGCACACTTGTGATTCACTAACCCTGCTGTGCTGAGAACCAAAAATCACAATTTCCGTGCCTGCCATTTGGTGCCATTCTCCTACCTCCTATAATATAAAATCCTGATTTCAGCTTTCATGGAGCGTGTGCAATTCAATACAAAGGCTACAAATTACGAGTTTTTCTTTCTCCCCCCTTAAAGAAGGGGGAAAAAAAGTAGATTTTTTGTTGTTCAGCAAATTTTGCGTTTTTTTTACTTTTATTTTTATTATATGCCCTGACACATACCGTATGTAAAATATGGATATGTTCATTATTACCCTTTTATAGTCACCAATATGCAACTTATGTTTCCTGTCATTTTAATACTCATACAGTGCCAGTATTAGGGGAAGAGAAGATGGAGAAATGGTAGCGTGACAATCACCATCCACAAGATAATCAGCACACTCACATCACAGTAATCTCTTCAATAACCCCTGGTATCACAAAGTCCTATACGCCTAGCATGAAAAGTTATACCTCCTAATGACATATACAAAGTGGGATTTCAGATATAAAAGGTAAAAATAACAACATTACTTTGAATATTGTATATCTATTTGATCCTTTTAATATAAATAATCTTTAGCTAGTGTATAACAAAGCGGAATACTAAGAAAAGCAAAGTAAATCTTTATGCACATTTTGCGGTGTTCCCCCCTTTAAAGACCATGTGAGCACAGAAAATTAAGTAATGATCTACCAGTACATCTGCACTCACACTTTTACTTTTTCATTGTGCATGGTTTCGCTGCAGGTTGACCCATCTGAGTTCAAAGAAGAACACCAATCATTATCTATACAGGATGTGCACTGGCTGCAAAAAATACTATACAAGGTTTCCTGCACTTTATGGCAGCATTTCATAGACTAAAATCAGTTTTGATCAAATAAAAACTTCAAAGGAACAGGAATATGTTAACCTGCACACTTCTGCTTGTCCTTTGCAGAAGACAGGCACAGGAGTAGAGCCATTAATGTTGACCTTTGAAAAGAACAGGGGTGGGCGTAGTACCACCATCATGCTCGTCTCATGCAGAGGACAGGAAGAGGAGTACTACCATCATGCAAATTTGTTACCAAAGGACAGACACAAGTGTAGTACTACCAAGATTGCAGAAAAGAGGCACGTGGGTAGTATCATGATACTTTTCCCTTGTAGGGGATGGGCACAGGTGTAGTACCATTATTTTTGTCCCTTGCAGGGGACGGGGGTATTACCATCCTTTGCAGTGGACAGGCACAGGGGTAGTACCACCAAGCTTTTCCCATGCAGAAAAAATGGACGGGAGTAGTACCATCATTCCTGCCCCTTGTAGAGGACATGCACAGGAGTAGTACCACCATTCTTGCCCCTTGTAGAGGACATGCACAGGAGTAGTGCCACCATTCTTGCCCCTTGTAGAGGACATGCACAGGAGTAGTGCCACCATTACTGCCCCTTGTAGAGGACATGCACAGGAATAGTACCACAATTATTGCCAATTGTAGAGGATATGCACAGATGTAGTAGCACCATTAATGCCCCTTGCAGAGGACATGCGCAGGAGTAGTACCACCATTACTGCTTCTTGTAAAGGACATGCACAGGAGTAGTATCCCCATTCTTACTCCTTGCAGAGGACATTTACAGGCGTAATACCACGATTATTACCTCTTGCAGAGAATATGCACAGTAGTAGTACCACCATTCTTGCCCCTTGTAGAGGACATGCAAAGGAGTAGCACCACCAATATTTCCCCTCCCAGAGGATATTTCTTCACTTGGTTCTACATATTAACACCAGATTTCTCAACACAGAAAGGTTCTCTTTATTGTAATGTTAATAAGGAAATGTGATTCTCCATTACAAAGTGCAACAAGAGAAAATATGAGCCTGTATATAATAAATCTGTTTTCACCATACTATAATTTAAACTAAAAATTAGTGAAGCACACATGTACATCTGCCTGCAAATACTTTTAACTTTTAGCTAGAATGCCCCAGGAGTCCCAAAAACAACAAAGCTGTTTTAGGGCTTGTGTTAGGTCAACTGCAGATCTATCAACTCTAAGAATCTCTAAGTGGAAGTAGGATAAACCTGAAAGAGTTGCATTTGCTCATCGACCTTGTTTAATTTTCCATTGCGGAACAGGAACTAGCTCCAGAATATTTTATATTGTATTTCTTCACAATTTACTATTGCTCAAAGTATGAATAAATATAGAAATTGCTATTTCTTAGCAAATGTTTTCAATTCTTGACCAGATTCATTCTTGGTTTGCTGGATTCATCACTGATGAAAGTGTATCTTCTACAGTCTCGGAGAGCTTTAATAAATCAGGTCTAGTGTTCGAGAGGGCTTTCCAATAACTTAATTTATGGCGATGGTTTGCTTTTTCTTACCCTATTTAGAGTTTGAAGCTTCCTACTCCAGACTATAGAGATAGGACTGCAACCTCCTGGTGAATTATTCTATTCAGTGAATCCCTCCTTTACTCGTTGAAATAAAACTAGACTCCCCACCCATAAATAATCACTAAATTGATTGCCTTCAAGGTTTAGTTTTTGCAGTTAGTTAGCTTACATTGGTAGTCAACCAATCTTTCAATTCCTCGAATGGCCGCTTCCATAGCTGACCACATGTGCAACACCAAAACAACTACAGATCTAAAAGGTTAAGATGGCACCTCTTCCTTGGCTGTAAAGGGAAGGAGGGTTTAGTTCCGCTTTAAGATCCCAAAGAAGCTTTTTGTTTTTGCATTTACAAAGCTCAGCAAGTGGTATTCCCAGGCTAGATTACAAGGTACAAGGAGATTTAAAGTGGAGGGGGAAGGATGGCCTGGATGAAAAATAGAAGCCTTGGCCAGGTAGGCGGTGACTGGTATTTTCTAAAGTTTAAATCACTGTGCTTCAAACCCCATAGCTTTGTACAAGAATACGCCCTAGTAGGTCATAACAACCATACTGCTATTCTTCCCAGATAAGAGGGCGTAATCTCTGATCATCGCCTCTCCAGGGATCTTCACTATTGATCGGCTTGCCTTGTTTCTCCTAACATCTTAAAAATAATAGACTTTTCCAGATGTGTGTACGTTCCCTCCCTGTGAGCTATGTATGGGTGGGGGGAGGCCTATTGTCTATGTAAAACATGTATTTACAAGTATGTCTCAGTCCTCCGTCATCCAGCAAAGCAACATTACTGCGCTCGCTGTCTCCAAACACACAATAAGAATTTTCAGGCAATCCACAAGGACATTCCAATATCAGCAACCTGCAGAAAGATCTTTCATCGACCTAAAAGAAACAGGGACGTCCATGTAAAGAACACACAGGCTTGAATCCAGTGCTTTGATCTGATAAAGCTGGCCATAATTTGATTGAATCCACAAGAAAAAATAAAAAGTTACTGAATCGTTATTGAAGGCATCAAATCAAATTGAAAAGACTGTGTGTGTGGTATACTGATAGAATATCTATTGTATCCTGTTATTCCTCAATAAATCATAAAAGTCAATTAAATGGTAAAATAGAAACAAACAACTTCAATCAATAAATAGAATAAGGCCAATCATTTCCATAAAATGTTTTCTTTAACTTTCGTTTGGTGGTATCAGGGTCTTTCTTATAGTTTAGTTTTTCCCAGTGTTTACAAATTTTTATTACCAATGAAAGAAACATTTAATATATCAACACACATGGATACTATTTACATCAAACTAATCTCTTCCACTCTGAAAACAGATTTCCATGTTTACACTTCATAGGGGATGGTTAGAAAATTCTGTGCCATTGGTACCTACACTCAACTTTCACGCCTAGATTGTAAGCTCTTCAGGGCAGGATTCTCTTCAAAAATGTGTTCGGGTAAGGAATGGACTCTGCCTTCCATATTCTTGAGATAATGGTTTGAGAAGGCCAAGCAGAGTGCAGTAAAGCGTGAGTAAGATCAAAAACAGCTGAGAACCGCAAACACGTTTTTGATGGATGAATGTACCTTCATATGAAAGGGATACTATGTCCTTTCTATACAAATCCCAGCATATTTTCAAACTGTGATGTAAAGCATGAGCAACTTTGCTACAGCAGAAACTTTACCAACTTCCACCCATTTGTTCTTATCATCACTAATGTTACTCTTGTATATGATTCTCATTACTGACCGTAAAGTTCATTCACTAAACATATCCCTGAGGAAGCCTAACCGTGGCAAAACGCGTTGGAGTTTATGCAACATTATATGGTCATTTCTAAATCTATGAATGTGTAGAAGCACCTCTGTATAGTATGAAACACATATGTCCTGTGAAGTGTTAACAGGACATAGGTAAAATATTGTATATCTGTTTACTGTATGTATTGTGTATTGATTGATTATGTATTGATCAAAGATGCAAAAATACTTAATAACCCTTTATGCTAAGCAGTGAGCCTCAAACCTCCTTCTTTTTTCTTATTTACCAATTTATCTAGAGATTTCTCTATAATATATTACCTAAAACTTAGAAGAAAAGCACTCTTTAAAATAATGTTGTATTGAAAATAAATTGAACAAGTTCAATAAATTCACTTAAAAAGTAAAGGTGTGCATTGTTTAGAAAGCAGCCGCATCTGGAGTAGAAAAGCTTATCTCCTGCGAGCATGCTGGATTCTTGTTCTATGTGTGGAAGAAGTGGTCTCTCTTCAGAGATCTGATTCAACCCCACCATCTTTTTTTTCCCCCCATTTTTAACAGCCGTGAAATTCAACAAGGTCTACAAATTATTGAATGCCCAGAGACCCCAATGCTGCAAAGTGAGTGCTAGTCAAACTGTCTGCTGTTTTAACAAATATCTAAAACTGTTGATCAAAGATAAAATCTGCGTGTAAAAACTTACCAGCAATGCCTGTCTTATTATCTCACTACATCATCTTACCTTGAGATGGCAACAACCCAACCAACCATTCAGACTTGAGTTTAATAAATGTATTTATTGACATCGGATAAATGAAATATCATAATGTCTTGAAAACCATAATAACATTAGGAATCTTGGATTAAGTTAGAAGCTCAAAATTGCCTAAATCAACACCCCTAAGGTCTACACATCATGGATGGTTGTTCCAGATGGCCCCAACCCAACACCCTGGAGGAGGCTACACCCTAACCTGTTCCTTGGCTTCCTTCCGCTCTTTTTTTCCCCCCTTTTAACATTTCTTGTTTTATCTATCAGCTACAAAATCTCAAACAAACTTACAAAAATGACAATCTTCTATTAGATATTTCATATACATATTTAGAGGACAGACATGGGAAAATATTCTTTAGTATAGGGATACAATAGAGGCTTGTAATGAACTAATATATCAATATCTCTATAATTAATATTGAAAGATTTTCTTCTTCATTTCTCAGATTGTATACTAAAAGTTGAACTCTGTGGAAGTTTCAAAGTTCCTATGCCATTGATGCAAGGATTAAAACAGTGTTTCTCACCATAGGGTTCCTCCAGGGGTTGCTAGCGGTTCCTTCATAAATGAGCAATTTGTGATCCTTGGGTCAGTTTAACGGACACCAATGATCTTTTTGGCTATCTGTACATTCTTCTCAATGGCTAGCAATGTAAGAGACGTTTTCCCTATTGACCACCACATGAATATACTTTGAGCTGTGCATATAGTATTTAGTATCTCTAAATACCTAAAGTAATTTCAAGGGATCCCCCATGAAAAAAAAGTTGGGAAAAGCTGTGTAGCATACTATTTAAAAGCAGTTTTATTTCCCTTACTATCCTTTGCTCCCATGGAAGCCTGTGTTTTCCTTCGATGCACCAAGGTTGTGGATGGGACCTCAGCATCTTCCCCTACAATGCAGGATTGCTGGTCCAGCATTGTACGTGATGACATCAACTATATGACCAACTGTGCTGATAAGAAGCTTCAGAAGGCTGGTCAAACTAGAGGGGGAGGTCTGCTAGATAAGTATAAGGGAAAATATTTCTAACTTTTAATAGTATAGTAGATATATATATTTCACTTTTGGAGTGCAGAAAACAATCTTCTCTAGGGTTTGAATATTTCAGCATTAAAAATGTTTTAAAAAAATGGCCATGCAAATGAAAAAGCATTTTCTGTAAAAGTTCCTTTTAAAATATAAAAGCTTTAAAGCAAACTTGCACTAAAATTTGAAAGTCAGCATATTCAAAATGCTGCAAAACAAATAAATACATTTTGTGCTGTAGTGTCATCTCACAAGATTTGGGCTACTCAGCATTTCTTAAACCCTAATTTTTCATCCACAGCTGTTTTTTCCACCTTCTTTTGCAGTATTTTGGGGTGGGAGCTGCACTTAACAAGAAGACGTTAAATGAAAATTCTCTGATAACTTGTAACGTTTATGCAAAACGACTGAAAAGCAAGAATATATTCAGAATGAAGGCAGTGTAGAGACGGAGAAGTTTTTAAACGGATGACAATATAAAAAAAAATCATATAACACAAACTACACAATTTTGGTACCTTCTTGTATCTAAAATAAAAGCCAACAAGCTGCAGAGAAAATGTATTAAATTACCTAGCCCAGCACAGTGACTCTTAGAAATTCATATCCTCAGACTAGCCAACAATCATAGCGCATAGCCAATTCATGTACTTGACTACAACATAACTTATACCAACAAGCCCCTAAACAGCTGGGCGAGATTAGGAGAAACAAAGTCTCATAGGTCAAATAACCTGCTATGATCCCTTCCGTTTCTCCAGTTCCAGCCCACCCAAACAGTGCCACCAGCAATGGCCAGAACTCCTAACCTCCTGTCTTTCCTTTAAGATGAACCTTCTGCCATTCCATGAATTCCTATGTAGGTGCAACTTTCCTAAAACTATGAAACACACATTACAAAATGATTACATATCTTTGCAGCATTCTCTTCTGTCCCTTCAGCCAGGCGTACCACCCGGCATTTTTGAGTAATCACCGGGCTGTTTTTTGGTGGTTACTGAATAGTTGTGTCACAATACAGATGCTGCCACCCTCCTACAATTCTTTTTCTCACCCAGCTGAAAAAAATTCCTGGGGAGAACTCTGCATTGGAAAGTCTCTTTCTACCAATAGCTATCTTTTTCCAACCCATTGGGATGCTACTTTAGAGACTGATCTTGAACAACCAGGATGTATATGTATAATCCAGGATGTCTTGGACATCTACAAGGCATCCTGGAACATCTTTGACACAGCAAGTGGGAAATACAAACCTCCAAAGATGGACAAATCAATGATTCTCCAAGATGACTACTAAAAGTCCTTTGATGACAAGGGCAACCTACCTAAAGCCAGACCTTGAGCTCATGATGATGTTGCTGGTGGTCGATTTGAAGATTACCTGTGTGCCTGGGGAGTATTTATATATGGTTAGTGTGTAGAAAGCAGGGACAAACACTGCCTAGCCAAAAA